>NW_028262391.1:12001666-12315833 GCF_047370975.1 Nipponia nippon
TGCAGGGATGCAGGGATACAGGCTGCAAACCACCTCATCCTCTGTGGGGCAGAGATGCAGGGATGCAGGGATACAGTCTGCAAACCACCTTGCCCTCCATGGGGCAGGGATGCACGGATGCAGGGATGCAGGCTGCAAACTACTTCACCCTCCACAGGGCACAGATGCAGAGATGCCAAGATGCAGGCTGCAAACTGCCTCATCCTCCATGGGGCAGAGATGCAGGGATACAGGGATGCAGAGATGCAGGCTGCAAACCACCTTGCCCTCCATGGGGCAGGGATGCAGGGATGCAGGGATACAGTCCACAAACCACCTTGCCCTCCATGGGGCAGGGATGCAGGGATGCAGGGATGCAGGGATGCGGTCTGCAAACCACCTCGTCCTCCGTGGGGCAGAGATACAGGGATGCAGGGATGCAGGGATGCAGGGATGCAGGCTGCAAACCGCCTCATCCTCCATGGGGCAGAGATGCAGGGATGCAGGGATACAGTCTGCAAACCACCTTGCCCTCTATGGGGCAGGGATGCAGGGATGCAGGGATACAGTCTGCAAACCACCTTGCCCTCCATGGGGCAGGGATGCACGGATGCAGGGATGCAGGGTGCAAACCACCTTGCCCTCTGTGGGGCAGAGATGCAGGGATGCAGGGATGCAGGGATACAGGCTGCAAACCACCTCATCCTCTGTGGGGCAGGGATGCAGGGATGCAGGGATACAGTCTGCAAACCACCTTGCCCTCCGTGGGGCAGGGATGCAGGGATGCAGGCTGCAAACCACCTTGCCCTCCGTGGGGCAGGGATGCAGGGATGCAGGCATGCAGGGATGCAGGCATGCAGGCTGCAAACCACCTTGCCCTCCGTGGGGCAGGGATGCAGGGATGCAGGGATGCAGAGGTGCAAGCTGCCAACCGCCTCGCCTTCCGCGGGCCAGGGGCTGAAGCCCTGCCGGGGTCCCCGTTTCGGGAGGCAGTGGGGTTTGCTCGGGGCTTTGGGAACCCCAAAGCCAGCCCCCTCCCCCTCCCCCTCCCCCGGCCACGCCGCCACTCGCAAGCGTGGAGCAGGGCGCCCTCTGCCGTGGGAGAGCGGGGCTGCCGGGAGCGGCCCCAAAACCGCTGGCCCCGCTCCCGGCAGCCCCTTTAGGACAGAAGGGTGGGCAGGGAGGCAGAACCCCCCTTCCCTCCACCGCAGCACCCCCTTGGAGAGGCTGGATCCCACGTAGCCCCCTCCTCATTCCCATCCCTGCTCCCCCATTCCCAACCGAGGATGCTGTGACGAGCCCCCCACGAGTGTCCTTCTCCACCCTGCCGTGGAGTGGGACCTTTTCCCCCCCCCCAGGGGAAGGAGGAAAAACGTGTTTGTGCTCCCCGGTTTTTCCTCAAAGGCTCTTTTCAAGCCACGGCTCCCAGTGAGAGGTGCTTTGCGGCGTGTCTGGGCTAGTGAGTTTGGCTGCCGACGACTTTTCCGAGTGCTTTTTGTCTCCTGTGGCTCCTTCCCTCGTGCCCCGCCGCCTCCCGACCCTCCCCGCACACCCCATCTCGCTCGAGTCCCTCCTCAGCGGGAGCCATGCATCCTTCCGAGCATCCCCAAGCCGCTTTATGCACCCTGGTTTAGCAAACCGGATCCGGCAAAGCTGGCAGCAGTGAGCTGAGAGATCACAGCGTCCAGCTGGCTCCTCTCCTCCGCTGCCGGAGGGCCCTGCATGTCCCTTGCATGTCCCTGGTCCCTTTTTTGAACCTGAACGTGGCCGTGGATTTGTACTCAGGCCCCAAGCTGCAAACTCGGGCTTGGAGAAACATCCCCTGCGGCTGCCTCCGCTTCCCCAAGGGAACGTCTGGCAGAGCCCGACACCAGCCACGGGCTGATTTATGCTGCCGCCTGAAATAAAGCGTTGCCCGTCCTGCTCTTCACGCTGGGTGAGCCGAGCCCGTTCAAAAACCAGTTTCAGGAGGAAACTTCTGTGATCCCTTGGTGTGAACCAGGCCCACGCAGAGAGGTACGGGGGCATGCTGCGCCCCCCGGGCAGGGCATGGGAGGGGTGTTCACAGCAGGGGTGCAGGCAGCTGTGGGGGCAGATGCCCTGATTCTGCAAGGGACCACGGGCAGGGGCTCCCCATGGCTGGCTTAAAAGGAAGGGAGCAAAGGGGCTTTTACGAAGTCCCCAGGTCCCCTCCATCTAGGCAGATCTGGGTGTCACCACTCTGGGGGTGCAGGACCCCATGGCACCCAGTGGAAGCAGAGTGGGGCACGGGGCAGCACCTACCCCGCTCATGCCACACACCGGGTGCTTGGGGCAGGGACCTGCCTGGCCCCAAATGGCAGCTGGGACCTGTGTGACTGTCCCCTTCACGCTCACACCCTCAAAGCGCCGTCCGCTGCCCCCCCAGCGATGTCCTGCCCTCTTTCCCCCCAAACCCCAGCTCCAAAACCGCTCTTTGGGGAAGGCGGTGGTGGTCTTTGTGCGCCTTTAAGACGCGGCGATGCTTTGCCAGCGCCAGCTGCTCCCCAGGCACACACGCTCCCCTACAATGCCCTTTTCATGCGCAGCGGCCGTCTGAGCAGTGAAATGCCCCTTCAGAGCGGCGCCGTGCCCGTGCCAGCTGTGACTCTCGCAATGCGGGTGCTCTCTCAGCATGGCACAGCGTCCTTGCCAGCTCCGGCGCGAGCGATGCCAGTGAATACCCCCGGACCGCGGGAGCCCGCTCTCGCTCCGTGCAAACACGGCATCGGCAAAGGTCGCTGGGCATCACAGCTGCCCGGTCCTCCCAGCATCCCCAGGGATGCGGGTGCTGGGCTCTTTTCCCCTGCACTAAATGCATGTCTCTACTCCAGGTCACCCGGCAGCTCTGCAGCCATAAATCCCGGCCACCTGCCCTCAAGGGCCGGCACAAATGCTGCCTCGTTAGGTTTAGCTAATAAAGCAACAACAACAACAACAACAAAAAAAAGAGCTAATCCCCCAGCGCTGGCGCTGGGCACCGAGGTACCATATTGCACCGGGGAGGAGCCGCGAGGCAGCCGGGCCGGGCAGGCTGCGAGTGGGGTGGAGGGGAGCCCGTGGCCATATGGAGCCGACCTTGGCTCTGCTGGAAATTACAGCAGTGATGTTTCCAGGGAGGAAGCCGATGTCCCAGGCCTGGTGGGTTTATTTGCAGCCTCCAGACAGGCAGCACATCCCTGGGTGTGAGGAAGGAGAGGAAATGGGTTCAGGAAGAGAAGCAGCATCACGGAGGATGCTGGTGGGGTCGGAGGGGCGGGTGTGAGCCCACCCCAGCCCCGTGGGGCTGCTGCCATGGGCAGAGGGGTATAAACCCCAGAGCCAGGGATCTCTAAGGGCCCCCCTCGAAATGTAGAGTGTGGCTGTCCTTGATGCCTCTCTCAGCCCAGTTTTGCCCCATTAGGACCCTCCTCAGCCCCAACGCCAGAGCACTTCCAGCCCAACACGCCCCAGCCCAGTGTGTCTTTCCAGCCCCGGTCCCTCCACAGTGTGGTGGCATCGTACCAAGCCAGCAGATGTCTCACGGGTCACCCAGCTGCCTCCTGTCCCAAGGGATGCCCGCAGCGGTGGGGAGCAGGTCCCACGGGTGATGCTGCTGTCCCACCACTGCCCCTTGCTGCCCTGACCGCGGCTCCCCTGGACAGCTGGGCTGAAGTCAGTGTGAATGCCGCACGCCACTGGAAGGGGACCTGGCTCTTGGAGAAACCCCGGCTGCCCAGGCATGGGCTCTCCAGGTGCTTTGGTTGCTTGGACATTTTGGGAGGAGGTGCCTTTCTTAGTATCCTCCTCGAAGTCTTCCAGATGCAATCAGCCCTGGGGACTGCACCCATCTCGAGCTGTGACTCCTACGTCTGATGTGAAGCCATGCAGATGTCCTCATTGTGTCCCCCTGCCTTCCTCTCTGTCACCCTTCTCTTCTCTCAGGAAAGTCGTGGCCCACATCCCTCGCTGCTGAGCATTGTGCTCGTGTCCAGGCTGGGAAGCAGAGTATCCTTACCTTGCTGGTCAAGGCAGAGCATCACTTTCAAATGAGCCACATGTGCCTGCGACAAGGACTGGGGTGTCCCAGCAAGGAGAAGCTGCTCTGCCCTTAGAGGCAGCAACATTGGATAGAAACACTCCCTAGTGCAACACACGTTGGGTGCTGGGACTCACCAGCGAGTCTTACGTGCCACAAACACCAGTGGATTTGGGCATAAAAAGCCAAAAGGAAGCTGGTACGTCATGACTGCCTACCAGGGTGTTTGATGAGCCCATTTGGCTGCAATGCTTTGCAGCGCTGAGGCTGTCTCCCATTCCTCACTGTGGACAGACCTGGCCACCACACTCCGTCCCCGGCTTGCTGCGGGCAGCCGGCTTGAGAAGGTGTTGCAGAAGACTGAGACATTCAGCATCTTGGCTTCTCCCTCAAAACACCGCCAACCTCAGATGGGGACTGAAGCCTAATGGGATTTGAAGCTAAGGGAGCTGAGCCAGGAGAAGGAGCAAGGGCTGAGACAACCTTGAGCGAAGGGGGATCAGCAGCGGCGGATGCGGATAAGGAATGGCCTCTCCTAGGGGTGCGTGTCTGAGCACACACACAGCCACTTGCCTGGGGTTTGCAAATCCAGACGGATTTATCCTGCCTCCAGGACTTTGGCCAAATAATGTCTTGGCAGGAATTTCTTGGCCAGACGCAGAGACAGCTCTGGCCTTGGCAAGGCCAATGCTGAATGTTTCAGAGAGGCCAGGACCAAGAAAATCTCTGATTGCCTTAGACTTCCAGTGGGATGCAGGTACCAGGGCTCCAGTCATCCCTGTTAACTGACCAAGCATCCTCCTCCTCTGCAGCAGCCCGTTCGTGGGGCTCCCGCAGCACCTCTCGGGTAGCTCCCAGCCAGCTAGCAGAGCAGAGGGATGCTCCCAAGCCCTGGACTGCTGTGCTTCAGGCGCTTTGGGTCAGGGTCACCTCCGTCTATCACCCATCCAGTCACCACCTTCACCAGCTGAATCGCAGCCTCCAGCCTCACCTGGATGCAGTCAGAGCCCTGTCCCCCACTGTCCTTTGCAGGAGCTCAGCATCTGGCTCGGCATCTCAAATTCTCTGTTCCCAAAATGTTTTGGGATCACACCATTACCAGCAGGGCCAAGACCTGATCTCTTGGCGATGCTGGAGATTAGCTCCAAGGCCTTGAGTTGGCAACAGAAAGAGAGGCAGAGGCTGCTTGGGGCTGTTTCCAACTGGGCCAGGCAAGCAGCCGGCGGTGGAGGTAATCCCTCCCCAGGGATGCCACCGACCCTGTGGCCACAGGGAAGACGATCGCTGACAATCACAAAACAGTTATGAATGGACAAGCCTCGCAACCTCCGAGGACGAGAGTCCAGCGGTCTCTGGACATCACACCATGTAAGCCACCCGTGCCACCGGGCAGGGACTGCAGAGCTGAGCTCGGGCAGCCGCGCTGGCCTGTCACTCCTGAGCGCTTCCCGGGGTATCGATGTTGTGCGACAACGTTCCTCCATCCAGATGACGCTGTCCGATGACAGTCCCATAGCCCCACCGATTCAGAGCCAGGAGCAAACCCCGCGGGCTCACCCCTCCCCAGGGAGTTAACCTGCCTCGTCCCACCGTGCCTGCATGATTTAACCCACCGCCTGCTTTTCCCAGCTGATGCTGCTTTGCTCCATCTTTCTGAGAGCTCCCTCCCTCTCCTCCTCCTGTCTCGGGGGAAAGTGGTTCCCAAGGTGCTCAGAGCAGCGAGGCCAGAAAACCAGGGCACTTCTTCAACTCACCTAATTGTTGGTTACTGTCCCTCTCCCTCGGTGCCTAATTAAATAGAGCAGGAGGAAAGCCCAGGAGAAGCTGCTGAAGGCACAGGAACACGTGTGCACGTTACGGAGAGGCTGGTGAGGGGCCTCATCCAGCCAGGCTGCTTCAAAAACAGCAGGAGGCGAGTGATGCCAGCGAAGAGGCCGGAGCAGAGAGCAGACCTAGTGTCCAGACCTGGATGCGCACATACGACGCGACGCCTGCTTCACACATGCTTGCTCCTAAGTGATCTGCGAGACAGCTATCAGGTTCACAGGAGCAGAGAAGAGAGCTCATCGCAGAGGCGATGTGGTAGGGATGAGCATGTCCAAGGCTGGTGGTCAGGCTCCCTCTCAGGCCCCCAGCTCCCGTCCGGAGCATCACCTTGCTTGTCTCCCACCCCAAACTTCATGCCAACCCTTTTCTATTGAATTTTCATCACAGCTGGCTTGAACCAAGTCCCAGGAGTGCATGGGACATGAAAGACCATCTCCAAACTGATTTCCTGGCTGCCTCAGCCTTGTAATCCCTCAGAACCGTGGGTGAAGTTGGGTGCTGGCCTGGGGTCTGGCTGAAAAGCCCTGAGCAGACCTGACTCCTTCCCCCGTTGCTTTGAGAGGATTTCAAAAGACCCATTTCAGCTTTGAATGCTTGACCCAAATTTGCTGTAAGCCAGGGCTGCCCAGCCCATCCGCCCAGCTGCGGAGGGGAGGAATCCCTCTCCATCAGTGCAATAACTGCAAAGCTGCGGTCCTTGGGAAGGCGTCGCTGCAGGCAGAGGAAGAGCCGAGCTGGTATTACAGAGGGGTCTGTCCCAAACACGATGCCAGCCCCAGCTCCTCACTGCATTCCCATGGCCAAACCAGCTCTCGTTTAGTTCCTACTCTTGGCTGGATGAGGACAAGCAGCCAGACTGCTGAATTCACCCGCGGTGTCCCAATGGAGGTGGTGCACGCGTGTGCACGTTGCTGCGTGCAGGCAGAGCCTCCCCTGATGCACGCCCAAGCCACACGAGAGCAGCGAAGGCAGGAGCCTGAGCGCAGGCAGCATGCGGTGCTGGGACGCTGGACCCCTGCCTGCACTCGTGCCTGCCTGCTCGCTGGCGAGCGCGGGACTGGCTGCCTCGTGCTTTTCTGCAGCCTTTGGCTCTCCTCCTGCCTCCTGCCAGTGACATCACGTGCATTTTTCCCAATGACAAATAGTCTCTCGATGTCACCAAGGGCCGCGACGCTGTTACACTTCTTGCTGAAAGAAGCAATAAGGTCCTGGGTGGGGTCGGGCCTTTCTGGCTCTGCATCTCCCTCACGCAGCCAGCCTGGCCCCGCAGGGATGCTCCGATGAGCGGCAAAGCAAACTCGCCAGGACCCCGGTTAATAAAAAAAGGGGGCTTCGCACGAAAGCTGGAACAAACGCTAGCAGGAGCATTTGCTTTGCCAGGATGCTCTAGCCAGCTCCAGCCAAACTTTCCCTGCTCAGTATTTGTGTTTGTTTTCTCCCCGTTGCCTGGACTATTGTGGGAGATTTATCTTCAGGAGAGAAAAGGCAGCTGGGTTTGGTGGCATCCCTCTCCTTCAGGCTCCAGCCCATTTTGGGCCATGCACAGATGAGGGTGAACGTAATGTGCGTGGCCTGGGCTGGGCAGTGACTTCCATCGGTCTCGGGAGGGTTTAAGCAGTGAGGTGAGCCCCAGGGATGGACGGGGCATCCTGAAGCACCATCCCACCCTTCCCTGCCTGCATCCCTACCCAAGCAGAGCCCAGGACCCTTCAAACCCCCAGTACCCGCCTTGCCTTCTCCCGCTTGTGCCAGTGCTGGCAGCCTGGAGACTCGCCATAGCCACCGAGGAGGTTTTCGGATGCGCTTCTGAGCAGGTCTGGTTTCACACATAGGCACTGCGACAGGGCTGCGTGGTTTTATATACACGGCGATCTTGTTAAAGTGTGGGTTTTAACAAGTCTTGAGGCTGATGCTGTGTCATCATTAGCGCTGTCTGTTGGGAAGCCCCGAGCACTGCTAACCCAGACAGTTCAGCTCCGGGGTTAATTCCTGTCCCTGAGAAGCCAGCCTGATCAAAATCCCTCCATGGCTTTACCTACCTGCAAAGTAGCAGCAGAAACCCAGAGCCGGGTCAGGTTCCCTATAGGAAAAGAAAAAAAGAAATCAAAGAAACGGAGCCTGGATACAGCCTTATTATGATGTGGCCTTATTTTTTTTTCTGTATACCCGCTGGTCTTCCAGGTGGACTTGCCACGGATGGGTCTGCCCCTCCGTCAGCAGCCGCAGGAGCCGGCTTGCCCTTAGTGCGGGTCCCTCACAGGACGGGGACCAGTACAGGGGCTGGAGGGGGAGAGCAGCGGGGAGGGCTCCTGGGCCACTGCTTTGAATTAAAATCCATGGTTTTTTGGTAGGTAAGCAGGCTTGACACAGGTTGGCTGGTGCCAGCACGGCTTCTGTGCCTCAGTTTCCCCTCTGGAGGATACCAGCTGCTCAGGCAGAGCTACCCATGAGTCCAACAGAAAATGCGCGGACAGGGTAAGAGGCCGCAGCATCGGACTCCATCTCTGTTGGCATTGCCGGGGGAATTCTTCATGAGGATGTGAGACGACCGCCATACAGCATGGTATCAAGAGAGGAGTCACTGAGTTAATTTGACTGCCAAATTAACAAGGGGAGTCATTACTGAGCGGCTTGTGGTTCTCCGTCCCGGCTGGTGTGTTGCTGTCCAGGGCCCAGGGAGGTGAGCAGAGCTCAGCGGCCGGGCAAAGAGGATGGGTCAAAGGCCCCAGCAATGTGTTTGCCCTGTGCCCTGCAAACAAAGCCCGGTGCAAGTGCTGCCATTGCAGAAATTCAAAGCAAAAGAGGGGCTTGGGATTGGTGTTCCCAGAGGCACCCACCCTCCCGCCTGCACCAGGACCCCTCGCTTCCTTGGCGAGCCCTCCTTTTCCCGCGGCCATCCCCAGAGCATCCATCCTGCCCCAGCAAGGCCTGGGTGCTGCTCTGTCCCACATGCACCTGCACGGGTACACACACATACACGCACACGCGTGTGCCCATGCTCCTCGGCCGCGTGTGGACACCGCTCAGTGCTTCCCCCGTAGCTTTGCTCCTGCCGGACGGCGCCCAGCGCCGAGGGGTGATGCTTCATATGCAAATCCCAGAAATGATTAAAAGAAAACAGGCCATGAACACTTCAGAGTCAAACCTGGGAGACTTTTTAAAGCACCTAGGCTGAAGCACGATGGGGCCGGAATCTGTTCACATTGGGGTGGGATTTTGCAAGGTTTTGGACACTGGAAAAAAAAAGCAAACATTTGTTTTTCCATCCTTCCTCTTCCTCTCTGCATGGTAACAGCTTGAGGCCCAGGACACAGGAGGGACATTGGGGTGAAAACAGCCCCAGCCCTGCTGCTGGGATGAATCCCCCAAAACTCTTTGGTGCATCCCTGGAGAGCCGAGGCTGGTGGCCAGCCCTGCTGGGGACTGGATGTGCACTGGCCCCCAAGGCTGGGCAATAAGAGGCTGGTTAAAGCGGGGAAGGCAGCGTGGGGGGTCTGCAAGGAGCACAGCTCTGCTCTGAGGGGCTCCTGGCTGGGGACAGGGATGGCAACAGGGGCCTGGGGCTGTCCTGGGATCTCTCTGTGTAAAATTATCCCTGTGCCTCAGTTTCCCTCTCTGTAGCTGGGCCAAACACGTGCCCAGGGCCTGTGAAGCCAAAATAACCCTTGGCCAAACACACGGCTACTGAAAAGGTGCGACACACCAGCACGAGCATCCCTGACTGTACCCGCTGCAGCCCGGGACCGTGCTCTGCCTCTCTGCAGCAGGCAGGGCCGTCCCGCCACCCCAAACACTAAACGTGCTCCGTCTGGGCCACCGAGCCCCAAAACGTCCCCCTCCCACCCGGTGCCCTTCCCAGCAGCTCTGGTGGGGTGAGAGGCACCTTCCCACGGGTGGGATGGGGTGAAGAGGATTGCTCTGCTCACCCGTCGCCCCGTGGGGTGCAGCCAGCGGCAGCTCAGCTCCGCCGTGCCGGTGCTGGTGTCGGTAAGGGTAGGTTCCCCGCCGGCCCCGGGGTCTGGCAATGGCAGGAGGGGGGACAACCATAGGGACCGGGATGGGGGCCAGCATCCTGGACAAAAGGGCTGGATTATTCGGTACAAGCATACCCCCTGCCGACGAGCTGGAAAAACACAGCTGCCCGGACAGCCCCCCCCCCCAAAAAAAACTAAAACCGGGGGACAGAACCGGGGGGGCCGGGGCGGCTCCGGGGCGAGGGGCAGCACCTGGAGAGGGGCCGGGCGGCGGCGAGGGGCTGGGGCCGGGCGTCGCCGGCGCCACGCGTGAACACCCGCCCACCCCCGTCTCGCCAGGCCCGGCATTTGCAAGTTTTTTCCACAGCAGGTTTGCGGTTTCCAGCCTTTCCCGGCCGCGCAACACGCGGGGCCCCCTGCGAGCCCCCCCCAGCCCCGCAGGCAGCGGGGGTGCCCGGCGCTGCCCTGCCCGCGGCATCCCCGGGGTTGGTTTTTCCGCTGCTTGGGGTTGGTTTGCACTTTCCCCTCCGGTGTTTGCTTTTTTTAATTATTTTTTTATTTTTTTACCTTTTTTTTTTTTTTTTTAATTCTTCTTCCTTCCCCCCCACCCCCGGCGTGGGGGCCCCCCCCCCGGCAGCGCTGCCCCGGCCCGACCAATCAGGGCCCTGTGGGGTTGGGGGAATCGGGCCGTGGGCTTTAAAAGCGGAGCCCTTTGTGTTCCGGAGCCCGGCGGGACCCCGCACCGGCAGCCGGCGGGGCCGGGATGCGGGGCCGGGATGCGCCGCCGCCCGCAGCCGCCGCCGGGAGGAGCCCTGGACCACGCTGCACCGGCGGCCTCAGGACCCCAGCTTCCCCCCTCGGCAGGTATTTCTTCCCCCTCCCCTGCACCCAAATAAACGTGTGGCAGCCCGGCTTTCTCCTCTCACCGTTTTGCCGGGTCTGGGGTGTTTTGGGGTTTTTTAATTTGGTTTTTTTGTTTTTTTTTTTTTCTTTAACCGTCTCGTTTCCTTCCTCCTTTGCACCTGCTGGTTTGTTATGGTAGGGTCTACCGGGTGGGGCTGGGTGTGTTGTGCTGGTGGTGTGGAGGGCTGAGCAGGCTGGGGTGATGGGGGCTGCTGGTGGAGGTGGTGGGGCCCGCTGGGGACAGCTTGGTGTCACCTGGCTGCTTGTGGGGATGGGGTGAGTGTAGAGCTGCTCCCTGGGGTCTGTCTGTTATTGTAGGGTCTCTTGAGGGGGTGGGATCAGCACTGCCCATCCCTGCTGCCCCAGGCCGGGTGCTGTAGGTGCACCTCCAGGCTCTCCTCCCAGTGCCCATGGCCAGACCCCCCCAAACCCTTTGAAATTTGGCCCTGAACAGACCTGTAGCCCACCTCAGCCTCTTCCCAGGCACCAGCTCGGGGGGGGGGGCTTGAACCTGCCCCGGCGTGTCCCTCCAGCTGCCTTGTCACCAGCTAGTGCCATCAGCAGTGGCCCCAGGCAGCAGCCACAGCCAGCCCTGCTGCAGTGGGACCTGCCTGCATCCCCCTGACCCCCAGCTCAGCCCTGGCCTGCCTTCCCCCTGCATTTTGGCCATAGCCCTGCTCCATCCCAGAGCTGTGCTGTGTCCTTGAAAGCAGAAAAGCTCCCTCCTGGCTGAGTGGTGATCGTTGGAGCTGGCCGACAGCACCACAGGCACTGGATCTGGCCTATGTCACGCTTTCCTCCATGTCCCTGACCCCTGCGCTGGGCTGGGAGGGGATATGCTGTTGGCCCAGCCTGGAGGTGGGAGGCAGGAGAGGGGTTGGGTACGTGGTGGCTAGCCATCCCACCTGGGTTTGCTCTTTGCTCCTGAGGGAGCCCCAATCCTGGTGTAGACCCAGGAGTGGTGGAAAAGCAGCAGGCTCAGCTGGGAAGCATGAGAGGCCCCAACCTTTGCACCATGGGAAGGCACCCAGCAAACTGCGGTGAACTTAGATGTCGGAGCGGCACTTCTGTGCCAAAGCCATTGGCCTTGCCTGAGCAGAGGATGGAGGAGATGTCGGTCACAGCCACCCCACAGAGCCACCTCTTCTTGCCCCTGCTGTTACAGGGATGCAACCGCCCTCATTGCTGGCCGGAGCGTCGCTGGGCACCCACGCAGCTCGGTGCACCCCAGTGGGGCTTGCAGTCTCCCCTGCAGCACTTGGGATAGGGATGAGCCCTGGCTGGGGACAAAGGGCAGGCGCTCACAAGTCCCCGTGTGCAGGCAGCCGTTGGTGCGGCCGTTTGCATGAGCAAGAGCGAGAGGCAGGGCTGACCGCAGGAGCCTGTGGTGGCTGCGGGGGGCCCGGTTGCTGCAGGGGGCCTGGTGGCCCCAGGGAGCAGCTCTGGGGCTGTTACGCAAATCAAGAGGAGCCAGGAAACTGGTCGAAGGGCTGCAGAGGGCAGAGGAGTCAGTCTGAATTTCCCTTCTCTCCTCTGAGTCACCAGGGCTGACTTCCCTGGCTCCAGGATGCTGTGGTGGTGCCTGCTGAGAGACTTGGCCGGGCGCCTTCCAGCACTGCATGGCTCTTGCACCTGGGCACCGGCTGGTCCTTGTCCCTGTGGCTGGGCAGGGCTGGGCACTGGCGGTCCCCCTGCTCTCAGGCTCGGTCCCCATGTACGGCACAGCCCCGTGGTCTCCGCACTGGCTCTGTGGCTGCTGCAACCACGGCCAGGACCTACAGCCGTTTTGGGAATGGGCTGGGAGCAATGTGGGGTGGTGGGAGGCTGGTGGTGGGACATAGTGGGAGCAGTTTTGGGAAAGGGCCAATTCTGGCTGTTCTCAGCTCAGTCTTTGTTCCTGGGGTTGTTCCATGCATGGCTTCGTGTCGGTGTCCAGGAACAGTGGGACAGCTGCAGGGCCCTGATGGAGGGGACCCCGCTGTGGCACCTCTACCTTGGGATATGGATGGGCAGATAAGCTCTTTGGGAACAGAGAGGCTGGAAAAGGGGCAGTGGTGGCTGCAAGCATGAAATGTCCAAGGATTTGGTCCTGGTACAGTCTCCTGAAAGTCACCCTGGTTCCTTCCTTGTGGCATATCACTGGGGGTACTGGGGCTTGGCAGGGGGTTTAGGGAGGCTGCCATCCCCCAGGCGGGCAGGGGCTGGTTCCTTTCTGCTCTGTCCCAGGACAGTCCTCTTGCACTGTGTCCTTTGTCACAGCCCCCTTGGCAACAGGAGGGGATGATGTCCTTGCCTGCCCAGGCTTGCCAGAGAAACCCCACACATCCCCAGGTACCATGAGAGCAGCACTGCCACGGTCTGCCCTCTTTGTACCCTGGTGGCCCAAGCGATGGGCACAGGCAGTGGCTGTCCCCTGGGAATCAGATGCTGGGGACCCTGTGATTTCCCATGCCAATGGTGGCCAGGCTGGAGGCAGCTGCCTCCTGTCAGATACAAAAGGCATCACTTTGCCTGCCACAAAGGAGGAAGAGTGTGTGTGGGCATGCACGCGAACAAGAGTGGCCAGCACCCGCGGCAGAGCACACCCGTGTTTCTGCCACTTCCTCACCCCACAGGAGGTGGGCCAGCTCTGAGGGACGGCCACCACCAAGCACGCTACCCCGGTGTGGCCAGCTCGGCAGCATCCCTCCTCCCTGCAGACCAAGCCACAGGTGAGCACATAGGATGTCACCTGCCTTGCACGGAGGAGCAAAGCCCAGGCCTCGGAGCAGCCCCTGGTATGTTGGAGGGGGACAAGCTCACCCGGAGCCTGGCCTGGCCTGGGGAAGAAAATCAGTTCGTGGCAGCTGAAGGTCCCCATCACTGCATGTTCTGCCCCAGTGCCTGCTGGAAGTGCCCTGGCAGGCAGATTTTCCCTGGCACCAGAGGGTAAATGCCCTTGTGCCAGGGGAGATGGGCATCCCAGCAGGATGGGGCATGCACAGCCCCCGGCCTGTTCTCTGTAGGAGAAATGCTCCATAATGATCCTGAAAGCACCTTTGGGTGATGGAGGCCAGGCACCGTGTGGCCCCATGGCGCTGCCCACAGACTGACACTATTGCTCCAGTGGGACAGGGTGACTGTTTTTGCTGCCCCAAGGCAGGGTGCGCAGGGTGAGCCTCTGTGCTGCTCTCTGGACTCTGGCTCCTGCTGCAGCTGCCATTTGCCCCCGTGCCCTCCTTCCCAGCCGCCTTCCCGCGCTGCAGGGAGGCAGGGCGCAGCTGAAACTACACCCACCGGGTCCCCCCCTTCCTGCCTGTTTGCTTCCTCCCCTCCTGGCCTTGCTTTTCAGCATGGTTTCCTAAGAAAACAAAGGTCACGCCGTCACGCTTTGCCTATACACACACACACACACACACACACACACACACACACACACGTGGAATGGGCGCCCTTCTAATAAACTTTGACCACATTTCCATCCCGGTGGACAGAGGGGCGGCAATCTGCAAACACGCTTAGGTCAACAGGGCTGGCAAAAATGAGCAACTGGGGGAGGGAGAGAGAGAGGCTTTCCTTTCCTTTAGCCCAGAGGCGGGCTGCTCTGCAGCTCAACCCCTTATTAGACAGCGGAGAAGCCACACAACGGGCACCCAGCACACTCCACCTGCAGGAGGGGCTTTGATCTGGGTTCGCACCTGAGCCATGCTGCTGCAAGAGCTCCCTGGGGACTGATGGCATGACTGCCAGCCCCCTCACCCAGGCTGAGCCCTGACAGACCCATTCCACAGCTGGGGGGGAACTGAGGTGCTGGACATAGGTATAAAAAAGATGCTTTTTTCTCTGAGGGGCATCTGCTGGTATCTAAAAATGCCAGTTTTCTTTTGTGCAGAATGGGAACGTGTCCCTCCTCACTCCCCGGCCACCACCTGCGCCCTCCCTGCCTGCACCAAGAGCCTGTCCTCTCCCCACCTCTCCTCAGATGCGATTTAAGCGCCGGCAGGGCAGGAGTGCCAGGGGGCTGTGCCCATGCCCAGCCTGATTCAGAAAATCCCCACGTTGAACTCTGGCTGGGAACGGGGCGATGGGACACAGGCTCTGAGGCTGGTGCCAATGCTACAGCCCAGCTCCTGAACCCCCGGCAGCCCCAACCTGCACCCCGTGCACCCCAGAGATGCTGCTGGGGGGAAGCCGAGCTCTGCCAACCCAGAGGCAGCAAGCTGCTACTGAACGTGCTCATTCCACAGCTCCCCACTCCATCTTCCCTCCGAAAAAGCCCCAGCTGCCCAAAACCCACTGCAAAATCTACCCGTCAGTATTCAGGTTGAGAGCGCAGGGATTGCAGTGACTTATCTGCTGTAGTTTTCCAGAAACTTCCACTCTGGACTTGGCGTTACCGCAGTGTTTCTGTGCTGTCTCAGCAGCGGGGTGCCAGCGGGGACGGTGGCTTCAGCCTGCACCGCACTCGGCAGAGCTCGGGGCAGCGCCGGAGCTGCCTGTGGGCTGGTGACAACGAGCGAGTAACCTGTGATGCCCCATGGGCCATGCTTCCTTCACCCCGTTCAGCCTAAAAAATAGTTTAATTATTAAAATATACTTTTGGAAGAGCTTTAGGTTGAGCAGGTAAGGACAAAACCCTCCCAGCCTGCACGGCAACGGTGAGTCTGGAGGATCAAAGCACCCTCCCTCACTGCTCGGTGGAGGTGTGGGTGGCTTGGGGCAAGTGTCCCTTTCTGTCCCCAGGCTGCAGCCGGTGCTCAGGGGGAGGCACTCAACAGGGGCCAGGCTCCTCTTCCCGGGACGCTGCTCCTCCATGGCTGTGCCCCCTGCTCCTGGGCAAGCGAGGGCTGCTGGGCATGGGGAGATGGGGCAGCCATGTGCCGAGCCCTGGCCCCCTGGCCCCCCCAAACGCACCACTCCACGCTGCAGGCAGCTGCCACCTTGCCCATCCTCCATGGCACAGCTGCCACGCGTGCTGCCCGCAGCTCGGCACGCAGGCGCCCGCCGTCCCACAGCAGCCGCCCGGTGCGAGCCAGCCATCCCTCCGCCCTTCTCTGCCACCACACGGGTTCCACATGGGGTTTTATTGCATCCTGTTTTGCAATGGCAGCGGGGACATGCCCATTGCCGGACTCCAGCAGGTCCTGTCCCCCCAACCCCGGCAGGACAGAGCTGAGCCGGGGTGGGAGGGAAGGCTGCGGCTCTGCCAGCTTCCAGCTTTGGCTGCTGACCGTTAACGCTGCTTTTTTTTACACTCAGTATCACCAGGACGTGGTTTATTCCCAGGAAGGAAGCCGGGTGAAAGCACGCTCTTAAAATGCTCTGGCGGCCTTTGCAGCGGGAAGCCTGAGGGCTTTGCCAAGCAGCTGCCTGAAATTAGGGTAGTGGGCTGCAGGGAAGTGGCCTGTGAGCACGGCGAGGCTGCCCCAGTGCCCCCCATCGCCTCCCTCCCCGCTCGCCCCAGCCTGGGGGGTCCCCTGGGATGAGCGGGGGGGGCTCGGCAGCTCCCCCGTTGGGTGGAGGCAGGAGGGGGCAGATTGAGTTATCTCCTCTGCGGGGGGGGAGCTGAAGGCGGGCGCTGCTCTGGCACCCAGCCTAGCGGCAATTACTGCGGCGGCATCGTGCGCAGTGATGATGCCACGCTGCAGGAATGGCAGGGGTGGCTCACCTCTGCTCCCGGAGCTCGCGGGGGCTGCCAGGCTAGGACGGGGCTCATCCGGCCATGCCCTGCATCAGCTCCTCCCAGCCCTCGTGGGGGGTCCTGAATCTTCCCGGCTGTGACCCCCAGCCTGGTGCTGTCCTGGATGTTTCCCCTCCTGGCTGCAAACGGGGAACTTCTGCCTTGCAGTAAGCGGGTACGTGGGGTGCACCCCGTGGGGACGTTCCCATGACCTGGTGTCCTACTCCCCTGCATGCTTTGGACCCACGAGCAGGATGCGGGTTCTCATTTTGACCACGCACGGCACGTTCCTGGTCTTTGAGGTTGCAGAGGGAAGCTTGAAAATGGACCTGAAGGTGAAAAGCAAAGGAGCCCCTTGGGCTGGCGCTTTCTCCCAGGGATTCGAAGACAGCCGTGGTGGTGGGACCTAGTGTGACGCTTTCCAGCCTCTCCTCAACCAGAATTCACTGCTCTTTCCCCAGCTAAAATGTTTCTTTCTCTCTGAAAAACACCCCTGCTGCCATCGTCACCCTTGGCCCCGCCGTGCACCCAGGCGGCAGGATGTGGTCCCTGCCACACTGCAACGGCTGCTTCTTCCCACCACCCTCCCTCTGTCCCTGTTCAGCACTGATGCCCTGGGCTCCCAGTTGCACTGGTGGATACTGGGATTGTGGCTCTTGGCCAGCTTCCCTCCCTCGCAGCCCGGGGTGCTAGCTTAGGCTCCTGAGGCCGGGGGTGCTCACACCCCATCTCCCTCCATCCACAGGCACCCACTCCCCGTTTCTCTCTCCAACCTTGGCTCTGGGTCAGGGTTTGGTGCTGCTCTGCCCCAGAGAAGGGACCCCAAGACCCAGCACTTGCCTGGCACTCAGGGCTGACCCCCCCCAAATAATATTTCTCTCCTTGTAGACCCCAATTAGCTCTGCTCCCCACACCTGCCAGCCATCCCACGGGATCTCAGCAGGGTGACAGTCACCCACCACCCAGCCCGCTCCCGCTGGGGCACACAGGGAACCCCCACCCCCTGTGCGACCTTGTTTGGGGCCCGATGGTTATTAATCCGAGTGCAACAGGTGATTCCTCTCAGTGAACAGGCCAGCTTGCACTTGAGGGGTGGAAGGGAATGAGGGTAGGGAAGAGGAAGCAGCCTCCGGCCAGATCCAAACCTCAGGGAGAGATGCAGGGAGAGCTGGACCCCGGGTTGCACCAGGCGGATGCACAGGAGAGCAGCCGGCGGGGGGGAAGGTGACCCTGGTCCCCAGGGCCATCTCTCGGCCGTGTACTGGGGGATGCGGCTCTCCTCTCCTCTGCTCCCAGCCGCTTCTGCAGGAGGCTGGCACGCAGCATCCTCCCAGACGCATCCCGCCGGCGCAGGGGGCAGGCCAGCGGGCTCATTGCGGTGCTCAATTCCTTCGCAGGGAGGGGATGGAGAAGGGAACTGAATATTTAATGCCGGCAAAGTGCTTTGACATTGGTGGCTGGAAGGCACCGGGGAGGGGACGGGAGCCGTGATCAGAGTACCGCTCATCACCGGCAGCTCACACGGGGCAGCCGGCAGCCACCTGGGGCAGGGTGCCACCGGCGAACCCGCCGTGTCCTCTGCCCTGGCTTTTTGGCTCTCTGCTGATGAAGGCAGGGGTTGCTGGCCCTGCTTGGCACCCGGCAAGAGCGCTGTGGGGTAGGGGAGGGGGGGGACAACAGGAGCTGGGGGGTCACGCACGCAAAAGCAGGGGCTGTGGGGCTGAGGATGGCACCGGGCTCTGGCCCCAGCCTGCTCGCAGGTGAGCTGTGCCCTGCACCACTGCTTGGCTTGATTTCTCCTGGGAGGGCTGGGGGGGGGGGGGGGACGGGGGACACGGGACATGACTATACAAGCCCTGTGTGGGGGGAGATGTTTTGGTTGCATCCAGCTTAAAGCTTGGGTGGTGCCGAAAGCCAGGGAGAGCTGGGAAGGGCTGGTGTGCAGTGGGAGGCAGAAGAGACGGGCTGTCATTGCCGGGACAAGCCAAACCTGAAGCGGGCAACGGAATCAAAAGCAGGAAAAAGATGAGCGAAGGAGCCGGGAACAGCGCCTGCAGCAGGGTTTCGGGGGGCAGGATGAGGCCCTTGCAGGCGGATCCCCGGGCGGCGGCGGGGAGGACTGGGCAGGGGCTGGGAGCAGCATCCCGGCCGCCTCCCCTCATTCCCGGGCCTCGCACGCCCTCCAGCGCCGCCCGCTCCCTCCTCTTCCTCTTCCCGGCAGCGGCCGGGGGCCGCCTCCAGCCGGGCCCCGCGGGAGCAGGACGGGGCAGCGGAGACCCCCGGCTCCCCTCCCGGCCGCCCCCTCCATTCCTGATGCTGGTTTCTGTGGGATCAAGGAGCAGGGGGCACGGCTGGGCTCGGGCTGTGCCCCCGGGAGGGGGCGGCAGCGGGAGGGACGCTGCGGCCGCGGCACCCCGCTGCGCCCGGGGACCCTGCTGCCTGTCCCCGCGGGGCGTCGGGGCCGGGCGGGCTGGGGGTCGGAGCAGCCTTGCAGCACCCCGGAGCGTGTTTGGGGTGTCCTTCCATCCGCCGCCTGCCCTTGGGGGTGCACACGCACACACACACACACACACACGCACACCCACCTCTGCGCCCTCACACTGAGCCCTTGCTCGCACACTGGGGAGGACATGGGGAGCACCGCCCGGACACACAGCGTGGGTGCCAACTGTGTGTGCCCCCACCTGCACACTCACCCCCCTCCACACACACCCCCTGAGTCACACACAGTACATGTACACCCATGTGCACACTGACACGCACTGTTGCTGTCACAGCCCAGCACACACAGCCATTTGTGCAGAGACACGCGTGCGCTGTCACACGTGAGCGCACACGGTGCCATGTGTGCAGGCTGTTGTGTGTGCACGTGCCCATATGCATGCACCCATGTCAGCGGTGTCCCGTGTGCAGAGCATTTACACACAGTGCCACGCAGGTGCACACACGGTGTCCTGTGTGCAGAATGTGTGCACACACAGTCACACGTGTGCACAGTGCAACATGTGCAAACTGCCATGCGTGCACAGAAATGTGCACTGCCACATATGAGCCCACGGTTATGTGTGCTGTTGCACGTCATCACACCCTACACCAACTCACACGTGCACACGCTCTCCCATGTGCACCATCCCGTGTGCACAAACTGCCACACGAGTGCCCGTCATGTGCGCACGCGGTCACGCATGCGCACATCGCCTGTGCACCTCTCTCCTGTGCACACTCAGCATCTCCCCGTGCCTCCCTTGCACACGTGCCGTGTCCCTGGGGGACCACCACGGCCCTGGGGCAGCACCCCGTGCCGGCCTGCGGTGTCGGGGCAGGATGAGACCCGGAGGGGGGGGGGACACGGGAGGACGGCCCCAGTGTTGCTTCCACCAGGCTGAGGCCGGAACAAACTCATCACACGTGGGGATGAGCCAGGCCTGCAATAACGCGCCTCCTCAGCTACAACCCGGACATGGCGGGGGGTGGCCGTGGCGCGGGAGGGGCCGGGGGGGACACGCGTGTCCCCCGCCGTGGGGCACGGGGCGGGTGGGGGCTCTTTTGTTCCTCCCGCCGCCGGTCCTCCATGATGTGGAGAGGGCGCGGGCGAGGCCGGCGCTGCGAAATGGCGGCCGGGGGGGCGGGGATGGGGGGGGGGAGGAGGAGGAGGAGGAGGAGGGGAAGGCCGGGCGCCCTCCCCGCTCACGCCGCCGCGCACACAAAAGGCTGCAGGGAAAACACGGAGGGCAGCGGGGCGCCGTGCGGAGCGGCCTCCCGGGCCCCCCGGTGCGGGGCCACCCGCAGCCAGGGGCGCGCCCCGGTCCCGCCCCTCCCCGTACCGGGGTGCGTGTGTGTGCGTGTCCCCCCGCGGCACCCACGCCCGTGGGGGGTGAGCTCCCGCCCGGGACAGCCCCGAGTGAGGGATGGGGCGGTGAAGGGGGGGGGGGGGGGGCGTGAATCGGGGCTGGGGCAAGGAGGCTCGTTGGGGGGGGCGAGCCGGGAGCAGAGGGACGGATGGACAGACGGATGGACAGAGGGATGGATGGGAAGGTTGCTCCGTTGGCCCAACCGGTGCTGGCAAAGTGCCCCCACAGCCCCTATCTCTGGGTGCATCCCTTGGCCCCCCCAAGGGGGAAAAGAGGGATGCCCAGCTGGCTGGCGTCCTGTGCCCGGTGCTGTGGCTGGGCGAGTGCCACCGGGAGCAGGATCTGGCCACCTCTGCCAGTCCTGCACCCCGTCCCGGCGGGCACCGTGGTTGCCGTGCCCAGTGCTGCACCGGTGCAGCGTGGCGGCACAGCCATCGAGCAGGCGCCAACGGGCACCGGGACGCGCTCGTGCCCGTACACGTCCCGGCCTCTCCCGGGGCAAAGCCGTGCTCCAGCAGGCAGGGAAAACTTGGCAAGTCCAGGCACAAAGCGGCTTTGTGCCGGGCTCTTTGTCTGAAGGGGTGCAATTCCCAGGTGGCCAAAAAAAGGCCCCACGGCTGGTGCCCCACGGCTGGCACCCCACGAGCACCCCGGCAGCACGCCCCCTCCCAGCCCCAGGTAAGGAGGACGCGTGTTGGTGCAGAGGCTGATCCCTACAGAGGCTGGTCCCTTTGCTTTTTGGGATGGGGCCCTTCCTGGGGAAGAGGCTGGTGGCGGGGAGGGAGGGGACCCGCCGAGCAGGGAAGCCCGGGTCCCCCAGCAGGTCTGGCCTCCTTGGCAGGTCGGGCTGGTTCGGAGGAGCTGCGGGGCCGGGGTGGCTCCCAGGCAACCCTGAGCCTCCCGCTCGTCCCAATGGCAGCTCCTCGGGGCCCATGGCACCCACAGCAGGCAGCTGGTGGGGAGGTTGAGACTGACCCACACGTGTGGGGCAGGTTGGCAGGGGCTGTGGGCACAGCCCACATAGAGCTGGGAAGGGGCATGGACCAGAAATCATCCCTCCATCCCCCTTGCTGTTAGTCCTCCCTGTCACCTCTGCTGTGCCCATGTGTGATGAGTTTGTTCAGGTCTCAGCCTCATGGAAATGAGGACGGGGGCCAGGCTGTAGCCCCCACCCCACGTGCTCAGGTGTGAGTTGAGCACCTCCACCTCTGGGGAGGTTTGGAGTTGCTGCCCACCCACCCAAACCACGTATGGACCCTGCAGCTTCCGCACGATTTGCTTGTTTCCCTACAATGAGGGCACCCCCTGCGGCAAAGCCCCCTCCTCTGGTGCCACCAAGGGGCTGATCCACCACCCTGATCATCTCAGTAGACAGCATTGGCACTGGCAGGTGTCACCGTGGCTGTCACCCGCCCCTGGCTGGGCGGGGGGGGGGCTGGTGGGGGGCTCTGCCTGGCTGGAGAGGCCAAATGTCCATGGGCCAGCACCAGGTAGCATCGTCACCCCACAGAGGGCAATGTCCTCCCCCATGTCCCCTCCACAGGGTGCAGGTTTCGGTCCCCAAAAGGTGACACGGAGGCAGGGCACCATCTGGTGGTGCCTGGGCTCAGCACACGCCAGCCCACACGCACGCTGCCCACCCACACGCTCCCACGCCCACTCACACAGTGGGGCCCCCACACACATGTGCGCACGCGCGTGTGTGTACCCCACTGCCCACGCACTCGTGCGTGTGCACACACAAACACATGCACCAAGCACACACACACGCACGCACGCACAGCCCCACATGTGAATGCACACCTCTGCGCTCGCACACCCAGTCGTGCGCACCCACGGTGCACACGCGTTCACCCACGCACAGGTGTGCACAGCTGCACGCACACGCAGGGGGGTGCACAGGCGAGCCCGCGGTTGCACACACAGGCATGAGGTGAGCACGAGGCTCAGCGGGACATCCGGACCCACGCGTGGGCCGTGTGTGTGCGAGCACACGCAAACACGCGGGGTGATGGTGAGTGCACACGGGCAAATGGTGCCGCGCTCTCTGATTTTCAGGCAGGCGAGCAGTGCCGACGGGCTCAGCACACATCCTCCGGGGTGCTGGACGGGGCTTTTATTTCTTGCACCCAGCAGGAATTTCCCTCCTTTCCTCCTCCATCCTGGGGTTATTTTCAGCTCTGCCACAGCTTCCCTGGGGGGACCTTGGGCATGTCACTTAACCCTTCCAGTCCCCTCCCGCTTACGCAGGGTGGGGGCTGGAGCTGGGCATTGTGGTGCTGGGGGGGTGTTGTGGTTTAACCCCAGCTGAAAGCAGGACAGGGGGTCAGCCACAGGGAGCAAGGACAGGGCACGGATCCTTCCCGGGACCCCGAAGCCTCACAGGGCAGGCAGCCACTCTCCAAGGGGCGCGTATAGCTGCGGAGGTTTTGGCTGCCGGCCCAGCTCGCACAACCGGAGACGGAAGAAGAGCTAAATTTAAAGGCGTCTGGGGCGGGGGGGCCGGCTGGCGCAGGGCTTCTCTCCGTCCGCCTGTGCGGGAGGCGTGGGGCGCGGGCATGTTTTCGGCCGCCGCACCCTCTTTCTCGCTGGGAAGTTAGAGGCCTGGCAGGGAGAAGTGCCTGTTTCATCAGCGGGAAACGACGCCGGGGGCCGAGCATGAGCGGTGCTGTGCGTCCCTTCCTCTGCGCGGCCCGGCCTGTTCACAGCACGCACCCACGGACACCCGCGCCCTCCAGCAGCCCTGCGGCACACAGCCGGCTGTGCTCACGCATAGCCAGATGTGCACGCACACACAGCTGGACACGCGCGCGCAGCTGGACACACACTCGCACTCCCCCATCGCAGGTGCTGGGTGTGCACACACCCCCCCATGACCCCTGCTGCCCCGGTCCTTCACCCCCCCACAGCATTTTGGGGTAATGAAAGTACCGTTTGAGGGTGCTTACAACTTTTATTTAAAAATCCCTTTCCGAGATAATTTTCAGGGCTGTGAGCCAGGCACGAAGTGTGTGTGCGCGAGCCTCTCACAGACCCGGGGGGGGGGAACCCCACAGCCAAAAAGTGGGGGCCACATTGGGCCCCAAAAGCTGCCTTTGGCCACATTGGCCTGTGAAGCCAGGTCAGCAGGAGCACCCACATTTTGGGGAGCAGGGAGGCATCGAGCCAGCGGGGTGCCTGCGATGGCACCCCGGCACCCACAGGCGCTGGGGCAGCTACGTGGGTGCTCCAGCCCCCCCTCCCCGCCAGACCCAGGACCCGGCAGACGCCAGCGGGCTTGGAGCTGGCTAAAATGAAAATAGAAAAAAAAAAAAAAAAGCCTGGGATGTCATCCAAAATTGCTTAGCGTTAATTAATTCGTACCCGCGACGTGATCTGCCCTCAGCCCCAGAACATCCTAACATAGTCACGGCCGCGGCCGCCCGCCTCAGCCCGCCTGCTGGCCGCTGCCTTATTTTAGGGAGGAGACGGTGCGGCCGCTCTCCTGGCCTTTCAATACAAATTGCTGGTACCCACTGGGCAGGTTTCCAGTGGGTGCCAGGGGCTTTCGGACACGGGTGGTGGAGGGAGGGCAGCCGTCCCAGTGTGCATGGCCTTGACTATGGGGCTACAGCCCTGGTTATGGGGCTACAGCCCTACTCGCCCTATGGCAGCCTGCCAGCTCCCCCGAAACCACCCCAAAAACCGCACGGGGGCTGGGGCAGCACAGCGGTAGTGCCATGGTGGGACACCCCATCGCCCCTGGGAGGTGGGATGGGGCCCCGCTCATCCCTTGTCCCCCCACGAGGTGGGACGAGGGCACCGATGTGCTTGGTCTGGCAGGTGCCCGGCGCCGACACCTCCCTCAAGGGCAGGGCAGAGCTGCCTCGTTTCCCCATGTCCCACCATTGCTGTTACCCCAAAACCCCCTTCCACTGCTCATACACCCTGTTCCCCCTTTGATGGGATGAGGGGGTTGGGCACAGCACCCCAGTCTGGCCCTCGCCACGGGGTGCGAAGTGGCTCTTTCTGCCTCTGCCAGCTGCTGCCCGGCCATTTTTATCCCTGGCAGTGGGCAGGGGCTGTGCCGGAGCCGCAGCCGCCGGTGGGTCTGGGGGCGAGGACTGTGGTCGTGCTGGCAAGCCAGGCACCGCTTGGGGTCTGGTTCTGCAGTGGGGAAGCAAGGGGACGTTCCAGTGTCACGGGGTTGGGGACAGCGATGCCAGCCTGCAGAGTTTGCTCCATAAATCCCCAGCTACTGGAGTCCCGGGATGGGGGAAAGTGAAGACAACCCTGAGTCTGGCCCTGGGAGAAGCAATCCCCCATAAGCGGGAGCGGGGCTCGTTTGGGGGACACCAGCTACCGCTTTTGGGGCTGGGGGTGGGAGGTAGGGGGAGGCAGGGGCGAGGGGAGCAGGCAGCGCCGTGACTCAGCCGGGGGTGGCAGCCGGTGAGGTGTTTGTGTTTAGTTTCTAACGTTACGGTTTCCACAGCACCGGGAAGCAGTCCCGGGGGGCCGTGGGGGGCCCGGCAGCACCAGGGGCGGGATGGGGCAGCAGCGGGACTGGAGAAACTGCTCTGCCGCTAACGCCACAACAGCTAAAAATACTGCGGGCTATTGTCGCCGGCAACAAAGCGGCTGGCGTATTTTTAGCGTTATCTTCGCCGCCATCGGCTCTGCCGCCCTGCCAGGAAGCGCTGTGCCTGCTCCACCCGGGCACTGCCCTCCAGAGAGCCGGGCAGAGGCTCCCACTGCCCCCAGGCACAGCCGCTGTGCCTCAGTTTCCCTCCTGTGCACTGTGCTATGGTGCCATCCCCCATCCCGCTGCTGTCATCCAACTCCCTCCACCCCACAAATGGCCCAGAGCTGTCACGCTCATCCCCTGCATCTCCACGGTGTCCCCTGCCCCTAACGAGTGCCTGGGGATGTGTGGCTTGCAGGGCAGCCATGTCCGTCCGGGCAGCTCCAGTCCAGCCCAGGCAGCTGGAAGGGGAGGGCAGAGACTGGATGCAATAAGTTGGCTGAGTATCACCAGGAGACTGGTGACGGTCCCTCCTCCCTGCTGGGGCACCAGCCCTCCTCCTCCTCTGCTCATTCCAGCAGGCAAAGCCAAGGAGGCTGCTAAGCCGCCCTGTCCAGCCCCGCTCAGCAGGGAGCTGTCATTGCTCGCCTTGGGTGAAATGAGTTGGCACGGTCTCAGTGCAGCGGCCAGGGAGGCAGCAGGGAGGGCTGTGCCAGGCTGTGTGGGCTCTGCCAGCAGCTGGGCACAGCCCCAGCCCCAAAGCACCAGGGTAACACTGGATTTGTGCAGATTTCCCCATCAAAACAGGGAGGGAGGGAGGTTTAACTTGCCTTTTCCCTGCCAGAGTAGCTCGGCTTTCCGTCCTTCCGGCGAGTCCTTCTCTGCCACGGAGAGAGCAGATCGGAGTGGCTTGTCCGCAGCAGCTCTGGGGCAGGGATGGGGTGGTGGCGATGACCCAGAGCTGGGCTCCAGAGGTGGGTGGCAGGAAGGCTGGATCTGCGGGTGGGCTGTGGCTGCCAGCACGGCTGCCCATGGGCGCTTTGCCGGGCAGTGGGCACAGCCAAGGCAAGCAACGAGCCCGTCTGGTCGCGCTTGGATTTCACAGCACAGCCCTAAGCTGGGGCTGCTGCGGCCCCGCTGTGATCCCTCCCCAACCAGCCGGCTGCACCCCCCGTCGCCCGTGTGGGAAGCTCGGGACCAGGGGACCGCTCTCACGACAGCACAGGGCAATTAATAACTCACCCAAGGCCAAGCAGGAGGGACTGGTCACCCCTTCCCTTGCTCCTCAAGTACCCACTGCTCCCCCCTGTCCTTGGGACAGTCCCAGCGTGTCCCTTACTGCACACTGGGAGACCCTTCTGGTTTGCATGGGGGGGGTGGGGGTGGCTCTGCGCCCCCCTCCACTGCTCCGTGCTCCCTTGGCATCCCGCCCCGCTCTCAGCTTGGGGCCCTGCTTGCTCCAGCTGCAGAGCCCCAGGCAGAGCAAGCTCTCCCCGCAGCACAGACGGTCGGGGGGGGTCCCTATTGCAATGGGAAAGAGGGGTGAAACCTGCTTCGGAGGGGTGGGAGTCCCCCTTCCCGGAGGAGGGGGGACGATGATGGATGGGGCTGTGTCTCTGCAGCGGGACTGAACGCTGCTGCTGGGGCATCTGTGGCGGTGTGGGGGGGTCATCTGCACCCCGGAGAAGGGAGATCTGGGGGGGCACCCTGCCAGCAGCACCCCTGGAAGCAGAGACTGAAGGGCGGGCAGAAGAAAGGGATCTGGTGAGACCAGAGCTGAGCACGTATGTGCAGGGAGCGGAGACCGGGGATACATGAGACAGCAGCACCCAGGGGAGAAAAGATTGGGGGGGGGGGCAGACCGTGCAGGAGCAGAGACTTGGGGCGGCTGGGGGAGGACTGCAGCGAGGGGGGGTGAGACCGCATCCCCCACTGCAGCAGGGACTGGGGGGGCGGGGGGGATCGGGGTCCTTCCCCAGCCGCAGTCCCGGTCTCCGTGCCCCCGGCAGCGGGGCGGGGAGCAGGCAGCCCCCCCGGCCGGGCCCCGCGGTGGCGGCCCGGGGAAGCGGGAGACAGCGGCGCAGGGCGGGGAGGAGCGGAGAGCGGCGGCGCCGAGACCGGCTCCGGCGGTGGGTCGGTACCCGGCGAGCTCCGGGCTCCCACGGCTCCGACACCGCGGTGGCTCCGGTACCTCCGGGCGGCTCCGCACCCGGGCGGCTCGGTACCTCCGGGACCCCGGGAGGCTCCGGTACCGCGGCGGCTCCGGTGCCCCATGGCGGCTCCGCACCCCGGCGGCGGCGAAGGAGGCAGCGGCCGCAGCCAGGCAAGCGGGCGGGGGCGGCCGGGCCGGGGCTCAGCTCCCCCCACCCCGGCACCCCCCGCCCGCGCCCCCACCGAGGGCAACGGGGCGCCCCGGGGGGATTCACCGGGGGGTGTGTGTGAATCGCCGGGGGGCCAGGGGGGTGCATGCAACCCCCTTGCCGGGAGGGGGACGGATCCGGGAATTGCAAAGAACAAAGGACCGGAGAAGGGGGGGGGGATGGAAAAATACCGGCGGGAGGGGGGGGGGGTGTTCGGCTGCAAAGCAGGCTGGGGGCGACGGTGCATCGTGCGAGGGCTGGGGGGTGTCAGGGCACCCTGCCTGCAGCACCCCACCGGGCTGGGGGGCTGCTGGGGGCTCTGCAGGGGACAGGGGTTGCAGCCATCCCGACGATGGCTCCCCCAGCCATCCTACTGCAGGTTTTGGGGTACAGGTTTTGGGCTGCAGGATTTGCACATGGATTAGGGGGTGCAGAGTGCACAGGGTGCAGCGGGGGGGGTGAATATATGTGAGGGCATGGGGGTGCCCTGCAGGGGCTTTGTGGCTCTGTACGAGGTGATTTTAGAGGTGCTGTGCTTGTAAAGGAAAGTAGGGGTGGCAGTGGGGAAAAAGGGTGGCTGAGGGGGGGCAGATGGGGGATTCACGGGGCTGGCGTTGCCCCCTCTCTGTGCTGGTGGCAGAAATGCCGCCTGCGCTTGCCCGCACGATCCGCCCGCCGCTCTGCCAGTCACCTCTCTGCTCTGCACCCCAGTGCCCTCTCCGTGAACCTGGAGATGATGGGGGGACTCCGGGAGAGCGGGCTGTGCCGCGCAGGCACCGAGGCTGCAAAGGACTTGCACGAGGGCAGCGCTTCCCCTTACTCGGCTGCGTGACCGAGTCTCGCAAAAGGAGATATTTATAGTGCTGCTCCGCTAGCCTGAGGTTTGCACGGCCTGGAACGGGGCTGGCAGCTGCCGCCCTCCCACCCTGAAGCCTCTGGATGCAGCCGAGCCGTTTCCCCGGCGGGGCTGGGGTGGGTGGGATCCCACAGGGTTAAACGGGTTGCGTGCAACACGCTGGGGCTTGCTGCCAGACTACAGGTCCCGGCGTGCTCCGCTGCCTGTTCTGCTGCCTGCGTGCCGGGTGCTGCAGAGGCCTCGCAGGGAGGGCGCAGGGAGCAGCTTTTCCTTTGGCCTGGGCCAGGGAGGCTCTGGCAAAGGAGGATGGTGCCGTGCAAGGATGGGGACAGGAGGGAGAGGCCACGTTTCAGCTTTGCCGTGAGATAGATTGGCCAGAGCTATTGCAGCCTGTGGGAGGAGGTGAGAAGACAGGCTGGACTACATGTCCAGGAGTGTTTGCCACATGCTTTGTCCCTGTGGCTCCAACCACCACGTGTCCCCAGGCCCCAGCAAAGGGAAATGGGAGGTCCAGGAACGGCCCTGAGTTGATCCGTGTGGCTCCACGCCTGGACCAGCCTTCTCTTGGGTCCTCCCAGAGTCACCAGCGCGTGGGGTTGGCCAGAGCCAGAGCCATGCTCCCTCTTTGTGTCAGATGATCCTACAGACGTGGTCCTCTCCTGACCAGGCATCTGCTCTGCTGCTGTCCCCGGGCTCTTCCCTCCCCTGGCACGATGCCCCGCAGTACACGGTGACGCCCCTGTGCGTGCCCTGGCTCCTCTCCCAGCCCCCTGATCTGCCCGGTTTGCACGTGCCAGCCAGATGCCGTTGCTGTGCTGCCATCGCTGCCACATCCTGGACCCCCCTCTCCCTCTTTTTTATCCCCTCTCCTCTAAAAACGCCGGCGCCGGGCCGGCAGCTGTTTTCCATCCTCCCACTGCGCTCGCCGGGTGGGTGGCATCTGCTCACCCTTGGGTGGGGGGGAGGAGTGGGGCAGGGCGAGGCGGGAGCGGGAGATCAGGGCGAGGGATAAAGCTGGGCCTATTTTTATACTGCAAAGTAATTACCAGAGCTTTCCAATCCTTAATCTGCTGAGCGCGCCCCGGTGCGATTGGATCCCTCCCCGAGCCTGGCAACAATTCTCCCATCACACGTCTCCTGCGTCAAAGCCCCGTAAACTCCCACACTTGGGCTCACACTGGGATGCATGTGCTGCGGAGCTGCCGGCACATCTGCCCCCCCTCCCCGGTAGCCTCCGGCCCGGGGATGGGGACCCCATTTGGGACCCTGGTTTGCGGCTTGGAGGGGGGATCTCTCTGCCGACCCCATGGAGGTGGGATGCAGCCTTGCACCCTTGGCCACCATGCTCAGCTGCCTTGGGCATCTCTGTCCCTGCTCCTTGGCTGGAGCCGGTGGGTAGATTTGGGTCCCAACCCTGTGAGCAAACTAAATCCCCATTTTCCCTTACAACTGCCTCCCAGGGTTTTTTGGCCAAGGCTAGTGGCCCACACAGCACCCTCCAGCACCCATCCAGCTCAGCTTCCCGCCAGCATGGCCAGGGTCCACGGGGCCCCTCTCCCGGCGGCACACGGGGCGGCTCTGGCCAGCAGCGCCAAGTCTTGGCTGGCGCCTTTCCCGGCCTCTCCCCATCCTGTCACTGTGCCAGGGGGTTGCTGAAGAACCTGTTCCATAGCTCCAGCCACAGAGGAGGAAATGACGGGTGCTGTTTGCGGCAGCACCTTTCATCCCGGGGCTGGGGGACTGTTTTGCCTCTGCCAGCATGCAGCTGGCTCTGGGGTGGAGCACAGGAGCTGGTCAGCCCGGGGATGGAGGCGAGGGCTTGGGATGGCTCTCGGCTCCCTCCACCCACTCTGCCCCTGATGCCCATCAGCTCCCTGGCACCCCACCCCAAAGCTGGACTGGGGTGTTCAGCCCTGCTCCATGGCGGGGGCCTTTTTGTGCCACAATTCCCCCATTCGGGACCCCATGGAGTTCACAACACCCTTGTCGAATGTTTGGGAGTGTCCCTCGCTCCATCCATCTCAACGCATGGCAGCAGGCACAAAGTAAACTTGGCAGCGTGCCGGACACGGTGCCCCCGAAATGCTGCTGTGCCATGGCACAATTCCCGGGGTTGTGGAGGGTGAGCTGCCTTCAGGGCATCCCCGGGTGACCCCACCAGTGTCCCTTCCCTCTGCCTGGCAGGGACCCGTCGGGCTGGGAAGCCACCCCGGCTTCTGCCCTGCCGGAGCCGATGGCCATAAAAGGCCCTGAAATGGAGGAGGCGGACGGGGGGGCCGGGCTGCTTCTTGAGCCCGAGCTGGATCATCCGGTCTTCCCATGCGGGCCAGGCTTGCCAGGACATAGGAATGGGGGGCTGGAGGGAGGAGAGCGGCCCCGGCAGCCCGGAGCAGAGTCAGGGAGCTGGGGCACACCATGCTCCCATTTGCCTTGCCCTGCTTCCCTGAGGGACACGTTTGAGCCATGCCCCAAGACGCCGGGGCTCTGCATCGCCTCCCACGGGGGGCTCGGGGTGGGGGGATAAAGCTGCCTTTTCATCGGGCACCTGAGCTGTGGGGCGGCGGGGGCCGGGGGTCCGAGGGGCACACAGCAGGCTCCCCTGCCAGCCCCCCGCCGCCTCTCCCCAGACAATGGCCGCCCTTTGTTGAGGTTTTATGTGCCTGGCCCCCTTCCCCGCAGCCCAGCTGGTGACATTTTACCACCTCCACATTCACATGGGGATTCAAAGGGCACAGATGCACCGTGAAACCACAAAGCGCTGCCTCCCCCCGCTCCTCCTCCCCAGCGCCTCAGCATCCCCAGGGAGGCAGAGTTGGGATGCACGCACCGGGAACCTCCCTCTGGGACTATTACAAGGGCGACCCGCCTTGGGCCTCCCTCCACCCTCCTGCTCTTCCCCTGCCAACAGCCCTTCCGTCCTTTTGGGACCCTCCTGGGGTCCTTCCTCCCCATCGCTGGCCCAAGGGGGGTTGGCACGCCGGACACCCACTGATGGGAGATGAAGGGAGGCAGCGTGGGGACCATTTCCAGGCTGGTGGCACTTGACCTTTTGGAGACAGAGCTGTGTGGGTGGTACCCACCTCTGCCCCAGGGGTGCCTGGCTGCCAGAGCGATGCCAGGCAGGCTGGTGGTGCCAGCCCCGGCATCGCCCTGGGCTCCTGGCTGTAGCCGGTCTGTGGGTGTAACCAGTCTGTGGGATGCACAGTGTCCTCCATCCCTTCAGAGAGGTCCCAGCGTGCAGGCGTCCAACTCCTGCCCCTTGCCTCCCGCTCCCAGACCTCCGGGGGGGGGGGGGGTTTCCCTTGAGGACCTGGGCAAGCAGCCCAGTTCCTCCCAACTGGTCATTGCCTCCACAGGGGCCTTGGGAAAACAGCCTGTAAACAGGCAGCTGGCGAGCATGAGTCACAGCAACCGAGAGGGAAATAAATGCACGAGGGGAATTTGCAGCATGCATTGGGTCATGGGGATGAGCCCAGCTTCTCCCGGCGATGGTGAGTGCCTCGCATGTGGGTGCTCCCCTGCGGAGCCGGCTCATCCCAGGAAGGGGTCGTTATCCCGCTGATGGGACTGTGTCCAGTGAGCTGCAAAACAGAGATCCAGCCCTCTCCCCCACCAAAAGCATCCCCTGATCCTGCCCGCTTTCATCCCAAGGGATGAGCAGTCACCACCTCGGAGTCGGCTGCGTAGCACCCTGCCCCTACAGCCATGCAGATCGCTTCCCCGCTGAAAGTCACCCCGCCACGGTTATTTTCGGCTGGCGGCAGGGCTGGAGGAGCTGGCTCTCTCCCAGCCGCTGCAGCACACCCCGGTTGGGATTACATCTTGTGTGGTGGGTAGCGCTTGGGTGAACAGGCTGCCTTCAGCATCCCCTCTGCCTGCTGCCAAATACCTGCCAGCTCCCTCGCCCGTGTGTAAAGCAAGAGTGCTATCTAGTGGCTAATGCCACTGGGGACACCAGTGACGCTGGGCATTAACTTCTGCAAAGGCCTCCGGTGACACGGGTCACCTCTATGAGCATCGGTCACCTCTGTGAGCATAGCCTTGCCATCCCAGTTTGGGGACTGGTAGCCCAAGGTGGTGAGAGGTTTATCCAGGCTCCAAAAAAGCTGCTCTTTTCCCTGGCCGTGCTTGAGGCTGGAGGGGCATCCAGGGCTCGGAGCCAGGGGAGGGGGTGCGCAGGGCTTGGGAGCGTGTTTGCCAGGGTGAGGGGTGCCCAGATTAGGTGGGGGGAAGGATGCGCGTGTGTTTGCTTGGGGGGCACGAGGCATCACATGCCAGGCGCTTCGGGACGCGCTCTCACCCGGCTGCACCCCGAGGAGCACCTGGCCGAAGCCTTTTCGTGCTTCTCCCTCGGGACCCCCCGCCACCGCGGTGTCCCCCACCCTGCAGCAACGCCAACCCCGACCCCTCCCCAGCAGGGCGGGGGGGGGGGGGGAGCGTGTCGGGGTTGGTGCCCCCCGCCCGGGCAGGGTTGGGGTGCGGTGGGCGATGCTGGGGGTTTGGGGGGATGCACTGCCCCTTTTTACCCCCCCCAAGCCCCCGTGAGGGTCGGCCGGGGTTCATTTCCTTATCCGCCCCCCCTGCGGTTGGCTGCAGCGGGGCCCCGCGGCTGACGTCACTAAGATATGCTGATTTATGCGCCTTAACCCTTTTCTCGGGGGCTTCTGGGGAGGCGGCGGCTGCGGGTCGGGGGGAGCCCGCCGCTGCCCCGGCCCCCCCCGCCCCGGCCTGGGGTCCCCCCGCGAACGTCCCCCGCCTCCCTCCCTGCCCCGCGGGTTGCCGTGGGAACCGGACCGGGCTTCTGATGTCACCGGCACGGTTGCTACGCGACCGGTCCGCTCGCCCGTCTCCGCGTGAGGTCACTGTCGCCATGGCGACGGGCCGGTGCGGCGGCGGGGGGGGATGCGGGGCCTCCCGGGGGGCGGCCGGGGGCAGGGCCGGGCGGTCCCCGGGGCCGGAGCCGCTGCGGTGCTTCCCTCACCCCGGGCGGGGGGCAGGCACCGGCGGGGGGGGTCCCCTCCCGGGGGAACAGCAAAAGCTTGGCATCAAAACAGTGAAAAAAGGAAAATAAAGCTCTTTTTTTTTTTTGGCTCGGCCTGCGTTGTTATTTTTAGAAATCCTGGCGGAAAAGCTGCCCGTGTCGGGAATGTCTTCTCATTCTACGGGAAATGCGGTTCCCCGTGGAAACAGGCAGCGGTGGGGCCGGGCTCTGTGGGGAGCGGGGCACGGGTGGGCCGGGGCGGTTGGGGGCGATGGGACCCGCCAGGGTGGCATCGGCCACGCACCGGTGCTAAAGCAGAAGCAGCAGCAGGATGGCCAAAGCCTTCACCTGCCAAACCTGGAGCAACGAATCCTGGTTGCCGCTGAGCAGCCCCCACATGCCCTGCCAGCTGCTGGAGCACAAGGCGATGGGGCCCGCCAGGGTGGCATCGGCCGCGCACCGGTGCTAAAGCAGCAGCAGCAGCAGCCCAGTTTCTGCTCCGCTCCCAGTCCCCGTGGCCACTGGGAGGCTGTCGGTTTTACATTTCCCCCAGCTCACGTTCCTGCTGGAGGCGATTTATTCCTAAGCCCTGACATCTGCTTCGTGGAAAGCAATGGAGCTGCTCCTCCCGAGACACAAATCCCTACTCCCCTCCGGCCGCTGGCCTTGTGAATCTGCTGGGCCAGGCAGCTTCACAGCCGGGTGGCTTTGCTCCGCCAGGCTGGCAGCGGTGGACCCGTGGCTGTGCCCGCTCGCTGCCCCTTTTCCCTGGGGACCTGCCCGGCCACACCATCCCCGAAGCTGCCTGCCACCCTGGCGCTGCCGGGGATCCCACTGGCTACGAAGCCGTGGGGATTAGCAGCTTCCTCTGGCTGGGGATTTAGCCAAAGCTACTTAGTGAGAGCTGCTCAGGGCGGGCAGCGGCCGGCTTGGTTGGATAGAGGATGTAGGGAAAGCCGGGATATGTGGCCTGAGCACTGCTAAGGATGCTGAGTGGGAAAGGGGTTGCCTGGGGTTAATATCTCAGCATCTCTTGGTGAAGGTTCAGCCAAACGGGGTGTCCCACAGCGTCTTCCTTTGCTCCAGTGAGCCCCCAGCCTCCAGGTTACTTCCAGGGCTTTGTAGAGACCTTCAGGCCAAATCTCAGTCCTGCGCAGGCAGGACAGAGGGACGGGGAAAGGGCAGACCCTGCTTGCAGGGTGCTGCCGGTTGAGATGTAGGACAAGAGCTGGCAGATGGAGGCGGGCAGACGGAGGAGCGCGAGGCTGCGCCGAGACGCTGTTTGCTGTGACGGGATCTTGGCTCGCTGATGGTGAAACAGCTGCTGGGCTTACTGGGGCTGGGGGGCTGCGGGGCTGCTGGGGAGGAAGGGAATGGGGATGGGGAACTCGGGTGACTCCCCAGCGTGGGGGGCCAGCTGGGGAGAGAGCAGGGAAGGGCTTGTCTGCTCGAATCGCAGAGAGGAGGGGTCTGGCTGGAGCTGGGGCTGGGGGGGGAGTAGGGGATGGGGGGGGGGTTGCAGCCCTGTCCGGGACACGTGCCTGGCTTGCTGATGGCACAGGGAGTGCTGCATGCATTGCTGCCATGTTGGACCCCCTGGACCACTGCGGAGACCAACAAGGAAAACTCCCCACCAAGCCTACGCAAACTTTGCAGCAGGCAAAGCTGTGAACAGCAGAAAGCCCCCACCCTGCTGAAGCACACAGGAGAAGGGGGAGCTCCATCAGAGGGACCTTGAACCTGCTCTGGGCTCCCCAAAGCCCCCTCTGGAGGCCTCATCCTCTACTAATGCATGTTGCCTTATGGGAAGAGGCTCAGAGGAAAATCTGGCTGGGGGGGGTGGGAAGGACCCCATATCCCATGGGAAGAGTTCAGCACGTGGAGGAGCGGGGTGGATCCTGGCCGGTAGCCACCAGCCTGGGGCACAGGGCTGTGCTGGGGATGGAGGAGAGCCTGCCCGGTGAGAGGTTTAGGACCTAATCCTGCTGGTGCTGAACCTGTGCAGGATCAACTGGGACCCTTGCACAGCAAGTGGTTTAACCCAGGTGATTTGTAGGGATGCCATCATCGCAATCATTACACTCCCAAGCCCTCTGTGGTGGCCTCCAGCCTGGCCCCTTCTCCTCGCCCAGGCTACCATGGGACGGGACAGGATGGCCAAAGCCTTCACCTGCCAAACCTGGAGCAACGAATCCTGGTTGCCGCTGAGCAGCCCCCACATGCCCTGCCAGCTGCTGGAGCACAAGGCAGGATCCGTCCCTCTGGCCCCCGCTCCCTTGCGTCCGCCTCCCCCACCCGCTGCCTCCCTCTGTCCCAGGGGAGGGGGCTCTGGTTTGGCTGGGAGGGTGGGAAGAGGGGAGCTCTGCCCCTGCCCCTTAGAAGTGTGGGCCAGGCAGGGGGGCTCTGTGCACACCTGGGCCAGGTGAGGTTTGTAGAGAGAGGTGACAGCAGATGAGACCAGGGGATGGAGCAGAGAAACAAGGAGCAGGTTTCAGACACCTCCCTCCTGCTTTACACCTGGAGCAAAAGCAGGAGCATCCAAAGCCAGAGGGATGTTGAGAGGAGCTGCTGGCAGGGAGCTGTTGCACAGCACTTACTCTAAGTCCGCCACAAGCGGGGCACTGCCAAAAAAGCCATCGCCTCTCCCAGGTGTGGGGTCACAAAGCCCTGAGGCTCGGCGACAGGGTCCTGCCAAGCCACCCCGGCTGGGGACACTGCTCCGGGTCTGGTGCCATCGTGTGGACACATGACACTTCCACAAACCCCTCGTCCCCATCCCTGTGCTCCAAGGCCTTCCCCGGCCGGAGGGCCGGGGCCTGGCAGCGCTGCTTTCCCAGGCTGTCCTGAACACCAAGGGGGTTTATGTACCCCTCCCACCACGCCATGTCCCCCAAAACCCTGCCTGCCTTTCCCGCTCAGCCACTGGTGCTGTGCCCTCCCTCCCCACCCCATCACCCCCACTGCTGTACCCCACCTGCTCTGGCCACCCCCAAACTGTGGCTGCATTAAGGAGCCAAGATCCTGCTGATCTGGTGAGGAACCCCCGCTCCAAGTCCCCTGGGCAAGGGAAAGGGGGCAATAAATGACCACAAATGGCCAGACATGGAAGGATGTGATGGGGCTGGGGGGGATCTGCTCTGCCCGCCGCAAGCCCTGAGAGAGGCTCTCCCCTGCATGCCAACTTTCTCCCCCCCATTTCACACCCCTTCTCCCCCCGTTTCACACCCCTTCTTCCCCATTTTCCACCAAACCCCACACACCCCTCCATGGACAAGCCCAGACCTGCTCCAGGCCCCCCCTTTTCCCAGGGGGTCACTGTGCCTGCATGTTCCCAGGGTGCCCCCATCACCGGCTGCACCCGTGCCCTGGTCCCTGGGGGCTGCAATGAGCGGGCACAGCGCGACCCCCCCAGCCCACCACGGCAGTGCAGCGGGCAAATGCCTGCCCTGCCCGGGAGCCTCGCACCAGCGGGGCCAGCTGGTGGCCGGTGGTGACCAGTGGTGGCCCGTGGCCTTGGGACACGCCAGAGCTCCCACGTGTTTCCACCAGAGGGAGCCAAAATGCCACGAAGCGTGGCCACGGCACTGGCATGGTCGCCCATCATTGCGGCGTCGGGGCGCCGGGCCACGCCACAGCCCTGGGAGGCAAAACGAGGAGTGTCACCCCTCCATGTGGCTTGCAAAGCCAGCCTGCCGGGAAACCCCCTTCCAGCTGCCATACACCCCAGGAGAAAACCTGCATGTCTGTCCCTCCGTGGGCTGGCCGGGGGGCTCCTGCTCCTGTCCAGGGGGGCTCGCAGCCCCTGCCCCGGGGGGGGCTGTACCCCTCTGCCAGCGCTCTGCCCAAGCCCAGCTGCCTGTGCAGTGAATTTGAGGCCAGTCGTGTCTGGAAACAGCGACTGCAGCAGCAAAGAGGCTGTTCCCGGCACCTTGGCGTCGCCACGAATCGCCTCTCTGACAAGTGGGTTTCTCCCAGTTCAAATCATCACCCAGCACCATGCCCAAACCTGGAGCGGGGATGAAGACACTCTGCTTTGAACACTTTGTAGTGGACATAATTAGTCTAAGTTAATGCAGACGTAAAGCACCAGAAAGGGAGGGTTTGAAACGATGCTCCTGGTGCTCTTGGAACAGCAGCTCATGGCATCTCACCAGAAGCTCTTTCCCGTTCACACCTCGCTGTTCCCCAGGTTTGGGTAACATCGGACACATTATTGGTGGGAAAAGGGAGCAGGATGGAAATAACCTGCCAGATGGGGATGGGAGGTGGGTGGAGGGAGAGTCGGAGAAGAAATATCGCAGGCAATGCTGCATGGTGCCAGAGGAAAATCTCTCCCATTTGCCCAGCATTTGCTCGTTTATTTAAAGCCCATCATTAGCGGTAGCCATGTGAGATAGGATTCACACCAGTCCTGAGGGAATCAGGTGCCACGTTTTGGCCATGTGTCTAATCCACCAAAGTCCTCTCCAAATTCCTGCTTTCCACTGAAAACTGCCACTTTCTGCAGTGGCCAGGAGGTCTGGGGGTCCCAGCCCCTCACCTGCACGAGGGAGATTTTGGGCACATCAGAGGCTGGGGCTGAGAGCAGGGGGCTGCCACGGAGTCAGCAAGAAGGAGAGAGGCTGTAGGCCAGGGAAAATCATGGGATAAATGGGATCTGGGCCAAATCCAGGCAGGCAGTGCCAGGCTGCCACTTGGCACGGCTGCCAGAGCAGCCTGGCACGAGCGGGGAGAGGAAATCCCAGCCAGCTCCGGCATTTAATCCTGTCTTCCTGGTGGAGTGGCTGGAAATGCCCAGCTCCTGGGAACTTTGGGACACGGGAAGCAACCAGAGGCGAAAATGCTTCTGGGAGGTCACCAAGTCTGGCTGGGAAGCCCCGTCTGAGAGCTGCAGGGCCAGCAGGAGGGAAACGTTTTTAGGGGTTGCATTGGTGCCCCAGACCCTTCCGACCAGTCCCAGCGATGCTGGAAGCAGGGTGTGCATTCCACAAGTCTTGTGGCAGGCCAGCTGGGATGAGGAAAGATGCCTGCCTGTCTGGGAAACACCTCAAGGGGGGAAAAGAGGAGAAAACAGGAATTTCCTTAGAACAGCAGCAGCAGGCAGGGACACAGAGGGAAACTGAGGCACGGGAGAGTGGACTGATGGGATGGGGTGGGACAGGGCAGTGGAAGCCCGTGTGCCAAATATACACAACTCTCCCCAACCCTCTCCTCTAGAGCTGCTGGTGAGGGTGGCATTAGGCTGGTGGCTGGCAAGTAGAGGGTTAACCCAGCCCACCCCTTCACCCAGCCCACCCCTTCACCCCTTCACCCGGGTGCTGCCCAGCCTGGCCCAGCTGCAGGTGCTTCCCAGGGGTATAAAGGGGCTGAGGGTGGGGGGTGGATCCCTGGGTGGGCTGGGGAGAGGCTGTGGGAAGGGCTGATAGGGCAGGAGGGGATGCTGCTGCCTCCAGGCTTGGAAAGAGGGTGGCAGCGGGGCTGTGCTGGGGTCTGGGCAGAAGTGGGTGTGTGTGCAGTCACCCCAGAGCCTGTTGCCTGGTTTGGGAGCATGTTGTACTGGACAGCACTGGGAGTTCTCCTGCAAGGAGGCTGTGCCAGCCTGATGGCTTTCACCTGCTGACCACTGTCCTGCCGGAGAGGGGAACCGGACTGGTTGGATCTGCTTGCTTGTGAGATGTGGGTTTGGGGTTATCCTCAGTGCTTGCAGGTGGGATGTTTAATTATTCATTCCAGTTTCTTTCTGAGTGTGGAAATCAGGCTGAGAGTCTCTCATCTCTGTCCCTCCACTTAGAGTTATCATCCCTAATCTTCTTCCATCCCTTGGGTGTTCCCAAGGTCTCAACTAATGGCAGGGTGACTTTGGTGTCTCGATGTGGTCCCCCAGGGTGGGTGTCATCTGGACCTGCCACCCTGCACGTGTCCACTTAACCTGTTAGTGCCCGTGTCCCCACCTCTGGCTTCACTCCACCACTGTATGTGTCACACCATAATTAAGCTGATGTGACTTGGCCTTGTGGCTTCTCGTTCAGCCCATCCTGGGCCACATTGAGTGGGTGGGTTTGCCAGCATCCCTGCATATGGTTACTATGTGTTTTATGGTGATGGTAGACACAGGTTGGATCTTCGCCCTGTGCCCCAGCCTGTATGAATGCAGTGAAAGAGGGGCCGGTGAGGGTTGCAGAGGCAGGAAGGATGAGGTGGGTGGTGGGGTTGTGGCTTTGGGCTAAGGGAGGTGTGTTGCAGCGCTGATGGGTTTGGTGGGGTGGGCAAGCTGTGGAAAGCAGCATTGACCAAAGGCAATTTCATCTCAGAGGGCTGACGGCCTGGCCTGAGACGTGGTAAGCTGTCACCCTTTGGGGCCATCGACAGAGGCAACTTCTGCCTGCCCATCTTGGTGACCTCCACTTGCTGCTGGAGGGGGTGAGGCAATGCCAACAGCCCTGGGAAGCGCAGGTGAGCCCTCTGCAAAGCCCAGGGCCTGGCATTTATCCCATTTCTGCCTCTTGCCCATCCTGGTGTGATATATCTGATCCATCCCAGAACAGAAATCAAATTTCCTGGATGCTGTGGTCTCCCTGGCCTCTGTGATGCTCCCTTCTCCCTGAACCAAGGGGACAGTCAGGCAGGTTATACAAGGAGCTAGGAGCTCACCCTGGAGCTCTCCTTGTATCCAGCTCCAATTGCTGGCAGTAAAACACTACAAGCTTCTGAAGGGGCTGGATTTGCTGTCCTCCCTGGTGGAGCCCAAGCATCCCCTGCTCTCTAGCATGGCAGTCATCTTGCAAATTGAGGTGCCATTTCCTGCCTGTGTTCAGGGATGAACCCTGCCAGTTGTCTCAATTTGCTAGATTTCTTCTCAGCGGGAAGGAGTGTTTCAGGCCGTTTGCTCACATTTGTGGTTTTTTCCTCCTGGGGGCTCAGGCCACTTTCATTCATGCTAAAGTTGCTGCGTTGGCATCCCTGAGAGCTCGTGGTGTGCCTTGAGCTTTGATTCTCTCTAGCTGAAGCACAAACTTTCTGCTGGAAAAAAGGAAAGTGTGTGCATGTGTCCCACTTTTTTGAGTTGAATTCATCTTTTGGATGCAGAACAAGCCTGGAAAAGTTTAGCCCTGAAGTTTATCAGTGCCTGGAAAGCGAGGATTAGAGTAAAAACCTGTCGCAGGACCTGGAGCAGGGCCTGGTACTTCTTGCATAGAGAAGGTGCAGGGAGAGCATCTTGTCCCATGCCTGGCAGTTGGGCTCTGTGGCCATGTGAAAAGGGCTTTGAATGTGGCATGTGGGACAGGCAGGTCTGTATGGAGGACTGGCATCATCCTTGCCTGCCAGCCGGGTAGGGAGGTGCTGGGGCCTCACCGGGCACCTCAAGCTTAGCTCTGCTGGGAGATCCCCACCTTTACCATCAGCCCCAGGGTCCATACTTGGTTGAAATGCTGCGTCTGGGACTGCTGTGACATTTCAGGTGATGGGGTGACCATCAAGTCAGTGTCACCCTATCCAAAGCCTTCTTGCCTCTCCCGCCTGCCCCATGCAACTTTTCCTGTGCCTCATGAGAGGATGCTGCAGATATGGGGGGGCTCCCTGCTCTTCTCCCCGAAGCAGCCACCCTCTTACCCCCTGTGCTTTTTTCTCCCAATGAACCAGTCAAGGTGCCAGCAACCAGTATAAGATACTCCCACTACAGACCCCATGATGAGTTTCCCTCTTTCTAGCCTACATCTCTATTTGCTGCCACGTTTGTGTTTTGTTGGGATGTTGTTGTAGGTGATGGGCCTTTTTTATGGCTGGAGGGTTTGATCTAGACTTGGAGAGCGAGTCTCCATGTGGCAAATGGGATCCCATCACAGACATTATTTCCTTGCCCGGTGTTCTTCGTAAACGGAGTTTTGCAGAGCTTGAGCAGCTGCTTTTCCTTCTAGCTGAAAACCTCTTTCCAGTCCCATTAAAAGGCCTATGAATTGTGTGTGGAGAGCAATGTGCAGGCAGGGAATGTATATCTACCACGGGCTGGGTGGGAGAGCTAATAAAAGTCATGGCAATCAGTCCTGGGAGACCTAGAGGGCACCTTAAATCAACTTGCAAATGCAAAGTGGCTCTGAATCAAAGGATGGGGAGAGAGGCCGTCCCCATGCTGTGCCATGTAGTTATCTGCCTTTAACTTGCAAAGGAGGAGGTTTGGAAGGGAATAAAGAGAGACCATAAAGTGACTCCTTTATGCTTGGGAAGATGCCCTGGATCTGTGCCCCAGAGAAGGTCTCACTGTAGCTGAGGTGATCCCAAGCCCATTATGGGTTGGCTGGGATATTTTCAGCTGCTGAAATGCTCCTTTGGGTATTCCCTGGCTTGGCTGCATTGCTGGGTGAAGCCAGGGCTGGTTTGGCCAGACACTGAGCCTCTCCTGCCCACTGAGCGTGTTGCAGCCTTTGCCATGGAGCAGCTTTGAGCCAGAAAAAGGGATTTCCATCATGGCTTGTTTGCTGTTCCTTGGCCCCACAGAGCATAATGCCACAGAGCATAATGTGGGCTGCCTCTCATCCTCCCCAAGATGGGATTTTCCAGGTTAAGGAAAATGTGGCAGTAGCTGTGCCCTGAGCATGGGGCTGGGGGATGCGAGACCACTCTGCTGGCAGCTGCTCCTCCCCAGGGATGCTGAAAAGGGGTACAAAATGCCATCTCTGTTGCTGCTCCAGGTGCCAGCATCTGTTCCACCACCTCTGCCAACCCCACACAAGCCATGGGGCAGCATCAGACAGGAGCTGAAGGGGATGGTGAGGGGGAGGCAGGAAAATGGTGTGTTATTAGCAAAGCCCTGGCCGACAGACACATCTGCAGCTTGGGGAGAAATAACCTGATGCTTTTTTGATCTTGGGTGATTCATCCTGTCCTTGATAGAAAAACCTGGTCTCTAGCTTTGTGCTGGATGGAGGATGCAGCGCTGGGGCTGTGTGGCTTCTCGTTGGGATGCCCTGGCTGCAGCCAGCCCTCATCGTGCTCCATCACTGCGTGGGGGGCACGGCCAAGGCAGCACCCCTGGGCAACTTGGCCTGATGGGGACCTGTAACAGCCCAGTGCTCCTGCCAGGTGAAAAAGCATTTCAAGTCTGTGCTGGCCCTGATTAGCAAAATTATGGTTGCCATGGAGCCTGAATACCTGCTCAGAGAGTGCCTGCATTCCCTGTCCCCCCAGCAGACCTGGGGGACACATGCCGTGGAGCAGAGGCCAATTTTGCTGTTCCTTAGAAAGCTGATTGCTTTTATCCCAGTGAACATTGAAATGGTCCTTTTTTTTCTTCTTCCCTTCTTTCTCCTGTCAGCCCAGTTTGGGGTGGAGGAGAAATGCCCCTTCCCAGCAATTTCTCCGGTGAGCTGTGGGGCTTTAGGTGCGGCAGTTGCTGAAGTCAGAAACCCCGGGCCATGAGCAGGGTACCAGCCCCACACCCTGCAGGGATGCAGTTAGCTGTCCCAGGGGAGCAAGAGCTCCTTGCTGGTTCCTTTGCCAGGTGCCTGCACCCTGGAAAGGGTGCTGGCAAGTGATGACCAGCTCAGAAAAGGGGACAGAGGTTTAGAAAGAGCTGCCACTACTGGGAGAGGTTAAGATGTCACCTGCTTGGGCTGTGTGAGAGGGGATGAGGAGGTAACAATGCTGAGATGGTGGGAGTGGGTACAGCTTTTAAACAGTGGGAAAAGGCCTCTGGAGAGTTAGTGACTGGAAATGCACAGGGTAGCAATGGCCAAGAAATTACTAGAGGAGGGTGTCCCACACCAGAGTAGGATGTGTGGGTGGGCTCTGCTGGGTAAATGACAGCAGTGCTGCTTTGGGAAGGCCACCTCACTGACCTGCATTCACCCCGAGCTATATTACTGCAAAATTACCCAGATCCAGGTCTGTTTGATGGCCTGCGGGTCTAAGTGGCCCTTCCTCACCTTGAAGACTGAAAGGAGCATCCTCCTGCTCTGTGAGATGCATCCTCTGGACATGTCACCTCCAGGTGACCAGAGGGGTACCTTTGAGTAGGCAGCTCCCAGCAGGGAGAGAAGCCCCTTTTACGTTCCCATGGCCAAGAGATTTGCTTGTTCTCCAGGGGGAGAGGGTTCATTCTTGTCCCAAAACTTCAGAACCCCATTCTGTCTGTGCTGCTTATCCCTGCCTGGGAAGATTTGCTGCAGCAATACCCTGTGAAGGGGCTGCTCATCTGCTTGCTTCAGTGGCAGTGAGGGATGCACCCCAGGGGCTCTTGCCTCCTGCAGGATGGCGTGAAGAGGACAAGCAATTGTCTGTGCCTCAGTTTCCCTCCCAGATGCAGTGTCACTCTGTGGCTCGGTGGCTTTTTGTGCTGAGGACCAGAGGGTGTTAATTAAAACTGCAAAGCAGGGGAAGAAATGGGGGGACGGAGCACAGACAGCTCTGTAAAAGGCTGTGCTGGTCTGCCCTGCAATTACTGTGAGTGATGCGCCCTTGAAAAGAGCGGGGAGTGGATGCAGTTGGTTATTAGGGCTGCAGCTCTCGAGCTTCAAAGCTGCTGTTTGTCTTCTCTTTCGCCCTCTTAATTCTCCTGGCAATGCTGCAGAGCCGGCCTCGCTCAACCTCTGTGTGCCAGCCTTAACCAGCTCGTGGAGGGACCCAGCTATCGGCAGGGACAACCTCCACACTGGCCGGCTTGCTGGGAGGGATGGGTGCACAGCAGGGAGCAGGGGGAAGACCGTGGGGGGAGGAAGATTGGAGAGATCCCTTGGGCTGGGGTTATGGAGGGAGCCTCGTGGGTGCCCCTGGCTTGCTTACTTGCTGCTGAAATTTCCAGCCCAGTGATGCTCTTGCTGTGGAGGCAGCTGGGCTGTGGCTGACAGGTCATGGCAAGGAGCAGGTTTTGGTGTGCTGCTGGCCATCCCCCTGCTGCCTCCCCAGGCAGGGTTAATACAATAGCAGGTAGGGTGGGAGCAGCTGTGGAGGCCCCAGTTATCGGGGATGCTCCAGGGCTGATGCGAATGGTGGAGGAAAAGGGGAGGCAAAGGGAGAAGGACCCCCAGTCCAGTGGCTCTGGTGTCCCAGCAAAATTGGGGCTGGGAGAGCTGGACCATGGGCGAGTGGGACAGAGAGGTCTGTTGCCACCTAGAAGCCAGGATCTGGCAACTTGTGGCAGAGTGGATGGACCCATGGTTCAGCTCTGAGTGAACAAAGCTCTGTCTGGTCCTTGCTCCTTGCACACCATCCTTACCACGTGCCTGTTGTCTTCAGCTAGGAAAGGAGACTTCAGGGAAACATGCTGAAGTTTGGTAAGAGCTCAGCAGCATCTCCATTGCTTTGCTCCAACCCAAGCAACCTCCAAACACCCCAGTCCCAGCAGACATCCTCTCATCCCCATGGGGCTGCAGGACAAATGGGCCGGGGGGGGGTCCCTGCAGGGACAAGGACATGGGTGCAGAGCTCAGGGGCTCCCCAGGGGCTGCCCTGCAGCAAAGCCTGGGCAGGGGCAAGGAACAGGACAGGGGTGGGAGGCATCATGGCTGCATGCAGGGAACAGCCTCTGCCCCAAGGATGGGGGAGATGGCTGTGCCACGGCGCACAGAGCCTGGGGAGCAGATGGGACCCTGCTGGGAGCTGGCTGTGTGTGTGTGCACTCAGCAGGGTGGCCAGAAAACAGGAGGAGAGAGATGAGGGATGGAAGGGAGAGAGAAAGGATGGAGAATGAGAGAGAGATTTCCAGGAATGCTTTATCCCCTGATGCAATCTCTCAAATGGGCTTTTGCTCAGGCTCCTGGCATCTCAGCGGTACAGCACAACCTGCCCCTGCACGGGCACAGGTCCGTTCCCTGCCTCGGGCATCCCCTGGGGAAAAAGCAGCCTGTGCTCCATCTGGAGGGACAGAAACCTGTGCCCATCAGCTACCGTTTCTGGCTCTGCCACCCAGGAGCTATGGCCTGCATGTGCCAGATCCCAGGCACTGTTGCCCACCCCAGCATCTGCCAAGCCAGACCCACTGAGCCCCTGCCAGCATCGCCCAGCTGCTCTCCCCATGTCCTGTCCCTGCCATCACCAGCCCTGTGACAAAAACTCCTGGCTTTTAGCGTGTCTCCATCCCCAGAGGGGATGAGATTTCTCTGCCTTCATCACTCCTGTAGGAGCGGGCAGCACCTCTTCTCCCTCCCAGTTTCAGACACTATTTCCAGCTTGTTGGTTTTTTCCCCTTGCGTAATGCCTTGTTTACACCCATTTGCCCTCCAGCCCTTTGGCTTCGCTAGTTCCTCTCCTCTGCTGCAAGAGATGATGTCCTGAGGAAAGTCACGTCTCAGGGCAGCCCTGAACCCTCCCTGCCCTCTGTGTGTTCGTTCTGCCAGCTCCCCTCTGTTTGCAGCCAGTTTGCTGCCAGGAGCAGGGGCAGGACCAGCTTAGGGCCACCAAACTGGCCCAGAGCTTTGCTGGTCTTGTCCTATCATCCCTCGCCTGCTCTGAAATTTCTTTGAGCGTTGAGATCTGCTACAGTCCCAGACACGCAGCCCTTCAGGGCTGGCACTGACATGCAGTGCCGCAGTGATGGCTCCGTTGGCATCCCCGTGGCCTGCCTTCCCCCCCGGTTATTGTCACCCAGTGGGGACAGAGCTGGGCACAGATCCATTGCTCCAGCACAGCAGGCTGCACGCCAGGGAGGCTGTGGGCTGATTTTGCTGCCAGCCCATGTGGAGGGGCAGGGTGTGCAGAGGCCAGGCACTCTCAAGTCTTTCAGGACCTTTGTGTTGTATTAAAATGGGGAGGAAAAATGTCTCCAGGGCTTTGGGAGATCAGTTCCTGCTGTGTGTGTCACCCCTTGGGTTGGTCTGAGCATGCTGTCCCCACCTGCCACCCTCTTCCCCTGGGTGCCATCCCCTGCTGCTCTCCTTTGGCTTTGTTTCACCGGCCAGTGGGGAAATGGGGTGCTGCATCCCCCCCAGCATGTGACTGGCACCCCTCAGCCCAAGGGTGCTCTGGAGCAGTGTGCCAGGGTGTGCTGTGCAGTCCACATGGGTGGCTCCGAGCAGGGGCTGTGCTGGGTGCTCTGCCCAGTGCCAGGCTGTGCCCAGTGGCCCTGGGGACATTTGTGCCCATCCGCGTGCTGCCAACCATCTCTGGTTGCAGCCAGGCTTTATTTGCTTCCCTCTGCAACAGCAGTGAGGCAGAGCATTCCTGTGGGCACCGAGCCTCCCGGGAAGGAGGGCACCAGTGGGAACTTGGTGCCTCAGTTTCCCCCTTGGCCTGTGGGAGGGAAGAGAGGTGAGCAGTGCTGCTCCCGTCTGCTGTGTGCTCTGGCATCAGGAGGAGGATTTGGGGGTGCAGGACCCCAGGGGCAGTGTCCTGATACTGGAGGCCACCAGATCCAGTCAGCTCCTCACGGCCTGGCCACAGATGCTGGGCTTCTGCGGTGCAGCGAGCTGTGCTGGGGCTCAGCCCGGGTGGGAGTGGGGGGTGCAGGGCTGGAGGCAGGTCTCTCCCAACAGGTCTCTCCAGGCTCCTTCTCCAAGATCCCTGTCCCGCCTGCTCGAATCCAGTCCCGCCAGAGGATCTTCCAGCTCCATCCCACCCGGCTCAGCCGAACGCCTCTGCGCACAGTGAGGATGGTGCTGGGACAGGCTGAATCGAGGAGGGTCCCCGGGGTGCCAGAGCCCTTCAAGCTGTCATCCCCCGGGGGGGGACCGGGTCCCCCTGCGCCCTGCCACCCTCGGAGGGGATGAAGGGACCGATGCGTGTACCCGTGCCCACGGGTGCCAGCCCGTCTCGCGGGGTGGCAGTGCCCTCTGCCGTCGCACGGAGCGGTGGAGCGACGCGCAGCCGCCTCCCCCCTTCCTCCGACCCCTCCCCGCCAGGCACAGCCCCCCCCGGTGTCACCCCCGGCCCCGCCGCCTTCTCCCCCCCCTCCGGGGGGCTGGAGAGCCGGGGAGCCCCCGCCCCGCTCCACCGGCGGGAGCGGGCGGCAGCGGCGGAGCCCGGCGTGGGGCCGGGGCGGTGAGGAGGGGCCACCCGTGGGATGCGGGCTGGGGGGCGGGCGCCCGTGGGCTCCGCCGGCTCCGGGCTGGGCTGGGACCGGTCAAACCCGCAGTGGAGGAGAGAGGAGCCGCGGGTGGAGCGGGGACACGCAGCCCTGCCAGGCGTCCGTGGGGCGCAGGAACGTGTGAGTGTGTGCGCGTGCGTGTGTGTGCATGCATATGTGTGTGCATACATGTGCGTGCATGCGTGTGTGCATGTCTATGTGCACGTCTGTGTGCATGCACAATGCGCAGCTACAGAGCAGGAGTGTTGCCCTGCGACCGGGGGCTTATCAGCAGGACAGGGTGCCAGCGCAGAAGCACAGACAGACAGACACTGGGTGCAGGGAGGGAGCAGACCCCGGCACGGAGCGAGGGGTGATGCTGCGAGCGCAGCAACTTCTTCGCACGGAAGTGTGATGGGAGCCGGCTGGAGCCACCTGCTCCATGGAGGAGTGATTTGGGAGACCCAGAGGTTGCACATCTGGAAGCGGGGAGACCCCAGGAAGCTGCTGGGTCCATCTGCATCTCCCTCAGATGAGCCCGGACAACGGGGCGCTGCACGGGCCCCCGCGCCTGGCAGTGTCAGGCCGGCAGCGGGGCCGATCGATGCCTTACTCACCACGGAGGCCACGCAAATGGCAAATCCCTGCGTTGCGAAGGCTGCTGGTAGGACTGGAGACGGCCGCACCGCCCTCCTCTGGGACTCTCTTAGAGTCAATGGAGTTTATTACTTTAACGTATTTCCTCTCTCTCTCTTTCTGAAGAGCATCTTTTCGGCAGCGTTGCTTTGCAAACAAGGAGCCAGCCCCTGGCAGGGGTAGGGTCTCAGCACCAGGCTTTGCTTGCCCAGCGGTTGGAGACGAAGCTCCTGGCACCCCCCTGGCTCACCCACCAGCCTCTCCGCTGACGGAGGACGAGAGGGAGAAGGTAGATAAGGGCAGGCAGCTTCTCCGAACTGAGCTCTGAGGGGAGAGCAGCGGCAGGATTTCATTAGCCTGCCTCTTAAGGCAGTGAAGTCTCCATTCCCTCCCACGCTCCCTCCCCAGCCCGACCCCGTCCGGCGCAGGGGTGGTGGGACCTCAGCCTTCATCTGGAGCTTCCCAACAAGCTGTAAGTCCTTCTTGGGTTGGAAAATCAATTTTCCCTCTGGCTGTTTTATGGTCGCCCCGTCAGCCCCTCTGCACGGCTGGTAGAGTTGGAGCCAGGATCGATTTTTGGGGTTGGCTTCAGGGCTGTGTCTTGCTCTGCTTCGGGAGGAGGGAAAGGGGACAGCCCTGCTGACATCCCCCCGACAGCAGGGCCAAGGTGGGCTGGGGAGCTGCCAGGGTTCTTTGTGGATGGGAAATGGGGCAAGGAGCACTTGGGAACCCTGGAGGGAGGCGGGGGGCAGATTTTGGGTGCCATCCCAAAGGAAAGTCTGTGGCTGGGGCAGGATGGGTGCGAGGGTGCAGAGCCATGGTGATCAGCATCATCCTGGCACCCTGACATCAACAGGGAGAGGGGCAGAGGGAGCAGGGGCAGCAGAGGGGTTGGGAAAGCATCCCGCAAACCTCCCTGTCTCTCCGCAGCCATGAATCCCTACGTCAACTGCTCCAGCCCTGGGTTCCCGCTGCCCCAGCGAGACTTTTCCGTGGAGCCCATCAGCCCTGATCTCTGCAACAGAACTCACCCGGAGACCTTGTTTGACCCCAAGGATGCCAACCTGACGGAGGAGCAGCTGCGAGATAAGTACCTGGGACCTCGACGGTCCAGCTTCTTTGTCCCTGTCTGTGTCATCTACCTGCTGATCTTTGTGGTGGGAGCTGTGGGCAACACGCTCACCTGCATCGTCATCCTCCGGCACCGGTTCATGAGAACACCCACCAACTACTACCTGTTCAGCCTGGCTGTCTCCGACCTGCTGGTGCTGCTGCTGGGGATGCCGCTGGAGCTGTACGACATGTGGAGCAACTACCCCTTCCTGCTGGGTGCCAGCGGCTGCTATTTCAAGACGCTGCTCTTCGAGGCCGTCTGCTTCGCCTCCATCCTCAACGTCACGGCCCTGAGCGTGGAGCGCTACATCGCTGTCGTGCACCCGCTCAAGGCCAAGTATGTGGTGACCAGGAATCATGCCAAGAAGGTAATTGTCACCATCTGGGTCTTGTCAGTCGTCTGCTCCATCCCCAACACCAGCCTCCATGGGCTGCAGCCTCTCTATGTGCCCGGCCGAGGGCGGGTGCCCGATTCGGAGATCTGCACCCTGGTGAAGCCGCGTTTGACCTACAACCTCATCATCCAGATCACCACCATCGTCTTCTTCTTCCTGCCCATGGGAACCATCAGCGTCCTCTACCTGCTCATCGGCCTGCAGCTCAGGAAAGAAAAGATGCTGGAGGCCTTGGGAGCCAAGTCTGGCGGCAGCCACGACTGCCACAATGCCCAGGGGCAGAAGAAAGTCAAGAGGAGGCAGGTCACGAAGATGCTGTGTGAGTCCGATGCTGGGGAGTCCCATGCTGGGGATGGGGAGAGCCAGGGAGTATCTCCCAAAGCTGTGTTGGGAGGGTGCTGGGGGGGAAACTGAGGCACAGCCAGTTGAGAGCTGGTGGGTCATCCTGGAGTAAGGCTGTGGGGCTGGCTCGTGGGGTGCTGGGGCAAAGGCAGATCTGGTGGCTCTGGTCCAGTGGTGGGGATTGCTCCTGCAAGCTCCCTCCTGGCTGCAAGACCTCCCCTTCTCCAGGAAAGTGCTGGATAAGAAAAGGAAAGATGGTGGGATGGGGTGGAGTGGGGTGGGGTGGGGGAACCTGCCTCCCGTTCCCCAGCCCAGGCCTTGTGTGCTGGTGATGGTGATGGTATTTCCCAGAGAGGGACCTTTTCCTACGCAGCCCCGCAGCCTCTGCTACCAACCTGGGGCAATGATGCGCTGACCCAAGGCTGGACTGGAGCATCCCTCCATCCCACCGCTCTGTGTCCTTGCTCCCCTTCCCAGCCCCATCCCCACAGCCTCTGGCCCCCTTCCCAGCAGCAGGAGCTGGCTGCCCTTGGGTAGCCGTCTCTCCCCAGCACGCTGACCTCCGCGTGCTCCCAGCCCCGTGACAGCACAGTGATGGCGGGTTGCCCAGCCCAGTCCATCGGCAGGGCCAGGGCTGCTTCTCTGCTGTGTCCCAGACAAGTGGTAACTGCTCGCCAGCTTCACCTGGCACCACGACTGGGAGAGGGACAAAGAGGGACTTGTCCCCGCATGCCACAGAGATGCAGCATGGCACAGGTATGGCATCATGTGGGTAGGCATCAACAGAGCTGCGTTATAAAAAAAATCAGCAGAGCACAAGGGAAGGGTGCAAATAGCTCTCGCTCCTTGGACTTGGCTGTGCCCCATGGGTTACCCGGTTAGTGGGGAGCGCTTTTGCTTTGCTGGCAGAGGTGGCAGGGTGCCCGGAGGCTGGATGCCTGCAGAGGCATTCCTCAGCCATGCCGTGGGGCTGCAGTGGGGCCGGCTGCCTGCTGATGGGGAGCAGAGATGTGTGGCACAGCAGCACCTGGAGCAGCCCTGGCAGGAGGTGGAGGGAGGGAGATCCTTCCCATACATCCAGCCCTGCCACAGCTGGTCAACAAGGCATCGGGGGCCCTTCCCCTTTCCCCCTTCCTCTCTCCCGTGCTTTTTTGGGTGTTCTTTGCTATGGTTGAAGCCAAAACAGGGCAGTGCTTGGCCAGGGACTGGAGGTCCCCAGAGGGGTGAGCCCTGCCCCCCAGTAACACTGGCTCCTCGGCTCCCCACAGTTGTGCTGGTGGTGGTGTTCGGGATCTGCTGGGCCCCCTTCCACACCGACCGCCTCGTCTGGAGCTTCGTCTCTACCTGGACCAGCCACATGCTCCACATGTTCCAGTATGTCCACATCATCTCAGGCGTCTTCTTCTACCTGAGCTCAGCTGCCAACCCCATCCTCTACAACCTGATGTCCACCCGCTTCCGGGAGATGTTCAAGGAGGTGATGTGCCACCCCGGCCACCGCCCGCCACGGTCACGGAAATACTCGCCCAGCGTCACCCGCACCACCACCCGCAGCACCGAGTGCGAGCCCATGCCCGGCACCAACGGGCTGCCCCTCTCTGATGCCGAGGAGTATGAGCTGGAGGAGGTGGAGGGGGTACAGGCCACCACGCACACAACATCCCTCTGCTGATGAGCAGGAGGACGCGGGGGGACCAGGACTGGCTTTCCCCACCACCAGCATCCATCTGACCGTGGCACCCATCCCGTGGTGGGGAGCGGGGCAGGAGTGATGGAGGGGTCCCTGCCTCTCTGTGCCATCCTACTGGGATGTGAAGGCTGGTTTTCTCAGCAGCGCTGCTCCGGGGACATGGCAGTGGTGGCCATGCTGTGCCCTGGATGCGTTGTACCTGCTGCGCTCAGCACCGGGGCTGGCCAAGGCCAGGGCATCCCTCATGGTGTGGGGACGGCTGGCTTCTATGTCAGGGATATGCCAGCAATCCCCAAAAGCATCCCATCCCTCCCGGCCCAGCAGGGTGAGCCAGCGGGTGCAGGTGTTAGAGGTGTCAGGCACCCTGGGCTGTTTCAGGACACGGTGCTGAATGGGTGCCCTGAGAGGTGCTCGCACCCGGGCTGAGACCCTTGGGGGTGGGAGATGTTTGCGTGGGATGGAGTGGGGGAAAAAAAGGTCTGTGGGTGCCTTCTCTCTCGAGACCTCCCCAGGGCCCTCTGGCACCAAAGTGCCCCTGAATTTCTCGCACGTCCCCTCAGCGGTGCCAGCCGCTGTCTGGCTGCAGGGTGCCGGTATGGCTCCTTGCTCCCAGCCTTCATCCCGCCCCAGCCCCTCAAGGGCAAGGGAAGGAGCACGGCCGCTCCCTCCAGAGCCAGAGCCTGCGGAGGGAAATACAGGGCAACAGGAGCCCCAGGCTGCCTGCAGCGCTGAGGCACAGCTCTGCGCCTTCCCCGTGCCCCACAAACACACCCTGCTCTCTCCTCTCCAATGTGCATCTGGCGGGTGCCACCCTCCTCTTCCTCAGCCCACCGTGGCCCCCTGCACCCCCGGAAAATGCGGGGAGCCCTCCTCCATCCCTGCCCTGGATGGGCTGAGCTTCACTGAGAATTAAAAAAAGCTGTTGGCCTGATCTGTGCCCTGGTTGCGTCCCCCAGCTCTGCTCCCAGCATGGGACTGAACCCGGGCCATCCTCCTGGGGGTGACTGACAGGCCATGTGCCAGGGTGATGGGCACCAGGGGTGTCCCACTGGCTCTGCCTGTGGGCTCTGCTGCCATGGTGGGTCTGTGGGGCTGGGCGGGCTCAGGACACTGCACAGCAGGGAAGGCGTGAGCGGGATGCACGCACCCTTCCCAGTCTCCGGGATGCTCTGTCTGAGCTGGGGCTGGGGCCATTGCAGAGGGGGAGCTGCCTCCAGAGCGGTGGCGATCAATCCGTCCCCAGACACACGGCTCGGGAAATGTCACGAAAATGCCAGGGAGCGCGGACTGGCTGGTCGTGCTCCCCCAGGCTGGAAGGACCCATCGATTTACTGTCTGAGATCGATGCCGCTGACTTCCCGGTGTACACCAGGTCCTCCCGCAGGATGAAATATTGAGGCTCTGATATGCCACTTCAGGGGCTGTCTGAGCAGGTTGAGCTCTTGCCTCGCATGCCTTCCCCAGCCCCAGTTTCCCCCTGGCCAGCCGGCGAAGTTCCACTGGCTCAGCATCCCGCAGCCGTGCCTCTGGGCAGCGTGGATGTGCCCGCGGGGCTCACCTGGGGACGCGAGCAGAAATACCTGAAGAGCAAGCCCCAGGCAGAGCACTGGCAGGGGCGTCACTGCCTGCTGCTGCTCGGCTTCCAGCCCTTCCTAAGCATATCACACGGGGCCGCCACCAGGCCAGTGACCAAGAACGGGCAGGATTTGGGACTTGCAAACTCCCTCCTGCCCCCATCGACCCGTTCCCTGGCTCAGGGGCAGTGTGGCTGACTCGCCCCCACTCCCCATCCCCTGTGGGCAGCAGGGTCTGCCGTGGGCAAAGCCCTTCCTCAGCCATTGTGGGGTCCTGCTGGGTGCTGCTGGGTGAGGGTGGGCATGGGGCTGCCGTAACTTTGCATTTCAGGGTGCTGCCAGCTGCTCGCAGCCTCTCTCTGGAGGATGTCAACGTGGCCAAGGGCATTGAGATCCATCTATTTCCTTCCCTCTCCGGCTCCCGTTGCTGATGGTCCTGGCAGGGGACAGCTCCCTGGCAGCTGCACAGGGCCCCTTGTCACTGCTGCGCAGGTAGACGTGACTGATGCCTCCTTGATGGCCATTATTGCCCCATCTCACTTCACCCGGCCGCTTCCCTGGCTGCAAATCTCCAGGGAATGGCTTTTTAATAGACGGTCAATAGCATTTTATTACGCGGCAACAGCCGCCTGTGTGGAGGTTCGGGGTCCCTCGTTCTGCGAGTCAGGAGGACGCATCCCCCGCTCGTGAGCAGTCGGGCTGTGTGAGGATACGGCTGGGGGGGTCCTGGGGCTCAGCACCGCTGGAGTGGAGTTGAAAGCAGCCAGAAAGGTGAGGCACTGGCTTTGCCTTCATCCAGCCTTGTGTCCCCAGCTGCCCTGCTGTCCCCTGATCTGGGACTCCCCATCCTCCTCGGCTACCCCGAATTCCCCTCCCTGAGATGCAGGGGGAGAATGTGCTGCTGAGGCCCTGGCGTGTCGGGCAGCAATGCTGGGGGCTGCCCCACCGCCCTCCCCCCCCAGACAGCTAGGCCAGGGACTGCCCTGAAAAGCATCCCAAAGGCTTGCCAAAGCCGCAGCTGCAGCATGGCCAGTGGCATCTCCTGGGTGGAGAGGTGTGGACAAACTTTGCTCCCCTGGCCAGGGTTTTGTGACAGTGTGTGGAGACAACCCCAAGTCCCCTGCTATGGTCCCAGCATGCCAGCTGGGCTCATGGAAGATGCTGCAGTCAAAGGCTCCCGGGCAAGTCGTTTAATCTCATAATTAATTTTAGTAAAAGCTGCAGTCAGGGCATGAAACCTAATAAGAAAGGAACTGATGTCCTGGGGGAGAATGGTTTCACAGAGAAGGTTTTACCCTCTCCATCACCGGGAAGACAGTGGCTGCCGGCTCCGCCTGCCTCAGGCTCGTTGCAGCCCTCAGGAGAGGAGCCTGTTTGCTCCAAGGACGATGCTCCCCACTGCCTTGTGCCCTCGGGGTCAGCTCGGTCCCCTGCCACCTTCCTGGTATAAATTAGAGGGATTATTTCTGCCGGGGAGGTGGTATAGATGCAAAGAGCCCGGGGCGGGGGCGTGCAGCAGAAGCCAGGGATGGGACCAGTTGCTCTAGGTGCTCCCACTCATATAACTGGCCAGGGGGATCAACCGGCACTTTGGGGTGGCCATGGGGAAGGAGGATGCCAAAACACTGCCTGGGAGTTCTCAACAACTAAATGATCCTTTCAGGACATGAAGGAGCTCAGAGCGGACAGAGCAGAGGGACATCGGGGGGCTGGGAGCCGGGGGGAGTGTGCGGATGCTGTTGCTCCAGGTCTTTGCTTGGAGCTGGGAGAAGCGTCTCTCTCTTCCTGCAATACAGAGCATGTGGCTGGGTCAGGCTCCATGCCACCATCTCCTCTTCAAATGCTTTGTTTCCAAAGAGCCGTTCCCCAAAAGTTGTCCATCTGTCCTCCCAGATTTATGGCAGCACCTGTCCAACAGCCAGTTCCTGCCTAACCACCCGCTCCCGGGGGAACCCTCCTGCCCGCCCGTGCCCACTCAGCACCCCCGCAGGGAGCACCCATCCCTCCTCCATCACCTCCAGCCCCGCTCCTAGGAGACTCCCCCTCTCCCAGCAGCTCATGGAGCTGTTTTTCCCCTGCGGTGCCGCACGCCCTGAGTGACACAGTATCTCCAGAGCTTCCAATAAAAAGATTTATCACTGTAGCTTTGGGGATTAAAAAGCAATCCATCTGTGAGGCTGCCCCAGCCTTGTAAGGCTTTTTTTTTGTGCTGTGGCTGTTTGCAACAGGCACGGGGTGGTATTTTTTTTCCTTTACGCACCCAAACTCAAGTTTTACAACGATTGCCTTGTATATTTGGAGCTGTGATAGATGGCTCTAGAGAACATCAGCAGATTTTTTGCCGCCCCTCCTCAATAAGCCAAGGGAAGGGTTGTTTTTTACTTCCTTCGCGCAGCCGTGGTATGGGGAAAACTCATACATTGTGAATTTGGCAAAGCCCTTGCATGCCTGGGAGTGAGCGGTCCCTGGCTGGGACTGGGCGGTGGGGTGGATTTGGGCTGCCCGGCCATGGATACAGCATGGCAACCTTTCCCACCAAGCCCCCAGCCTTTGCGAGGGCAGCCGAGAAGCAGGAAAATGTAAATGCCAGGAAATCTCAGGGATGTGCTGGGTTTGAGCTCGGCACTGATTTAGGCTGCTTTTTGAACAATATTTCAATTATTCCTCTTACTCCAGGATAGTGGTGGTGGTGAAAAGCTAACACCTAGTGCCCACAGACTGGTGATGGGCAGCACAGAGGTGGGCAGGAGGACAAAGGGACAGGCAAGGGAAATATAATATATGTAGGGTTTGATTCTGCTCCTCAGGGACACTCGTGGACTCAGTTTTTAGCCCCACGCCGAAGGCAGCCCATCTTCCTACCCGGCTCCTTGGTGGCTTCCAAAAGGGCAGGAATTACGTAGGAACCAGCTTTCCAGGCAGCCGTGCACTGCATGGAGGCTGGGAAGAGGCAGTGTGGGCAGCACAGCCCACCCCAAGGGCCCGGGATGCAGGAGCTCAGCCGCGGCTCCGGATGCTCGGGCTGACTCACAGTCATGTTGCAGTGTGACTGTCACCTGCACTGGGGATGGTTTTCTCTATGTCACAGCAAACCCAACAGCCCTGGAGGGGCCGGGCCATGTGCAGGGAAGGGATGGGCTCCCTGTACCCCACCTCTCCCTCCTTAGGGCACGCAGGGAGGGGACATGCTAGGGCTAGATGGGCAAAGGGCATCTCCAAGAAATGAAGGTCTGTGTGTTATTTAAGGCCCCCCCCTGCCTGAAATCCCACTGTCCTCATGGCAAGGTGATGGGAAGGACAGAGGTGCGATGCACAGTGCCCTTCCCCACAGCCTGGCAGCAACGTGCAGGGACAATTTCAGGGGCAAAGTGGCCCATTAAAGCCACTGGGCACCTTCACAAGCATCACCTGGGGCTGGGTTAAAACCCCACCACAACGGATTAGAAGAGACAGACTGTCTGCTTAGCCCACGCCTTCTCCCAGTGCGATGTGTTGTTACTAAAGATGACAGAATTGATGTCAGAGGAGCCTGCGTGATGCTTAATTTGGTTCATTGGGACACTTCGGTTAAGAAATGAAAGTGAGGCATAATTAGCACAGCAGTAAGTGGATTAAAGCTGTCTGGATGGCAGAGCTCTGGGGCAAGTGGGGACTGCTAACAACGGGCTGCAATTGCCAGAAGGGTTGGGGGGACTGGGCTCAGCCCAAGGCCACCACATTGTCCCTGAGCATCATCCCCGAGCAGGTGCCTGGGGCTGGAGGGGTGCAATTGGGGGACCCCAAGATTGGCCTGGAGGACAACAGTCTGCAAAGGGCTTCCCCACAGCCCACAGCAGCCATGCTTGGGGTCCCCAGCACCCTGGCACACGTCTCCCAGGGGTCTGCCCCAGTCCCCTGCGTGGATGGTGATGAGGGGACACTGGCTCTCTGGTCCTCATTGGGGTGGAACAAATTCCAGCGTGAAGAGGAAGACTGGGATGCCCAGACTGGAAAAAGCTAGCTTTTATCTAGTTTTATATATATTTAGGACCAGTGAAATGTGAGCACAGGTTCCCAAGGGCAGTGGTGGAGTCCCTTGAGGGGAAATGCCTCCGCACGATCAGGTGCTTTTCTACAAGGTCACCTCCTCTTTGAGGGTATTTGCTTCGACTAAGGACCCCGTCTGTGTTACAGTCAGGCAGGGAAGGACAGCCCTTGCTCCCCCACTCCACCGTGCCCAGATGGCATCTTCCCCTCCCTCTCGGCACCCAAAGAACCCGGCAGTACCTGGGCTGACCCCCTCCAAAATGAGTTTGCGATGAAAACAAGTAAAAACCTGAGACGTGGACCTGCGCTTAGGGCTAGACTCCAGCTGTCCCTGCTGCAACATTATTATAGCAGTAGACTTTAATTACAGGGTTTTATCGCTCTTTGTGCTTATCACGGCAGCCAGGGCGAGTTTGCCGTCTCAGTTCGGGACTATTTAACATGACACATTGGAGAAAGCTGTCCGAGAGGCATCTGGAGGCAAAACACATCTTTCCTGAACAGGTAGAGCGACTGTCTTGCATTAATGACCATCTCACGTTAATGATCCTAAGTCCAAGAGTGAGACATACCCTCCCGCCCATGGAGCTCACATCATGTGCAGGATGGTCCCAGCTGGCCCTGGGGCTAAAAGCCAGGCCAAAAGCTCTATTTCACACAGGAATCAGCCTGGAGCTGCCAGGAGGGGAGGACATAGGTCCCCAGCGGGCATTTGGCAGAGATGGGATGGAGCGGCTTTCCCAAGCAAGCCCCTCTCCATGCCCTGGCAGGCAGGTGCCTGCAGGCACAGGACCTGCCAACAGCCAGCAGAAAATAAAAACACAGAAATAAATCTGGTTTTCCTCAGCTCCTGTGCCTGACATCTGCAGGGACAGCTGATCAAAACCCTTTGCTGACTGACACTTGCCAGCCGGGGGATGCTCCTGGGAGGGGGAAATCCCCAGCAGGGGGGAACAGCTTTACGGCAAGTGGTAGACCAAGTCCTGCTTCCCTCAGGGCAGACTTTTGGCTTGTTGGCCAAGTTACCTTCAGCCAACTTCCATCCCAAAAAGCATCCCTACAGGTTGCCTGTCTCTCTTGGCAGGGCCAGACCCCACAACCCATCAGACTCCACGTGTCCTCTCCCATGGCAGTGGCCTCAGCACACGCATGGGTGTCCCCTCCCCAGCCAGACCCCACTGTGTCAGGCACTTTTCAGTGCCCTGCTTGCAGGGAGAAACACAAGCCCTGACCCCACTTCTCCCTTCCTGCCATCTCCCACGGCCCCGTTACTGCCACCCTCAGATTATCACTGACCCAAAGCACCCCTCCCCTGCACACCAACCCATCCAGCACTTGGCTTGGTTTAATTCCTTTTAATTTCTCATCCTGTGCGTAGAACAGCTGGGACCAATTCACTGCTGCTGTCACCAGAAAGAAATCAAGTTAATGACAAGAAAGTCATTATAATTTAGGAGACCCATCAAGCCTCACTGCTGTATGAACAGGGGATGCTATTGCTGGTGCCTGCTCTGCTCTCCTCTCCCACACCTACAGCTCCTAGCCATGCCAGGAGCCTGTTAGCAAGCCCAAGCTCAAGATGCCTTTTTCCAGGTACTGTCTTGTATTTGCACCATGGTCTTGGCCCCTCTGTTTAAGAGCTCTTTGCTCTTCCTGGTGTCTTCAAGTGATTTCTCCTCCAATTAAAGGAAGATCAGCTCTTCAGTTGTCCAAACTAATCCTGGCCCCAGCTCCAAGCCTCTCTGCTGGGGCTGATTTAAACAACCGCCTTGCACAGATGGAAAAGCAAATGGTTCGAGCTGGGTTTCATTTCTATTTTTCTGTGGCAATCCCAGCTCGCAGGCGGTGAGTCCATCTGGCAGGAGCTTGAAACACAACAGCAGCAAGCGCCATGCAAAAGCATCATCTGCGTGAGCTGGGAGCTCCGCAAGATGAGGGCTGGGTGAGGACTTCTTCAGCCCTCTGCCATGGAAGAAGGGAGAGAGATGAGAGTGATTTCTACAGACTGTGTGGTGGGGGGTTGAATTCAATCTACAGCAGCAAAAAAGCTAAAAGAAAGAAACACAGTAAATGGTGATAACAGGACTGAAAAGCACCTGTTTGCACCCAGTCAGGGTGGGTGAGTGTGGCAATTGCAGCATTTAAAAGTTTTTTCCTCCTGGAAAGAGGATTTGTGTCTCTCTGCTGATTGTCCCTGTGCAGATGTAACGGGGAGACATAACAGAGTTGAACCTATTCCAGAAGCCATTGCAGCAGGAACCCACCCATCCTCGGAGCTGGGTCATATCTGCAAGCATCTCCTCCCTTGCTGGGAGCACCAGCCTTCGAGAGGTCTCTGCATCCACTTGCTCTTCCTCCCAGATCCCAGCCTGCTTCCTCACCCCGAAAGTTTAACATCCTCCCTGGCGCAACAGCTCCAGAGCCGAACAGGGCCTTTGGCCGACATTTGTGCAATTTTATACTGCACATGTGGGTTGGGAGAGGCTGGGCTTAGCGATGAGACACCCTGTGCGTGGCTCGTGATTTTCCCCAAAAACCTTCTAGAAACAGGTTTGGGGATCTCCAGCCCCATTCAGGGGCTCCCAACACCCAGCTTTTTTGTGCCAGTGATAATTTTGGTTACAAAGCCTGACTGCACTTGAGCCAGGATTTGGGAGAACAACTTAAAACAATAGGAAAGACCAAGCCAAGCAATCTGGTATCCTTTCAATTTAGTACCCAGAGGGAGCCAGAGCATCTCCAAGCGCAAGCTGCAGGGAGGTGTGGTCCCACCACAGCCCCACTCTGCCAAGGGGCTTGCTTCAGCCGCATCCCCTCCTTGACGGTGAGGATGAGTCCTCTCCTGTGCCATGGCACCAGTGAGTGCAAATTCACCGGTCACCCCAGGGTAACTGTTTTTGGCACCTGGGATGCTCGTGGGTGTGATGTGGCCGACAGGTACTTGCTGGCATCTTCAGGACCTCCTGGTCTGATTTTCCCTTGTCCAAGAGGCTGCTGTGTGCCCAGTGCCAGCCCCGCAAAAACAGGTTCATCCCCTAAGAGAAGGATTTAATGTTTTTTTGCAGAAAACAGCCAGGCACTTTGCCACAAGCCACCACGTTGCTGCTGTCCCCTCTGAACCCCCCTGGTTCGCTGTCTTCACTCCAGCCCCAGCGGTGGCAGGAGGAGGATCTCCTTTCTGCAGGTGAGAGCAAGGACAGAGGTAGAAAACCAGATCCTGATTTCATGCAAATACCCCCTTGGGTCCAAGGCACCAGGGGAAAAGAGAGAGGACTGAATATGAGTGAGCAAAGCGGGACTCTCCCTGCTTGGTGCATTTTTGCACCCTCCAGTCCTTTCAGTGCTAAATGTACCTCTTAATACCTAGAGGGTGAAGGTTGAGGCTATGCAGCACTGCACAAATGCTGCACTAATGACAGTGCAAGTACAGCTCGGTGCTCTTTTAGATCCATTAAGGTTTCCCTTTAGCTAGTTTTCCAACAAAGCCGGTGTCCGGGGCTGGGACCTGGGATGCACTCATCTCCCCTGCCTTTGCCGGGGATGGGAGCAGCTCTTGGCCCCCCACGCTGGGCCAATCTGCAGGATCATTTCGTTAGCCCCAATGCGGTTTTTGGCCAAGGCTTTGGTAGAAGGTGGATGGTGAGACCAGGATCCATGTTAACCCCTGCGCTGCCACTGCCCCGGTGTGCAGGAGGGCTTGGGCCAGTCCCATAGAGAAACTGCCTGTCTCCTCTCTGTGCACAGGCAGCCTTCACCCGCAGCGTGATGGGGCCTCTTGAAAACTGAAGGCCAAGAAAAACCCATTTAAACAAAGAAACCTAGCACAGCTGTGACTGGAGACGTTTGGGCTTTCCCTGAAATTTCCCCTTTCCCTTCTGGACCTTTCTCCCAGCATGATCTCCTTTTGCAGACAGGTTTGGCCCCTCCCAGGCTGTGGCTCATCCGCTGGGCGCGTTTTATCACCTTCAAGGTCTGGGCAATGCTGGCCCAGCGGCAGGAAGTGCCTTGCACGAAGGAGCTCAGTTTCCCCAGGAGCGATGCTCCGAGCCAGGGTGAGGACACAGGCACAGGGCGAGCCCCAGCGAAGCAGCGAGACCGGTTCGGGTGCTCCTCAGCCGAAAGGTGCAGGGCGATGCCACCCCCCTTGCAGGAGCCCCAACTGATTTCAGCAAGTTTAGGCATGAGGCTATGAGGCTCACAGCCCAGAGGGTGCTGGGTTTGGCACCCATAGCGGTGATGATGCGTTCTGCTCCCAAAAAAGGGCGCAGAGCAAGCACCGCTCCATGGCAGAGACCCTGACCTCTGCCCATTGCTGCACGGCCACGTCCTGAAGCCTAGGAGCAAAGGGGTGTGGAGACCCAGCAACAGCAACACGCCTCCCTTACCCTCACAGCCTCCTCAGGAAAAACCTTTTGCTCCTAATACCCCAACAAACCCTTAGCAAGGCTTTTATACATGCATATGTACCAACATAGGTATGTATTTAGGCTAACCTCAGTCTCAGAAAGGCTTTTCTAGACGAAATGCGGCAGCTCACCCAGTCAGGGCTTACCAGGCGAGGTGGGAGACTGAGAGCATCAGGCACTCTTCCTCACCTGACTCAGTGTCCCCCTTTGGCCATTCCCAAAGAGCCGGAGGCACCTTCTTCCTCATCCCTGGAGGCTGTAGGAAAGCATCTTCCCTTTTCTTTCTTTCCAGCCTTATTTATTTTTCAAGACTCTTTAAAGAAATACACTTAAAGAGTCTGGATTTCAAGCTGTGAATCAAATCTTTGGGAAAAATGTAACTTCACAAAGCTAAATCAAGCAATAAACAGTGCTCAGAGGTTACTTATCTTGCTCAGAATAACTGTAAAAAATCCTCTTTTTCTAAGCAACAGGGTACCCAGGGAGTCTGTTCTCCTGGGCAAGGCAGAAAGTGCCAACTACTTGTAAATTATATTAATGGACCTTTTATTGGGCAGATGCTACATTATTGGGCTATGACATGGGGCAGAGAAGGTAATGAAGGCAAATGGTGCAGAGCCACCAGAGAAACAAATCAAATAAGGGTTTGACAGCATGATCTGCTCTTGTATTTGCTCAGAGAAAATTGCAAGTGCTTTTGGTCTTCCTGCTGGAGGCCAGGAAGAGCTGTGCCATCTCCCCTCATCCTTGGGCAGGGGGTTGCTGACATGGATTTGAGAGCTTAGATGGAAATTGTGCCTCTGGTGGCTTTTTGGGCCATGTCTTCTCTGTCCCTTTGTCATGGTTTAACCATGACACCCTCAAAGTGGCTGCAGGTGAGCTGCTGGGTTAACCCGGTATGCCGTGGCTGGAGGGTCAATGCCTCGCTCATGGGGAGGTGGGAACAAATTCAGCAGAGGATGGTCTTGAGAAGGGTCATTATCATAGAATCATCACAGAATCATAGAATGGCTTGGGCTGGAAGGGACCTTAAAGATCATCTAACTCCAACCCCCCTGCCATGGGCAGAGATGCCACCCAGTAGACCAGGTTGCTCAGGGCCCCGTCCAACCTGGCCTTGAACACTGCCAGGGATGGGGTGTCCTCAACCATGGGTCCCCTCTGCCCATGTGGCTGCAGGTTCTTCCTTCCTCCACCTTCTGTAAATGGGCCTTATCCAGCCTGCCTGGCCATGGGACATGGGACTCCTGCCACGTGCCAGGCTCTGAAGTCCCCGCAGGTGGGATGCTGTGCAGCCACCATAGCAATCTCCATCCTTTGCTGGGTGAGAGCCCTCAGGGACCGCACAGTACCCGCTGCCACACCACGTTCTCAGAGTCAACACCACCTTTCCCAGCGGGCAAATCACCCTCTCTGGCTTGGAGCAGTGCTTGCTCGGCCATGTTTTAATATGATTAATCCCAGGCAGTGTGCAGGCTCTGCCCTGTGCTCCACATCGTCTGCATAATGAATAGGCTAAAGCAGCCAGCTAATTATTGGGAATATAGAGCCTGGCAGGAGGTGGGCAGACCCTGTTCATGCCTGTGCCATAGCTTTTCATAAAAGGATTTCTCTGCTCAGATTTAGCTTTCTGACCCCATGGCTGAGAACATCCCATGGCTGTGCCGGGGGCGGCACTGATGCTCAGAGCCCAGACCCCCATCCCCACTGCCCGTCCATCACGTGCCCAGGCGGGGTTTCCCTGGGGCAGGGGCTGCCTGCCCCCTCCATGGTCTTTTTAGCCCTTCCCTGTCCCCCAAGCTCCCCGGGAGAAGCTCTCACTCCTGCAGGTCGTCACAGCACTAATTCAGGCCCTAAGGTTTTTCACTGCGAGCTCTCATCCCACGTAACTATCATGTTCCTCGGGAGCAGCTCGTGCCCCTTCCTCGCCATGATATAAGCAATTATTAATGCATTAGTGTTGGGCTGCTGAACCATAATGTCTTTATAGTCAATAGCCTTAAGCATTTAATTACCCAGTGGGATGAATCAATGTGCTTCTTTCTTTGCTCTACAATTAAAACTGAGCAGGAGAGATGCCGTGTAATTTTCAGTCTGCTTTAAGCTTCCTCTGCCGTTTCATGAGTGGGGAGATGAGCTGATGACTTGTAAGGGATGGGAAGGAGAGGACTTTTCCCCAAGAAACCATGTTCTCGCCTCCCTCCCAGGATGCGGACATCGTGATCACACATTCGCCCGGCTTAATGAGACACCACTGGGTCGTTCAGGACCAGGTTTTGGGTCTGACAACACCGACAGTGGGAAAATTATTGCCCCGAGTCTTATTTTTAACTACAGCCATAGGAAGTTTGAAAGCAGTGGTTTTAACTCGCACCCTGCCAGTGCGAATTTCTGCGGCAAGAGCTGGTAAGTGAAACAGCCCGATGTGCTGCTGGGATGAGGTACAAACAGCCCAAGAGCGGTCCCAGCTGGGAAAGTACTTTCGGCCCTTTTTTCTAACCTCCTTTTGATGGAGCTCACTGCAGAGGCCAGGGCAGATGGAGAGTGAAAGCTGGGGGGGCTCAGCATCCCTGGCACCGCACTGGTGACTCCTGAGCTCTGACCTTCCCCAGGCTCTTGGGTGGTCTATACAGCTTGATGCCAGCCTGGGTTGCTCGAGCTCTGCAGGTACAGTCAAGTGCAAAGTGACCCTTTCCAAAAAGCTCAGCTCGTGGCTGGATCTCCCAATGCAACCACGAAAGCCCTCGGAGTGGCTGGTCCCTCGTGCTGGCAAGTTGGGGCAGGAGGTTTGCAAACCTTGTGGATGGGGCTCAGTGGGCAACTTTTCCTGGGACAGCACAGCACAGCAGCTCCCGGGGGAAACATCAGACCATTTCCCACTAAGATAAAGCAGCCACCTGGCACGCTTGCCACTGGCACCAATTCCTGTTTCCGAGGGCAGTTTTGACTTGGCTCTGATGGCGGGGACCTGCCAGCTCCCCTGGCAGAGGCTGGGACGCATTATACTGGGGACACGTGTGTGCGTGTGCCTGGGAGCTGTGGCTCTGCTCTCCCCAGTTGCATTTAGCTCTGTACTGGTTTTAGAAGTAAGGACATAGGGAAGCCTTGGGTTCGCTGTGCCACGCTGCTCACTGCCTTCGCTGAGCGGTGGGTGTCTGCGGCTCCCAAGGCAGGGCTGAGCTCACCCCCTCGCTCCAATACAAACACAAAAATAGGGGGAGCGGAGGGTGACTCCTGCTTTTCCAGTTTGGATTCAACAAAGATTCATTTTTTTGTTTGAGAAGGAAAAAAAAAAGAAAAAAAAATTCCCCTCATTTGGGTTTGTTCCAGGCAGAGCGTCTGCCTTCTGCTGGCCCCGTGCCCAGGAGCTGCCGTGAAATGGAAATAGCCCAACACAAGCCTGTGAGCAGAGGGAGCTTCCAGCAGGTAACATGTGAGCGAGGGGAGGCAAAGCCCCGGGTCACTGCACAGTGGGCCTGTGCCAAGGGGCAGATGTGCTGAGCCACAAGCAGTTTGCAGATGTTTTACTTGACTCTCTCGACAGTCATCCTGGGGACCTGGCGCTTGTCTGGATCCCGTTCCCTATTGCCCCGGCTCTGGGAGATGAATAGGATGCACCGAAATGCCTTGTGCAAAGAGGAGCTTCCCCCTCCGGGCTGTCTCCACAAAAGTCCTGCAAAGCCTTCCCGAGTGCCGCGGGGCAGCGCAGGGAGATGTGCAACTGCGTGGGGCGGTGACGGGTGCGCTGGCTGCTGGCCTGGGATCGCTGAACTGGGATCATCTGTAACTTCTCCCCAGGCTGACTTCCCTGTGGGTTATAAAGGCATTTGCACGTATTGCTTCGAAACGCCTCCCTGTTCCCATCTCACCAACTTTCTCTGTCCTGATGGAGAGAGGAGGGCACTCCCGAGCTCCCCTCTCACCACCCAAATTACTCCACAGCTCCCTAGCCTGGTTTCCCTTCGTCATCTCACACCCAACCCAAGTCCTCTTTGTTTCAGTCCCACTTCTCTCCCTCATAACTTTTTTTCCAGGGCTGCACTTGTTCCTCCTGCTGAGCAGAGCCAGAGGGGAGTCCCGTCTGGCCCGGAGGCTCGGGGTAGCTGCGTGGGCTTGCTGGGAGCTCACAGACAGGCTGCAAGGTCCCGCTGCCAGCTCCAGGCAAGGGGTGTTAGGGAGAGGAACCGGACTGGCAGAAGGGACAACTCGGGGGAATCAGCTTCTTCTGGAAATAGAAAAGCCCTTTTTCTCTGCAGGGTACCAGGAATGATTGCTTCAAGGGATCCTCGGACTAAATGCAGCATGTACGAAACTCCCCATGTGAGCCACCAGGACATTTCCTTGTCACGAATCCCAGAAAATGGCACAGCTTTATCCAAGAGGGATGTGCTGGGTTGTCACCCACCATCGGCTGGGTGCAGAGAGTGTGTCTGGCTCCAGGGGTCCACACCAGCCCCCGCAGCATCCCACCTCCAGAAAGGATGCTCCCCAGAGAACAAATCCTGTACTCTGCCAGGCACCGTTGACTTTCATCCCTGCAGCCCGCCAGGTCCTGAGGTGCTCATTTTGAGGTGCAGGACGTGGGCTGGCACATGGCCGCTCAAATTAAATATCGTTTGTGATGGCAAACCTTGCGCCCACTTCACACTCATCATCCTCGAGGCCTGTCCTCTCCGCACGGCCAGGTGGGTAATGAAGAAAAGACTTAATTAGGGTAGAACACAGACCTGTCTCATTTGATGCCCTGTATTAATCAGGGCATGGGGAGAGTTTTCTCTATCCGCTGGGTATTTAGGTGAAGTGTGTGGTTGGGAAGAGAGAGTACAAGTCCTGTGCGGCCGGCCCCACTGGGTTACCATCCCTCAGCCGCTCTGCGGTACCCCCTGGGGCGGCTCTGGCTGGCAGCAGGTGATGGGCAGGGGAGCAGTGTGACGGGGTGAGATGGGCACCAGTGGCAGGGGAAGGGGCTTTGCTGATGGGACATTGGGATGCTCAAGGGGTTTTAAGCAGCGCCTAGACCTGGGATGGGTAAATTTGGGTTTTTTTGCTGTCACCTTTGCTGTGCCATGCCCACACCACGCCACTGCTCGGACCACACAGCAGCTGAGCCATTATGCCAGGGAAGCAAGGCAAGGGAACTCAGGGCCACGTTTGCAGGCTTTCCTAGCTTGTTTCCCACCTCTCTGGGCACCCACGGGGTGTTTGGTTTGAGGTCCCTGATGATTTTCTGGCAGCAGATGCCTGCACAAGCCACAGGCAAAACTTTTCCTCTCCCAGCTGTGCTTGGCTGCTGCTTTTATCTGGTGGGTATCAAACGTGGGGCTCGTCTCAGACCCGCTCCGTGTCCCGAGATCTCCTGGGAGCCATGCAGCAGGCAGGGCGGGATGTCCCGCTCAGCTGCACCCACCGAGGCCCGTTTTGGGGAGCCAGGGTAACCCGGCGGGCTCCCACTCGGGACAGCAGTTGCAGCCTTTTGTCACCATCTAGTGGAAACACCCAGCCGCGACCAGGCACAGGCTGAACAGGACATTTGGGGACACTCACTCCCCCAGCTATGGAGGTGTCCCCCCGGCTGGGCACCCATCTTGCCCGGCTTTTGGGGAGCCACGTTGGCCCTGCAGCTCTGCTCCCTCCCAGCCCTGGGCACCAGCAGCCGGGCAAGGTGTCCCCAGCACTGCCAGGCTGGGGACGAGCACAGGGGATGAGTCTCTGCTGTGCCAGAAACTGCAAATCTTTGGCAAATCCCTCCTGGGGTCGCCATTAAACCAGCTAAATTCCCTTTAACTGTGGAATTAGATCAACGTTCCCAAGGTGCAGACATGCTACAACAGGAGATAGCCGTAAAAGCACCTAAAATACATTTACTCCACTAACAGTGCTGTTAAACCTGCTCTTTTGGCCAAATTACTCCCCACGGATGCTGCTCTGCAGATCTCCCTTGGCCCTGAAATTCTGGCTGTGCCTGCAGAGGAGCAGGGCCGTGCTGTGCCGCTGGGACAGCCTTGCAACATGGTGTGTCCCCAGAAAAAGGCTGGCCTCTGCCACTCCGGCATCCTCCTGCCCAGTGCTGGGGCTGCCTGGAGGCCCTGACCACAGGTGGGATACAGGGAACAGCCCAGCCTAAATGCCAACGCCTGCAGACCCCTGGCTACTTCTCTCCCCATGGCAGCCCTGGCCCTTTAGGGCCACAGCAGTGGCTGGCAGGGTCAGGCCGTATCCGGACCTGCTCAACGGTGCGTGGATTAACATGGTGCATGGATTAACGCAGCGCCGCAGGCAGTGTCAGTTCTCGCTCCTCCGCACACAGGTCCAGCTGCAGCCTCAGAGGTGCCAGCGCCGAGGACAACCTGCCAGCACTGAGGACGCTGTTGGGAGAAGGGATGGAGCACAGGCCATACCGAGACGGCCCCTGCCAGGGCTGGGAACCGAGACTGGCCAGCTGCCAGCCCAACCCTTTGCTGATCCCACCACTGGCACTCTGTTATTAGACACACGTAGTGTCCAGGCTGCTAAAACTGCCCCTGGCTGAAGCAACAGTCGTCCCTTTCCCATGGCAAACCAGCCCTCCTGCAGTATGGAGAGGAACCAAGGCCAGCCCCGGCACTGGCAGCAAAGCTGTACGAGCAATAATACAGAATTTTGTTGCAGCATGTGCAGGCGTGGTAAGGAGGGAGCAATCAGCTCTTGCTTCAGACAGTTAAAAATTCCTTCCAGGCCTCTACCTCCTCCATCTCCATCACCTGGCATCCCCACAGGCCACCCTGGTCTGTGTTGCTGCTTCCCCTGGATGCTTGGGGACAGCTCCTGCTGTGGTGGGACGTGAGCCAGATGCTGCTGTTTCACAGGCAGAGTCCAGCTGCCCTATACAACGGGTTTCCCCAGGTGGGATCCCTGCCTGCCTGCGTATGTGACCAGGGCCAAGACGTGGGCAGTGTCCCCCCCTGTCCCAGCTCCCTCCCTCTCTGTACTGGCTGACGGTGGCAATTTCCCCACAGGCTAGCTTACTCTAGGAGAGACCGACTGATCCCATCGCCTCTCCATGAGCAGGTGCCCTCAGCTATGGCTCTGCCTGCCTGGAAACGGCTTCTCCTCACGCAGCAGAGGAGAAAGAGGCACTAGGACAGCCTGGTAGCTGGGTGTATTACCTCACCCACAGTGTGTCCCTTGCTTTCAGGTGGCACTGAGCAACCCAAGGGGCCTCAAGGCCATCAGGGCCCTGCAGGACGGCATTCATCGAGAGTCTGTGGTTTTTTTTCTTTAGGACTCCCTAAGATCTTGTGTTCCCCAAGTTAGGGGCTTCTTTCAAGCAGGTGTCGGAAGGGCAAACTGCTATAGTCACAAGCGTGTGTCAGGAGCTCCCAGGAGCCAGCTGGACACCCAGCTTAAAGTGGGAGGGGAGGTAAGGCAGCGGGGAAGCCCCAGCAATAGAGGCCGCTCAGGTCCTTGGGGCGCACCGTGTCAGGCAGGGGCAAGGCACCATTCAGCCTTGTCAGCAGACCGGCAAGTTACACTGGGGTGCTGCAGGCTGCCCTGCAGTCATCCCTACCCCGACTTTATAGCCACTGGGGTAACACTCCTCAGGGAGAAAGCTGGTGCCTTCTTTCAATGAATGAATTCAAAAGCATTCGTCAGGCAAGCACAGCTTTATTTTTTTCCCCAGCATTGGGCCTTTTCTCCCCGCCGGGAGCCGGTGGAGGGCGGCAGCTGCATGGTGCTCCTGCGCCAGCTGCACCCCAGCAGCTGCACGGCACCTGTGGATGCTTCAAGCTGTCCAGGGGGGCTCAGTGCCTCCCGAGGGGATGCCGGGGGAGCGGAGCGGGGTGGCAGAGGCAGCGCTGGGGAGGCCCCAGCCCCGTCCCCTTACCAAGGCCAAAGGAAAAGGCAAAAGCGTGCTCAGGCTGCCTTCCATCCCCGGAGCCGAGCTGCCGCAGGGCCGGCCTGGAAAGCCGGCCCCGGCGCCGCGCACAGCGGCTGGCAGGCTCGCTCCCGGCCCCGGGCTGCCCGGTCCCTCCCCGGCCGGCCCCGGGACCCCCAGACACCCCCTCCCCGGCCCCGGAACCCCCAGACCCCCCCCCGACCCCGGGCCATCCGGACACCTCCCCTCCCGGCACCGGGACCCCCAGAATCTCGGCCCCGGGCCGCCCGCTCCCCGCCTCTCCCGGCCCCGAGACCTCCACTCCCGGCCCCGGGCCGCCCGGTCCCCGCCTCTCCCGGCCCCGGACCCCCCAGAACCCCCCCTCCCGATCCCGGGCCGCCCGGTCCCCGCCTCTCCCGGCCTCGGGACCCCCGGTTCCCCCCCTCCCGGCCCCGGGCCGCCCGGTCCCCGCCTCTCCCGGCCCCGGGACCCCCGGTTCCCCCCCTCCCGACCCCGGGCCGCCCGGCCCCCGCCTCTCCCGGCCCCGGGACCCCCGGTCCCCCCTCCCGACCCCGGCCCGGCTCCACCACGTGGCCCGCTGGTCGCCACGTGCTCTCCCGCGGCCCCGGCCACGCCCACCCTCCGCTTGGCCCCGCCGCCCAATCAGGGCGCAGGCGCCGAGTTGCCGCCCTCTCATTGGCTGAGGCCGATTCCTCCCGGGCGGACAGCGCGTCCCCCCGCTCTCGCCCCCCACCTCACAGCCGCGCTCTCGCCTGCGGCTGTAACGCGCTTTCCCGTTGGCTGATCGCAAAGCGCCGGAGATTGGCGGGAGGGCTCGAGGGGCGGAGGGGGCGATTGGCCGGGCGGCGCGGCGCGCCCGGCGATTGGCTGAGGCGGGGGCGGAGGGGGCGTGGCGCGGCGGAGGGCTAGGCAAGCGAGCGGAAGGGGCCTGCTCTCGCTCTTTCGTTTCAGTCCCCGGTCCGGGTCGCCAGCGCCTCGCCGCCGCTCCCGCCGACCGCCCGGGGCCCGCTCCGCTCCTCGCCGCCGCCCCGCCGGACGCGCCCAGCCATCCCCTGAGCCAGCTCGGCCGCCGCCCCTGCGCCGCCAGGCACCGCCGCCATCATGGTGAAGATCGCCAAGGTGAGGGCGCCGGGCGGGGCCGTGCGCGCAGCCGCCAGGCGGGAAGCGAGCGGCCGCCGCCATGGCGGGGTGGACGGATGGCGTTGGGGGGGGGGGGCCGTGGGGCGGGGGGGGGGGGGCAGCCGGGCCGCCTTCCCGCCGCCGTCTCCTCAGGCCGCGCGACGGTTTCCAGGCCTCCCCGCCCTCAGCGTGAAGATGGCGGCGAGGGGAGGGGCCGCGGGCTCGGTGGGAGCGGTTCCAAGCCCCGTCCCGGTCCCCTCCATGTTGTCGCGCGCGGGGGCCCGGTGGCGGGAGCGGGGAAGCGGGGTGGGGGTGGGCGGGTGGGGGGGTGCACCGCGGCGCGCGCCGTGTGCGAGCGCGCGCAGCCCGGGGAGGGGGGGCGGGGCTACGCCGCCGCGCGGCCACGTGGTGCGGCGGGGAGAGCGAGCACGTGGGAGCGCGGGGCGCCCCCCCGGCCGGGCCTCGCCGAGACGGAGGAAGGGGGGGGGGGGGCGGCCGAGCAAGGCCCGGCGGAACGAGCCGAGCGGCCCCGGGGACCCCCGTCCCCGCGGGGCTGCGCGGGGGCAGGCGGGGCCGCCACGTGGTTGGGACAATCGAGCGCCGGCGGGTGGCGGGGCCGCCTCCGAGCGGCAGCGTGCGGCTCGCTCCTGTCAGGGAGACGGACGCCGCCTCACAGCTCGCTCTCTCTTTCAGACGCCCAAGAATCAGACCAAACAGAAAAAAATGGCTCCCCCCCCAAAAAAGGTGGAGGAAAGCGAGGAAGAAGAGTCCTCCGAGCTAGAGGAAAGCAGCGGAGAAGAGGTGATCAAGCTAGAAGTGGAGGCGAAGGAATGCACGTGTTGCAAAAGTGTCGTGAGGTTTGGGGGGCACATAGTGTGTGACCGAGGATCAGCATTAACCAACAATTGGTGTCTGTCAGTTAACTGTGGCTAAAGAATGAACTGGGTTTCCTAAGAGAAAAGCAACGTGGGGAAAACTAGCTGCTAAGTCTTTACTTCCAGGCTTTGGAAGGACTGCTGGGATTTTAAAGCTGTCCTAGTACTCATGAGCAAGTGGGTGATTAATTACTCTAGTAGAGCATCAGCAATAAGTGATTTATCACACACGAATAATATGCAAGACTAAAAATTTCAAGCTACCGAATGCTGCTAGAGATGTCACTGGTCTCGCTTCAGGACCAGGGAATTTGGAGATGCTTTAATGTTCCATAAATGTCTGTTAAAAGCATGAGAAACCTGGGTTTGAACTTTATTAATTCTACAGATTAGGCAATTAAGGTAATTCAACAGAAACTAAGTCTGTCAGAAGGATATGCTTTAGGTTACAGTTACTATATATTTGACATTGAAGTAATAGTAGCTTAAAGGGCCAGCATAAGAGTCTTACACTAATGTGTATTTCAGATGATCCCTCCGAAGAAACAACAAAAAGCAGCAGTTACACCAGCCAAGAAGGCTGCTACCCCTGCAAAGAAGGCCGCTACTCCTGCGAAAAAGGCAATTACACCCGCCAAGAAGACTGTGGCTACTCCAGCTAAAAAGGCTGTTGCTCCATCACCTAAAAAAGCCGCTGTCCTAACCAAAGGAGCGAAAAATGGAAAGAATGCCAAGAAGGAAGAGAGCGAGGAGGAAGATGAAGATGATGAGGAAGATGATGATGAAGAGGAGGAGGATGAGGAAGAAGAGGAAGAAGATTCTGGTAAGTTAATTCTGAAATATGTGTTCATCCTTGTATAAGTTGACTAAAGCTGGTCCAATCAAGTCACTGAGTTTGAGTACCTTTGGAATTGAAAGGTTAGTATGATTTAATACTCTCGAGAAGGGGATTTATTGATTAAAAGGTGGTGAGGAAGGAAAGGTGGGGAACCAATGAAGTTTGGAGGACAACTTGGGTTACAGCTGCATTACACGCAGCACGTGAAGCATCTTGTGGTTTCCTGATTGTTCTTTCCTGAATTTTGCCAAAATCCTGTGGAAAAAAAGTACGCGTAAAGTTTGTAGGCTGAGTGAGTAGTATGGGTAAACACTTGCTGTACTGTTATTGTAGATGAGGAAGAGGAACCCGCAATGCCTGTGAAACCTGCAGCCAAAAAGCCTGCAGCAGTACCAGCCAAAAAGCCTGTAGTTGTACCAGCAAAGCAAGAATCTGAAGAGGAAGAGGAGGAGGAGGATGATGAGGAGGATGATGATGAGGAAGATGATGGTATGTGGGATTTAAGAGAACTTTGACTCTTTAAAAAAATTTAGAAGATGTTAAACTAATAAATGCTTATAGGGAGCTGGGGGGGGGTAACTTAATGGATTAGTGGGAATGATGCAGGAGGGGGGTGTGTTTCCATTTAGTGCCCGGCTGATTTTAGCTGGCTACTAGCGTCCATCAGATGTGGCTGTCTGGGTGTTTATTTCCCTGTTGCTAGTAGAACTTACTACTTTTGGGGAACAGGTATTATTTTTTAATGCAGTAAAACTTGAGGGAGAGGCAGCTTTTATAAACACTATAAATATATTAAACTCCTTTCCTGAGAACGTACAAACTTAAGGAGGCACAAAAAACAGTTTTATTTCACAAGATTTTCTTTTTTTAGTTCAAAAGGGGCTTAAATCTTGAACGTGTCTGAAATCCTGTGCTCGACTTCTTTCAGAGTCAGAAGATGAAGCCATGGACACAACCCCTGTTCAGGTGAAGAAACCCACTCCAGCAAAGGCCGCACCAGTGAAAGCCAAGGCAGACTCTGAAGATGAGGAAGATGAAGAGGACGAGGATGAAGATGAGGATGAAGAGGAGGAGGATGAAGAGGATGCCGAGGAGGAAAGCGAGGATGAAAGTGAGTTTAAACGTTTTTGAGACCGTAACTCTCTAATAACAGGAAAGATGCCTGAGCAAAATTTTTGTCCTATCGTGGTCTTTTGGGCTGAGGAACAGTTGCTGTAGTGACAAGAGAAGGTCTTGTGTATGGCTGGTGTAAAGGTTAATGCTCCTGCATTCATTCAGTATAGGAAAAGTTGTTCCGTTCTTCTATTTCAGTGTTGTTGTTTGTTCTCTATCACAGAACCTGTCAAGGAAGCACCTGGAAAGAGGAAGAAAGAAATGGCCAATAAAAGTGCACCGGAGGCCAAGAAAAAGAAAACAGACGGTAGGTGGTGTGGGATCATCAAATGACGCTTGTTTGATGGACTGTTGGGTGAGGCACATAGCTGTGAAGGGACAGGATGCTGAGTGGGGCTTTTTCCAGCACAAATGATGATTATAAGGGACTTAATACTGAACTATGATGTCAATTTTTATGAGAAACTGATGTGCTAAAGCTGTCTGGAGTCTGGCTTCCAGTTCTTTTAACTGCCTTAAAAAATCCACTTGATTATCTTTTCATTTAAAGGGCCCACTTCAGCTTTCTCCCTCTTTGTGGGAAATTTGGTCGCCACCAAGGAGTATGAAGAACTAAAGACTGGCATCAAAGAATTCTTTGGGAAGAAGAATATCGAAGTTTTAGATGTCAGAATTGGTGCTTCCAAGTGAGTTCATCAGTAGAATTTTGCTGCTTATTTTAATTGGCAGTAATTTGTTTGGAGATGTGATGCTGGGGTGGTTGCTTGATGGCGTATGGAAGCTGGAAGAGGCATGGTACTGATAAGGGTATAATACTTGCCTGGCTTGCAGCTTTTTCAGACAGCATCTCCCTAAAGGGAGAGCTGCCGCTTCAGTACAGAGCTGTTCTCTGCTGTTGTTTTGGTTGTGTGGGCCAGTTAGCATTTATTTTATTATCGCTAACTTGACCAGCAGGGACCTCTCTGGTTCTGGGTTTCTGTTTGTGTTCTCTGCTACTAGAGATCAATCAGCTTGAATAGTAAGGTTACTCTTCTTTCAGGCGATTCGGCTATGTAGACTTTTCATCTGCTGAAGATCTGGATAAAGCTCTCCAGCTGAATGGGAAGAAGTTAATGGGTTTGGAAATCAAACTGGAAAAAGCAAAGAGCAGGGAAACGATGAAAGAAAATAAGAAAGGTACGGCCCATAACTTTGAATACCTGTGCACATCAAAGAAGAGTTGTCACACTCAGGCCTTGGAGCGGGCTTGCCTATATCATAAACAGTTTTTCAAATGCTAACATACGGATAGGCAAGTTCAGACTAGTATAGCTGGAACCGTGATCCCAAGAAATAGTGTGTATTGGGGGGACTGAGGAGGAAACGTGGCTCTTTCTGAATCTTTAGGACCTGTTTTCTGAACTTGACGCCCTTAAGAGAAGTACAGTGGCAGCCTAATTAACTGCATGATAGCTGCTTTTTCAGCTTCTGAAAATGTGAATGCTTACTGTGGTTTTATTTTCTGCTGGATCAACTCCCTCTGGTTCTCACTGAACTGGCAGTGTAGATGAGAAGGGATTTTTAGCTGGTAATGTGAAAGTAACTTTTCTTTCTTTGCAGAGAGAGATGCTAGAACGCTGTTTGTGAAGAATCTGCCCTACCGCTTAACTGAAGATGAAATGAGAGATGTGTTTGAAAACGCACTAGAAATCCGAATAGTAATGAACAAGGAGGGGAACAGCAAAGGGTATGTAGCTGAGAGGATTGCTGGATGTTGGCTGTTCCTCAGACTCCTGGCATATTTTCATAAGCTCATGTCCTTCAGCTGCCTTAAGGGACCTGCTGCATTAGGTGTACTGAAAATGCTCATTTTTGAAGCATTTTTTTCCACATCCTTTCCCCCTCACTCATGAACTTAGTCATTCCTGGAAGGAGGCCGTTGCTTATGCTCTTTTCTGTGCTGTAGGATGGCCTATATTGAATTTAAAACAGAAGCTGATGCAAACAAAGCGCTGGAGGAGAAGCAAGGCACAGAGATTGATGGTCGTGCCATGGTCATCGACTTCACTGGTGAGAAGAGCCATCAAGACCATCAGAAAGGTACTTTTCCAGACCAATAATGTGCATGCAAATGATACTAAGGATTTAATTCCACTTGTTTCAGAAGTTGGTTGGGGATAGACCAACTTTTGAAGCTCTGCAGGAAATCTGTAGGATATCAGGAAGGGGCCTTTTGCCTAACTTGTGCTCTGTGTCCAATGCATTTCATGTCTCTACTGCATGTTTTGGACAAGGGGGGACAACTAGTCAAGGTGACCAAAACGGTGTTGCACTTAGCCTTGTGCCTCACCTTGAGGCAAGGAGGGAGCAACAACTACTCTCACCCTAGAGAGGATGTTGTGCCTAGAGGAAGAGAGAGCTCTCCTTCAAACTTGCACTTACAGCACTGAGTTTTCTCCACAGGTGGTGGAGAGAGGGAGTCAAAGACCCTAATTGTCAACAACCTCTCATACGCTGCTTCAGAAGAGACTCTCCAAGAACTGTTTAAGAAAGCTTCTTCCATCAAGATGCCACAGACCAACCAGGGCAGGCCTAAAGGGTATGTTGTGCCTTTCTCCTGCCTCCTGAGTTGGCATTGTGCATGACTTAACCTCCACAGATACCTCATGCTCCCAGGCTGACTGAAATCTTCCTCTCCAAATAGGTATGCGTTTGTAGAATTTCCCACGGCTGAGGATGCCAAAGAGGCATTGAATTCCTGTAACAACACAGAGATCGAAGGCAGAGCAATTAGACTGGAATTCAGTTCACCAGCATGGCAGAAAGGGAACATGAATGCAAGAGGAGGATTTAATCGTAAGTGTTCTGTATTTGATCATTTGATCTTGAGACAGCTGTGGCCAGAGTGTACCATCCATGCAAACATAGGGCTGCTTTTAAAATAAAAAAGTATGCCTGTGGAGTGAAAGACTTGCATCATAAGTGAGTGTGCTGGATATGATGACTGATTATCTGAAATACTGATGAAACTATTGCCGAAGTCCTCTAGATAGTCAAGTGCTGATCCAGCAGTGTCTGTCCAGTTAGCATCCCTATTGATAAGATGCAAGCATCTATTTAAAAAAAAAAAAAAAGGAAGAAAAGAAAAATAATAATTATTTTGACAGTACCAGGTTGACTGATGGAGATACTTCAACATCAGGTTCTAACTGCAGTCCTGAAAAAGTTTTCAAGGGCTTTAAGTGCTTGAGCTGTTACTTCAAAACACACCTCTTGGCTCTCTGAACTGCTCCAGGTTCCCGCAGTGCAAGCTGGCTGTGATGTTAAGAAACGGATGGTTGCCTTGCTCAGACATAATGATCTCTGAATGTATTCTCTTTCCATAGAACAAAGCAAAACGTTGTTTGTCAGAGGCCTTTCTGAGGACACCACAGAGGAGACGTTAAGAGAATCATTTGAAGGCTCCATAAGTGCTAGAATAGTCACAGACAGAGACACTGGATCATCTAAAGGGTATGTTAAACATCACCTGGGATTAGTTCAGTTGCTACAAAAAGCCTCACTTTGACTGATTTATGCAGTGCAGGGTGTTTCTAATGCTCATGTGCGTGATTCTTTGGAGCTAGTAAATTGCGTGGAAGCGGAGAACAAGCTTGCAGCTTCGGGTCTGTTTGTAGAGGGCAGCGTGCGCTCACTTCTCAATGAGCTCCTTCCTGCCAACAAGTCCGTGGCAGCCTATGGATTCGCACGAGAAGGATATTAACTGTTCAGTACTGGCAAACTCACAGTGGGGCTCCCGTCCATCGTGATTAGCCACTGCTGTTCTACAAGTAACAGGGTCCTGATCCCTGTGTGGTTGCAGAAGCGCAGGCGTTTTCCAGAGGGATTGCTATCGAGTGCCTGTAGGTGGTGCTGCAGCTTGTGGAGTTTGACTGTCTTTCTCTTAACCGGTTTCCTAGGTTTGGGTTTGTGGACTTCAGCTCCCCAGAAGATGCCAAAGCAGCTAAAGAAGCCATGGAGGACGGAGAGATAGATGGAAACAAAGTGATCCTTGATTTTGCCAAGCCAAAGGGTGAATTTCAACGCGGCGGTGGATTTGGTGGTCGTGGCGGCAGAGGAGGAGGCCGAGGAGGAAGAGGTGGATTTGGTGGCAGAGGTGGTGGCAGAGGATTTGGAGGTAAGAAGAGACAAATGCTGCTGTTCTGAGGGCACGTGCTTAAAAATTAATTCCAAGCCATTCTTGGGATTATGGTGTAGTGCTGCCACAGAGCGCTTGATGTGAATCGGGATGGGTTTGGAAGGGCAGTGCTATCTGTGCAGGGATACCTGTAACTCTGCTTCTTGGCCTAATTTTCTTTCTAGGTAGAGGAGGTGGCTTCCGAGGAGGCAGAGGAGGAGGTGGAGATCACAAGCCGCAAGGGAAGAAGATAAAGTTTGAATAAACTTCCCCTTTTCTTTCCCTTCTCCTGCTCTCCGAGACTATCTGAAAGGACTCCGGGGGTTTTTATTCTCCTTTTATCTTGGCGGAGCCTTTGGAGGACATTCCAAGATGCGAAGCAGTACTGTGAGCCACTTGGAAGATACAATTTTCATTTCAAGGAAGAGAGAGCAAGCCATTTTGACTGCTTGCCTATTCAAATGAACTTTTTAAAAAATGAGCGCTAGATGTGGGAGTTTAGCCCTTGTCTGTGAGTTGTCTTGAATTTAGAATGTTTTACCCATGTACAAAAATATTTCCTATAAACTTCGGTAGCATTTTTGCTGTAAAAATGCAGAATGTTTTATCATTTGTGCTTCAGCACCCTGTCTTGGACAGATTAAAGGACCTAAACTGGTTCGTGTTACTTCTGTGCCACTAAATGAAGCAGGGCTGGGAGAAATGGTCTGGCTTGAGCCTTCTCTCTCTTAAGGTCACTAATGTCACAGGTGGCAGCTACTGTCCTGCTTCTGCTCTTCTAGCCGGCGTAAGCTCCCAGCAATGTATGTGTGCTATGCTTAAAGTGCTTGCGGGAAGGAATAGGGGAGAGGAATGCGATGGCTGAGGTAAGCCCTGTGCCTACAACCGTACTTTTTTTTTTTTTTTTAACTGACAATGTATGTAATGTTGCATGCTATAGCCCATTGCTTTTTTACTTTTTTTTTTTTTTTTTTTTAAAAAATGAGTAAATTGGATCTGGTACCAAGGCCGTGCACCTCAATCACACTCCTACAGGCATTGCCTCTTGTCTCCTGTTGACTCATCCCTATGTATGAAGCCAATATGTTGAAACCTGGGGTCAGGGGAATAACTACGCTTGCTGTACGCCTGCCTTACGCTTGGTGAGGGTGATTGCCCCTGCCAGCACGGGGATGGAGGAGCTGGGTCCCGCAGCAGTTGTTACTGCCCTCTTTTTCCAGCCTGGCGCTGTCGGGGGACAACGCTGCTCTTCAGTGACTGCAGCACCTGGGTGCAGAAAGCAGTGGCTGCCCGAGGGGCTGCATAGCTGTGGGCTCGTGCCTCCCCTGGGTGCAGGCACCTGCAAGCTTAAATGGCAACTGCTGCGCGCTCCGCGGCCAGCCCCTCTGGCTGTGGGCTTCCCCTCGGTGGGAATGACCTTGAACCCTCAGCGCTGGCTGTGGTTGCAGGCAGCTCCGCTCTCCTTGCCTATTGTAGCAACACCCAGAACGTTTATTGCCGTGCAGAGCCCTCGCAGCCCCTCAACGGCCGATGTGGCAGTCTCTTCTGTGTGTGGATTCCCAACGCCCAGCCCTTGGGAGGGGGGAAGGGTTTCTCTACAGATTGTTTTATATTAAACCCGTGGGGGAGCGGTTGTTTTTGGCTTGAGGGTGCTGTCCTGCTGGGGACCCGAGGAGGGGTGTGCGCCGTTTCCCCCGGGCGAGGGCTCCTCTCGGGCCCTTTCGGCATCAGCCATTTTAGAGCCGGCGCCGGGGCCCGGCGGCAAATGGTCGGAGGGCGGCGGCGGGGCCGGCCGCCAGGGGGCGGCATAGGGCCGCGCTGGCGGGGCCGCGGCGCGGCGCGGCGCGGGGGCCCCTCGGGCGGGCCGGTGTCGGGCCAGGAGCGGGCAGGGCTCGGGGGCCTCCCCCGCTGGCCTGTGAAGGAGGCTGAGCGAAGGGATCGGGGGGCTCCTTCCCACCCCGCGTCCCTGCTGGAACTCGCCTCATCCCGCCGTCAACCCCGTCCCTGCCCCACGGGGCCCAGCGTTTTCCTCTTGTGCCACCTGTGAAATCCCACAGGGAAGCTGACAGGGCCTCCCTCCTCCCCATCGCCCTGCCAAGCGGCCAAGCCCGGTGCCAGCCCTGGAAACTGAGCCCCCGGTGCCCAAACAGCGGGGTGAGACCCGTGGGCTCCTGCGTGGCTTTCCTCCTCCTCCCCTCGGCCAGATTCAAACCTGGTTCAGGTTTGTCCCTGCAGCCGTGGCTCACTCTGCTCTGGGGTCAGTGCTGCCGCACGGCATCTGTATCCCACTGCGCTATGGCCAGGGGACGCAGTGGTGCTTCAGCTGGGGAAAAAAAGGCCATGGAGAGAGCGATAGGGACAGCGAGGTGCCGAGCTCCTTCAGCATGAGGAGGAGAGGGTGTTCGACAAAAGCTTCCGAACCTGCCGAAGTGGCTTTTGCCATGGAGGTCGAGGTGAGGAGCTCCTCGCTGCAGGGCACCGGGACGACCTGAAGTTTAGCTGCGTTTGAAATGCAGCTGGAGGAGCACATGGAAGAGAGCAAATATCCGCTGGCCCCTGTTAAACACCGCGCCAGGCTCCGCAAGGAAGCCGTGCCAAGCCGGAGCAGGGCAGCCACAGCCCCCAGACGCCCGCTCCAAGCAGTGGTTTTGCCACCATAGCCCATTACCAGGTTTCATTCCCAACCAGCCAGACTGTCTTGGCCAGCAGAAACCTGCTAGCAATGACATGAGATGAGGGTTCGGGGTTTTTTTTCTTCTCCTTCTTTTAACCTTTATTTAGAAACTAGGATATTCACCAAATCTACAAGGTTTCTCTGTACAGGTCCCACCAGGTGAAGAGCAACACTGAGCGATTTCTGCACACAGCCCTGGCTCGCCATACGGATTGCTACAGAGAGCGAGAGCTGTCCCCTGCATATAGGATAAATATACAGGCTAATGTACTGTACCTGCCATAAATTACAGAGGTGTCATTTTGGAAAGTATTTCTGAACTCACTCCTGTTGGAAGGTGGGAGGGGACGGGAAAGCGAAGGAGTGTTGTGTGCTGCCTAAGCCCAGCGGGCAGCGAAAATGCCCTCGGGGCTCTGCCCTGCGCTGCCAGCACTTGCCCCAGGGACACGGTGCCACTGGGTGCATCAAAAATCAAATTTCACAGTATCGCCACCAGCCCCAGTACCAGCGACCAAGCCCAGGGCAGCAATGGGCTCTTTCTCTTCCTCTTCAATTTTCTAGCTCATCTGAGCAGACGAGGGGCACTTGGCAAGAAGTGGCGTGGCTTGGTGGGAGGGTGCCTTTTTTGGCTGGTTTATGCCCTTTTTTTGTTTGTTTTCTAACCTGGGGAACATACAGACTTGGAGTAAATGAACCAGGCCCGTTTCCAAAACACATTAAGAAAAGGAAAGGAAAAAAAAAAAGGCACTGCACAGGGGGACCTTTGAGGTAGCAGAAATTTTTTCCTTTCAATGTCTGGCACCAGAGAGGGAGAGAGGGAGCGAGCGCACATGTGCCTGCGTTTCCCAGTGTGTGGTCAGGGCCATGGATGCGGCTGTGCGTGTCCACCCGCACGCAGGGACATCTGGGTGTGCAAGCCCTGCGCACGGGGACACTCGCGTGTGCAGAGCCCCTTACCTGGGAGCTGGCGCGCCGGTGCCTGTGCACGCGTGTGGCTTTGCACGTGCCTGTGGCTTTGCTCACGCCTGCAGTCGGTGGCTGGAGAGCATCCGTGGCCACGTGCGTGGCCGCGTGTCTCTGTCAGGGGTTTCTATCATGGCAGCTGGTTCGGGCCTCCCCTCGGCAGCTCCAGTGGCCCTTTCAGCCCAAAGAAAAAGGGCCATGTCTTGTGATACCACTCCCTGTTGTGCTCCTTGGCCTCATCCTGTAGGATAAACACTGCAACAACCCTGAGAGGAGCAGATATGGTGCAAAACACCAGCCCTCCTTCACTTTGTCCCCTTGGACCCTGCTCCATGTGCCAGGGTGGGACCAATGCTCTCCAACCTGCCCTGGAGCATGGCGCTTGCTGCAAAACTGGGCTGAGCCCGAAGCGGGCACACATGGGGTCTTTGGGGGCTGCTGTTCCCCTCCAAGGCAACCCCACCAGGGCAGCTCTGCAAGGAGACGGTCTCCTCGCAGCAAGCGGCGGGGACTCCTGCACCCGAGCTGGGGTCCCAGGTATGATAAACCCCTGGGCCACTCCTGCCAGGGCCGACCGGCTTTCTCTGCCGCTTCCTCGGCCGTGGGCAAGGGCAGCCTGCCTCATCCCTTCCCTTTCCTGCCAGGAGGAACAAATCCCTGAGGAATTTTGGCTGGGTGCATTCCTCTGAGTGCACGCACAGCGAGGCCAGCAGAGGGGCTGGGGAGACAAGCGCAGCCCAGGCTGGTGCTGGGGGCCACCGTCGTCTGGGACCCTCTGTCAGGGACAGAGACCTCAACCCCCCCGACCACCTGGCTGAAACCCTAATGGGGGCTTGGGGCTGGCGAGGTCTGGCCTCGGAGGAGAGCCCCTTTCCCCAGCTGCACAGTGGGGACACAGAGAGGACTTTGGTGGGGATGAATCCAATGCACACAGGGTCAGTGTCACTAAAATCTCACATGGAGGAGAAATTTGAGATAACAAATAAAATCCCCTTTGACTTTTGAGTCGTGGGGGGCCTCACGCACTTGTAAACTGCTCAGCTCCCTTGGAGCGGCTTCCCTGGATAGCCAAACCCTGAACATCTCCAAAAAAAAAAAAAATGCCTGTGCCACATCCCTCCCTGCCTCCCCCCACCCCGCTGTTCATCGTGCTCCACTGGAGGTGGTACCTAACGGAGAGCACAAACCCCTCTTCCCCCCCCCCCCTTCATTTTGTGCTAGATTTGTTGTGGTTTTCTTTTTTCTGTCTTTCTCAGCAACCCCCAACCCAGCTGGAGATAAGTGAACCACATTACAGTACAGGACAAACACTATCACTAACCCTGCCCGCAAGTGCAGTGTCTCTGCCCTCCTTGCCCCGGAGGAAGATGTCCCCAAAGGACTTGTGTGCCACCAGCAGAGGCTCACCCCATTCCAGAGCAGGGATCGGCTGTCCTGGCCCCTCCAGTCCCAGCTCTCCAGAGAGACTGAGCTAAAGGATGTTGAGTTTTCTCGAGCACGTCAAGTTACTATGGACCAAGTCCCACATTTGGAGCAACTCTGGAGGCAGCAGTTTATGAACCACCAACATACTCCGGAAAAAACATGGCTCCTTGTTCATCTTGCTGTTCTTGTTCTTCACAATGCCAAAAGTTTTGAAGCCCTCGTGCCCAACAGGTGATACTTTAAGGACTTCCAAGCACATTCCTAGGAAGACATCGTCGATGGGGTACAGCTCCAATGTCTCCGAGATCTTGTGCAGCCTCCTGGCCAGGGGCCCATCCATGATGAAGCCCCCACCCCCTGCATAGGGTGGGTAGTTGCTTTTGTTGTAGAGGGCGCTGGGGATGTAGTACTTGTTCTCTTTCTTCCGGATCGGCTTGGCCTTGTAGAGGACATCCCCCACGAAGAGGTCCTCTCCCTCCTTCTTGTCCTCCAGGAACTCCAAGATGTTGCTGGGACTCACAAACACATCGTCGTCACCTTTGAAGATGAAGCGGACATTGTCACAGTAGATGTTCAGCCACTTCAGGAAATGGACCTCTTTGAGGGTGAGGTTGAAGAAGCTGTCCAGGAAATCCCACTGCAAGATGTCACCATAGATGTGGTTTTCATAATCCAGCAGTTTCTGGTAGTTGTCTCTCTCCTCCTCCTTGGAGGCTGTGCCCAGCAAGAACAGCGTCCTGATCCTCTTGCCATCCACCTCCTTCTCCTGGCCCCAGGTCCTCCGGATGGCCTCGCGGCGGTCGTGCTGCGTGATGATAGACTTGACCACGATGAGCAGGTAGACGTCCCCGCTGCATTTCTCTGGGTGGTTGATCAGCATGGGGAAGTAGCGGCAGTGCCGATAGAGCAGGAACTGCTGAAAGTTGGGCTCCAGTCCTTTGAACCAGTCCACCTTGCTGAAGTTCTGGTTGGCTGAGCAGTTGGTAGTGGTGACGTCCCAGGATTTTACTTGCTTTGCCATCACGCTCTCCTCCTCCTCCTTCACAGGAGCTTTCTCGTTCTTGCTCTTCCAGAATGTGCTGGTCATGGAGAAGGCATTGTTTCTCTTCTGTGTTTTCAGGGGCTCCAGAGGGGGCAGCTCTTTCTGCTGCTGGCCCTGCATGAACTGGCTGGGGGCCATTCCCTGTTGCAGCAATGTCACCATGATCACCAGCAAGAAGGAGAGACAAACCGTTTTGTAAATGGTCTTCTTCCTAAAGGGACAAGACAGGGGGGTTAAGGAGAGGAAACTGCAGCCTGCGAGAGGCTTGTCTGCAAAAGCACCTCCTGGAGAGGTCATGGGATGCTCATAATCTGTGTCCCATCACCTTTTGATGGGCAGCAGCACTGTGGGAAGAGCTGCGGGACACCTCCACGCATTCTCTTCCCACCTGCCATCCCGCTTGTGGGGTGGCTCTGGGGCCACACTGAGCTGCAGGGACAGGCACAAGGCACGTGGCTGCGGTGTCATCTGGTAACCTCAGGTCTGCGCAAAGAGCTGGGAAAGGTTCACAGGAAAGAAAAAAATGGGCCGAGAGAGAGAGATGAAGTCAGAATGAAAGCTTCAGCAAAGCATCTGTTTTGGAGGAAAGTCCAAGGGAAACCCCCCTTTCAGCCACCTGAAAATTGTAGTTTAGGACAAAAGCAGAAAGGAACTATCTTTTCCACAGAAGCATTAGCTCCAAAGCACGGACGTACTGCCCATGGCCCTAGACTGGCATCACAGGTTACACAACACTGAGAAACCGGAGCCAGAAACACCACGGGAGTCGACGCAAAACAGGCATCGCCGTGTGATTTCAAAATGGCAGATCAGGACAAGAAAAAAGGTCATTTGAGACTAACTTCAAGGTTCAGTGGGGAAAAGACATCCCTAGCTCTGCATCCGCCTCGGGAACCAGCATTTCTGGGAGCACTGCTGGGCATTTTGGCCAGCTCTCAGGACACGTCACTTTGCAGCGATAAGGACGGCAAATGCACGGCTGGGGATTTGCACCACTGCAGCTCTCAAGTCTGGGAGCAGATTTTCCCAGCCTGCAGCAAACCAAGTATCTGCCTGTCCAAGGTGTGGGGGGAACAGGGGGGACTGAGGGTGGTAGATCAAACCCAGCCCTTTGTGAGGCCATCCCACCCCCTGCCGCAGACCCATTGCCCGGGGAAGCCGTGGGCTCATGGGACAACCCTGGAGCTCGCCAGGGGCTTGAGAGGGACCCTCCTGTGGCCCTTGGGACAGCGGGAAGGCTGCAGCCAGAGATTACTGATGCACCAAACACCCCCCCAACCTGCTTTTCCACACAGTTAAAGGTGGGTTTCTCACCCCGCCTCCATGGAGGAGAGGAGCTGCCCACTCTGCCCATCTGCACCATGTTGCCCCCAAGCACCCAGCTCCCCTCCGCAGCTGGCACATCTGCACCAATTTCCTCCTGCCTCAGTCCTGCTTGCTCCAGCTGCCTCGGGCCGTCTCCCCGTGCAAATGAGCACCGGGCATGGGGGCGGCAGCTGGGCCCCACGTGCCCACTGGGGTCCGACGGCTTCCCCAGGGCAGCCCCGTCTCCAGCTGTTCCCACACGGAGGGGACATGCAAGGTGCTCGGCAGCCCCCGAAGCCCCTTTCCCTGCCAGCGGGTGAAGGGGACCTTGGCTGGGGACGTCCTCCCAACCTCCCCTGCGCCTGTCCTCTTGGTGACAGAAGCATGTCCCAGCCCAGGTGCCACCGGTCAGGGACAGCCCCTCGGCCTCCCACTCCCCGTTAGAGCCAGAAAGAACCAAGGTCATCTCTACCAGGCAGGTGGCACCTTCACTTCAGGATAGTCCAGAGAAGGATCTTGGGGCTGAAATCTGAACCATTTAACCCAAGTAATTTCCAGACAGCCAAAAAAAAGCCTTGAAACTCTCCTGGCCCCAGGGGCCTGACTGTGATCAGTGCTGCCGGGAAGCTGCTGGGGTTTTGGGGCACAGGCTGCACCAAAGCACCTGCGTGGTGGGACACCCCAATGCCCCTCGGGCTCCCCAGGGCAGGGGACAGCATGGTGCCTGGGGAGTCCGGCCGCTCTGAAATGCAGGAGCCCCAAACGGGAACCGGGGGAACCAGGAGCTTTCCGGAGCTCCTGTCTCTGGCTTCACCCTCAAGTACAAAGAACTTTTCAGCCCTGCATTGACGTGGGAAAACTGTGATCGCTAGCGTGGACTGTGAGAGCGAGCGTGGAAATAAGTAATGATGAGTAAATGGATCGATATTCCCTGTCTGGTTTTATATGTGGTCACTCATCTGCGACTGATGAGGGAGCAGTTCTAATTAGATCTCACCATTCCCTTAACCCTCTCCAGCCCTGGCCACACAGCTCTAAGACTGTTCTTAGAAACCCTTTGGTCTGATACAGTGGCAACTTTAAGCCCTGCACAGCCAAGGACTGTTTAAAACCTCTCATCAATACCTGGCACTGCAGCAGAAATAAACCCAGTCACGCCGTATAGTAACCCCAATTGTGCTGATCCCATCCTGACACCCCAGCCTTGCTCCCATCCCATCCCGTCCCATCCCATCCTTGCACTCCCCACCACCCCAAGGACAACACGTGATAACACACCCAGCCTGAAGGATGACCGGAGGTTTCCCAGAAGCCATAGGCAGGGAATTACTGATAGAATTCCAAAAAATTTGCATGGATAGGGCTGTCGCTAACTGGCACGGATGGGTCCCACCCTTGGCAGGCTTTGCCTGCCCTAGACAGGAGCCGCATGGAGCCGCTCACCCCCGTTACCCTCTCCGAGTCACTGCTTTTTATGTCAGCCCAGGCAGAAGACACTGCCCTGGGGGTGAGGGGAGAGCTCCATCTTTTAGTAAGAGGTGGGTACATCTAGGTATAGTGGCGAGGTGTTGCACAACAGCACAGAAACTTAATTCCTCCTTCCTTCAGCAGACAAAATTTCCCAGCTCTCACCAGTGCAACGTCCACGTTTTGCTTTGTTACAAAAAACAATTTGGGATTTTTCCTATAGGTCTGACCCTGGAGGCCACGGAGGCACCATGCCCTCCACCGGCAGGAAAGCGATGGGGACTGGGGGGACCCTGAGCCACAACCACAGGCAATTCCCACTCCAAACCAAGGATTTGGGGGGGCAAAGGAGTGACAATCTTTTTCCGATCTCGAGCCTTTCTGCTCTGTGGTCTCCTCAGCTGGGAAGTACTTTGGGGGGAGAAACCAGGTCCTGCTCTCTGGAGACCCCAAGAACCAGCGCTTTGCAGGAGGCGAGGGCGAGGGAGGTGCTTCAGGTTTGCTGCCATCACAGGGAAGCCACCCTGCTGAGCCCCAGCACCCTGCTCTGGGGCACAACCCCAAGAGCTGGGCAATGTCCCCAAGAGCCTGGGACACCCGGTGCTGCAGGGCTTGGGGACAGCAGCAGCCTGGGGACAGCAGCAACCCGTGCCCCGTCCCAGCTGGGCTCCCACCGGCGCCAACCGGGACCGGCTGCCCCAACCACCGGTGTCAGTGCCATCAAGAGAGCTTTGGAAGGGTCCCAACCCGCTCCTCCTCTTCCCTTTTCTCCACCAGGCAAAGCTGAAAAGCCTCCCTGTGAGGGAGGCTGTGCCCCGGGCGGTTAAATATAAACCCCCAAATTAGAGGTGGGCAGTTTCCCTTTCAGGTGGTGATGCCGGGGGCGGGCGAGCCCCCGGGAGAGTGAGGGCTCTCTGTCCCAGGAGAGGCACACAGCCACTTTTGATCTGCATGAAAATCTCTTTGATGGGCCAGGGCTATCTATTTATTTGGATTTTTCTGGTGCCTCAATTAGACCCAGTCACTGAGCCGGCCGGGGCATCGCCAGTATAGAGCCCTTTCTGTTGGCCGTGCCAAGGGCCTGGGAGAGGGGATCTTATCCAGGAGCAGACCCTGGGCAGAAAGCACCCAAACGATCGCCAAAAGCAGCGGGCGCTGGCTGGGTGCAAGCGACAAGCGGGGCCGCAGCTCAGGACGGTTGTCCCCAATCTCCAGGTGCCCGGGATACGTCGCCTTCTTATGGAAGACGTCTGGTTTAACAACGAGGCAGTAAAACCACGGGGCTGGGAAAGAGGGAAGAGGTGAAACCCTGGATGTTTCCCCCGCCGTGGGCATCTGCCCCCAGGCTGGCGCTGCCGTGGGACAGGGACCCCACGGGGCAGGGCTGGCCGCCCCCCCCGGCTCTCCCCCGCCTCGCCGCACCACCCAGCCCTTTGCAGGGAAGGGCTGGGAAAGGCATCCCCAGGGAAGGGGTGGGGGACGGGGCTGACCGCCAGCCCCTGCCCGGTGCCCCCGGCCCGGTTCCCGCCGTGCCGGAGCTCCGGTGCCCCGGGATGGGGCGAGGTTTGCGCTGGGAGCGGACACCCTTCCCCGGGGTACCCCGGCCCGCCAGCTCTCCGTAGAGCCGGGGCGCGGCGGGGAGCGTCGCTCCCGGGACGGGGACAGACGGACAGCGGACAGCCGCCGTTCTTTGTCCCTTCCCCATCCGCAGCCTCTCCACCCAAGCTGCCCTCGCCCAGCCAGCCGCTCCCGGGGCATCCCTCGGGAGGGAGCCGGTGGGATGGGGTCCGGGGCGCCCCTCGGGAGGGAGCCGGCGGGGAAGGGACCTCGCAGCCCCCCGGGCTCCGGGCAGGACGCAGCGCCGGGTCTCGGGCGGGGCAGGAGCGGGGCTGGGTCCCGCCGCTCCCCGGCCCGTACTCACCACTGGAACATGCTGGGAGTGGGACGGGGCGGCCGCTCCGCTGCTGGCCCGGGCTGCCCGCGGTCCAGGCGCTTCTCTCTGCCCTCTTCCTCTTCCTCCTCCTTTTTTTTTTCCTTCCCCTACTTTTTCCCTTTTCCCTCCCCTCGCTCTCCGAGGTGGAGCCAAGAGAGATGGCAGAGCAGGTAGGTTTAACTCTTGCCCTGCCCCTCCGCCCCTCCCCAGTCGCACCAGTGGGCAGAGAGCTCCCTAGGGCTGGCAGGGGAAGGGGACGGCGGGGGTTTAAGGGTGACACCCCCTACTGGGGACCCTCCCCGCGACACGCTGCTGACGGGACACCCCCCATCAGCAGACTGGGGGGCCCGCCCCAGCACCCCTCAGGGTCTTCTGCACCCCGGGCACACTGCCCTCGCTGGGGTGCCTCAGCCCTGCCCCATGGCTGTTAACTGCAAAGGATGCCAGTTATGGGAAAGGGATCCCAGTGCTCACCAGGAGAGGTGCTTTGGGCAGCTGGGGTTTGATCTCTGGAATAAGAATGCGGGTCTTTTCTGCCCCCCAACACGGGCAGGTCACTTTGGGATGAACCCCTGTCTCACAGGGACAAGGAGATCCCAGCTTTGCCTCTGTGTTTGGGGGCACGGTGTGGCTGGGGATCCCTGGAGCAGTGGAGCCGCACCTCTCCTGGGACCCACACCTTACCCAGGACCCCCACCTCTCCTGGGACCCACATTTCTCCCGGGACCCACATCTCACTCAGGCTCCACACCTCATCAGGGACCAACACTCTGCCCAGAGCTCCCACCTCACCAGGCACCCACGCTCTGCCCAGGACCCACGCATCTCCTGGGCCCCACACCTCACCTGGGGGCGCGGGGAGTCAAGGGGAAGGGTTACTGCAGCAGGAGGGTGCTGCTGGGCATGCCAGGACCTGTCCCAAAGGTCAAATTTCCACCAGCACCACAGGCAGGCGAGGTGTCCTTCCAAACTCTTCCTTCAGCCCTGGAAGCAGTGTTTCTCCAGCATCCCCGTGCAGCCATATCAGCGTGGGGCAGCCCATTGCCCATTGGGAAGCAGATTTAAGACCTTCCTTTCCTCTTAAAAGTGTAGCATTTCAGTTGAGGGTCTTTTTCAGCCATGAAAATCAGCCCCCATCATTTTTGATGTCTCCATTTTGTCATCCTCCCAATCCCCACCAGCCGCTTCTATCAGCCACGAAGCCAGGCTGGGAAGCCTGCAGGAAATCCTTTAGGATATTTCCTCTCCTGCCCTGCAGAGATATCCCAGTTCCTTTCCCCGCAGCCTCTCTGCATTTTGCAGGAGTGCTGAGGGTCAGGGCCTCCCACAGCTCTCACAACCCCTCGGACACATTGTGCTTGTCATGGGAAAGGCTCTTCTGTTCCAAGGCTGGACACGGGGTGGGACCTATGCAACCTCTGCTAAACAACAGCATTTGGCCCTGAAACCCCCAAGTCCAGCTCAGTTTGGGGAGGAAAATTGCATTGCTTTCTCCAGACTCGCTTCTCTCTCCTTATCTCAACTTATCGCTTTCCCACCGCAGCAGCTCAGCAGATGCCCTGCAGCTCCGCGTCCTGGGGGCTGTGAAAGCCCAAGCATTGCCCAAACAGGCTGCGCCAGTTCTGCAGCACCCCACAACCTCATCACCACCAAAGGGCCCCACGCACCCTCTCTGATTTCTTTTTAGTCTTGCTCCCACTGCCTGCAGGAAAGTCTGTATCTGCTGAACGCATGGCCCGAGAAAGTCACGGCTGTGAGATACACAGAGAAAGGGAGTCAGGGGGACCTTAAAGACCCACACTGAGCATCAGCTTGACCGGAGCGGGATGCGAGAAGGACTCATCTCATCCCTGTAGCAGAGGGATCGTGAGTGCACACCAGCCCATGGCTGAGAATTCACCCCACTCTGCACAGAGGGGCTCACAGTGGAGAAGGACCCTGCTGGAGACCCCCCCTTCACAAACAACAGGCACAAAGGGATGCAAACAGCAAAGCCCCAAAAGTGCAGCCACCATCTCATCCTTGCAGTGTGCCCTGGGGCTGTGATGGGGAGGGGACAGCAGCATCCCTGCCATGGGGAGCCGGAGTAAAACCCAAAACACAGCCCTGGAGCGGCTGCTGCAGCCGCAGGGGATGCCCAGATGCTGTGGGTGTGCGACACGCTGCCGGGGCTCTCTGGGTCCCCCATCAGCCAGCAAGTCCAGGGCCGGCTGCGGTGCAGCGTGCCCGAAGGCTGTGCTGCTCTGGCATGGAAGTGGCACTGCCGCGGGGCGAGGAGGGCTCCTGGCAGCCTGCGGCAGGGAGCTCTGCCAGCCACGCTTCCAGGCTCCCGCCTCTCCCACGGCTGCTTCCGTGCAGGATAGCAGCAGGGCCCTGAGCGCACGGACTTCCCGGATGGTCCCGCGCTGCTGTGCAGGGTTTCGGCTCCAATAACCCGCTCTGGGCAGGCAGACCCTGCTCTCACCTCCCCCTGCGTGGGAGAGACACACGTCCCGCTGCGTGAGAGCGTTGCAGACCTGTGGCAGGATGGCTGTGCAAAGCTTTCCGTCCGATGTTCATTAAAGACTCAAATCCTGTCAGGTCTGGGGCTACTAGTGCCAGAGATAAACACTGTCCTAGGCACCCTGGCACTGCCAGCTCCTGCTTCCAGGCTGAATCTTAAGATAAAGCAGCATTTTTTTACATTTGTTTCATCATTACACAGAAAAGTTCAGGACAAACCCAAGTTTTCATGCTCCCCGGATTCACCCTGGGAAAGCAGAAAAGTGGCAGGAAAGCTAAAACCAAACTGAAAACATTTTTTTTTTTTAAATAGTCCTCCTCCACAAACATTCTCCTTGCCTCTTTCCAGCACCCGGTGAGAACAGGCTTTATCTGAGCCGCCACAACCCTCCGCTGAGAGCAAAACCTGAATTTTTTTTGTTTGCCCAATCCCGGAGCTGAGGGCAGCATCACTTTGCCGTGAGCAGACCCAGCCACCAGCAGATCCCTGCCTGCCCCTGCCTTCAGCAAAGCGGCTGGATCCGTCACCCTGCCCCTCCTTCGCTGCAGCACCCTTATTTCTAAGGTCTGAGCCATTAGGCTGAAATTTGGAGGCACCGAGTGCCTGTTTAGCACTGTTGGCAGAGCTGTGGGTGTCTGGAGAAAGGCTCTTGGGTGGCGGGTGCTGCGCAGGCACGGCAAAGCCAAGCTCCTTCGCCTTGCGCAACGCCGGTGGCATTTCGAGGCGCGCTGAGCCATGGGGGTCCCGTGAAAGCTGGCAGGGGACCTGCGAGAAATGACACTCGGGCACGTTATCGTTGCATTGTACGGAGAGGCAGAAGGGGAAGGTGATGCACGGACCTCCCCGGGGGACTCCCCAGCCACGGCCAGGGTGACATCGGCTTCCTCCTGGCAGCAGCCACCGCCACAGCCGCCAGCTGCCAGGACCTGTTTGGAGACAGCCGGTACCAGTGCCACACACTCGCCTCCCGCCCGAGCATCCCTCCCGCTGTCACCGCTGGAGGTGGGGCCAAGCGACCGGTGGGGACACGAGGCTTTGGAGCTGGCATCTAACGGGGCTACAGGGCATCGTTTGGGGCAACGGGAAAGGGCGAGGACTGGGGCGATGGCAAAGTGTCTCATTTAGTTGTTCTCAAAGCAAACCGCAACGCTTTTTTTGTTTCAAGAAGCCTCTTTTCATTTCAAAGTGGACCTGAATTAAAATGTTTCATAAAAAAAATAACTACAAAGAAAGATATGAGCTTTTTTTATGAAGTTCATGTAATCCCAGAAGACAGGCTTGTGGCAGGTTGACCCAGCCAATGTTTTCCCACTGATGGTTTGGGTTTTGTTTCACTGAGAAAAGCTGCCCCGGTTTCTTTGCTAGGGGCTTTTTGGTGTTGTTTTCTGATTTCTTCCCATTCCAGCAAATTATACATACACAGATAAAAAGTCTCGTCTCTTCTCCCAGCAACTCTCACACCTCCTGGCCACTCGTGCCAGTGCCGCAGTCTCCAGGCTGGGTTTCCCACACAAGCCAAGGTCCAGGCACCCCGACACCTGCGGGGACACCCAAACCAGCCCTCACCTCCCCAAACCCCCGAGCCCTCCCGGGACCAAGGGCTGAGCCTGACCCGCGGCCACCAGCACAGCGTGGTCACACATTTAGGTTTTTCCTTCGCTAAAGGTGCTCGCCTGCGATGCACCCCAGGGTGGGAAGGAGGCCGAGGCTGCAGCGTCCCACCAAGGTCTCTATTTGTTTAGCTGAGCCAGACTCGCACCAGCATGTCAGGGCTTTGCACGTACTCGCGGGCAAACATCCTGGATGCGATAGGACAGGGAATGCCCCTTTCTCATTGCACGTTTGTTTTCTAAGCACTTTTTGTGATACTGCTTGGGCTGTGCCGGCAGGTAGAAAGTAACCCTGAGAGGCTCGCCTGTCACTGCTGCTCCCACGCGGGATGCTCAGGGCTATGGCCAGGGACTGGCACTGCCTCCATCCCAGCCCTTGCTCAGAGAAAGTCCCCCAGGGCAGTTAGGATTAATTATTACCCTGGTTTATTTCCGAGTGAATGCCACCAGCTTCGAAGCTGGGGCAGATGTCATTGTACAGGCCAGGTCTGACGTGGGATGCCAGGAAAGACAGCCACCTCCCCCCGAAAGCTCCCTCCACTTGCTCATCATTAACAGGGCCATAAACCAGACCAGGAGCAAGGCAGGTGGTGGGTTATTTTACACATTAACCCCAGGGCCCTGCGGCCATTTCCATCCCAGCGCCTCTGCCAGAGCGAGGCGGCGCTGGCTCCTGGGCAGAGGCAGGAGGAGGTTTCTGCCTTCCCAAAGCCAGGCTCTGCCTCCCGCTCCATTGGCCTCGGCAGCTCACACCAAAACACCAGAGGCTGCCAAAACACCTCGAGTCACGGCCGAAAGCAATGCCCACTGCTCTGCTTGGAATGACCCGCCTGGGATTTGCATGATTTCTTCCAAAAATGGGGGAGAAGGGGAAGTTGCTTTGCAGGGCGACGGCCAGGCCAGCCCCCCCCTAACCCGCTGTGGCCCTCTGCAGCCCCAACCTGCCTCTGGGCCACCCCACGAGAGCGCAGTGCTTCGGTGGGCACACGGCCCCCCCATGTTGGGGAATAGGCGGATGGGGTGAGACCCGAGTGCCACGGGCTCTTGGAAAGGCAGGGGACAGGGTGGTGGCACGCTGTCGGTGGAGGCGATGCTGTTGCAGTTGCGTCCCCAGGTGGGACACAAGCCAGCGCTGGCATGGAAGTGCCAGGAGCCACAGAAGCAAGGCAGGGAAAAGGGCTCAGCAAGCCTGGGGGAACAAACCCAGGGAGGGTTTGCCTCCTTGGGCTCAGGGCTCCTCAGTTTCCCCAGCGAAACCTCCTCCAGGGCTCCTTCCTCAGTTTCCCCAGAAAAAAGGCCCCCCCTCCAGCTTCGGGGCTGTTGGCCGGCAAGGATGCTGCCTCCTCTCCCCCGGCATTTGTGCCCCTGGGACGCCTGGGTCTCCTGGGGAGCCCGGTGTGGCCGTGCTGTTGCTTTAAATCAGCAGCTGGATTCAGCTGTGACTGCGAGTAACCCTCGCCGCAGCCTTGCCCAGGCCTTTTATGCATTTTCCAGCGGTTCCAGAGGCGCTTGGCGGCAGCGTGCAGGGGAAAACGGACTCACGCTGGCGAGCAGGGAAGGGAGGGGAAAGGGAAAACATTTCCCTTCCCAAAGGAGCAGGGGGAGCCCGATGCTGTGGCTCCGGCAGCGGGCACGGGGGGAGCAGACGGCTTGTGGGGCTGCCTCTGCGGCGTGAGGCGAATAGCCTTGTGGTTGGACACAGCGAGCCAGAAGCCCTGGCTTGGCTCTGCCAGCCCAGCGTGCCCCCGCGAGAAGTGCTTACCCCCGCGTGCCTCAGTTTCCCCCTCTCTACTCACTCGGTTTGGCCTCATGCAGAAAGCTCCGAGGGCTGAGTTTGTCCCATGAACCCCTGGCAGGATGGCATCCAGGCACCAAAGACAACAAGCCTGTGAGGACAGCAGGATGGAAAAAGCCAAGAGGGATGGGAACATGGGGTTGAGAAGGGAGACATGTTTGTGCTGCGCAAACCCAGCAAGGAGGGAGAAGGCTGTTGGTGCGCTTGGCTCCGGAGGGGAACGGAAGGACCCGTCCTGCTGCCAGAGGGGACCGCTCACGTCCTGGACCCTCCCAAAGAGCCAAGGTGGAGGAGAGGGAACCAGAAGGGAGATGTTCCCAGGTTGGAGGATTGGGAAAGCAATGTCACGCCAGCGCTGAAGCCGGCAGTCCTGCCCGCAGAGATCCTCCTGCCCGCTGCAGGGACCATGGACCTGCCCTGCTCAGCCTTGCCACCCTGACCATCCTGCAAAGCTGGCCACGGGCACAGGCTGAAGGCGAAGCCCTGGCTGGGCATCAGCCCACAGAAGCCGCTCTCCCAGCTCCAGCCTGGGAAGGGCTGGGCTCGGGGGGCTGGTACACTGCGCTCGCAGCCCCGGGAAGCCCTGCTGCCAGGGGGCTGGCACAGACCCAGAAGCCATGAGCTGCAAGGCGCCGTGTTTTCCGTCGGGCAGGAGAGCGCTCGCGACGTCTCTCATGAGTCAGATGGAAAGGGCGGCTCAGGAGTCACCTGAGCCCAGCGGCTGCCTGCCCGCGGCCCCTCTCCAGCCCAAGTGGAAAAACATACAGCCCCAGGGCAGCGCATGCCTGCCGAGACCCCGAGCTCCGGCCGGCCCCCTCCCGGGCCGGCAGACACAGAAACGCTCACATTAGCCTTTTTTGGCCAAATCAGTTTAGGAGGGAGGCAGAGGCGACTCAGACATCCCTGGCTCTGCCACTCTGCTCACCGTTAATCATTGCTCCGTTGCTGCTCGTCGCCTGTGCCAAAACCTGGGCTCTGCTACAACCACTGGTGGGTCTGTCTCCAGCAAGAGATGGAGCAAGGGAGACAGAGGGCATGCGGCTCTGAATTTCCCCCCCTTGGCTAGGGCTACTGGATTAAGGCCACGGCAAAGCTCCTTGCTTCTGCATGCGCGAGAAGGGAGGGCAGCACCCAGCACCCACGGTGCCGCCCCTGGGCTGGCACCCGCCTGGGACAGGGGCTGACCCTCGCATGGGCATCGCTCCCCAGCCCAGCTCACGGAGCTGGTGCGAGAGGTGGCAACAGCAATTTGCTAGCCTGGGAGCATTTTAGCCATGCGAGAGCCCTTGGGAGAGGGGAAGAGAGCCGGCACACCCAGCCGCATTCCTGAGGTTTGGTTTCCATGGTGGGATGTTCACCCGACGGTGAAGTCATGCTGTGGGCTGAGATGGCCAGTGAGTTAATGCATGGATCCAGCTCCTTCCCTGATTCACAGCAAGCGTGGCTCCAGCCCCGTGCCATCTGCCGAGCTGACGGTTCTGCCGCGCCACCACGGCTCTGATGTTTCAGCATCTTCATCCAGGGAGGCTCCAGACGCCGCTGCTGGGTTGATCCCTGCCTCACCGTGGGAAATCAGAGCCTGCCGCAGGGTGGAGGCAGAAACTGATGGCTCTCATGGGTCCTTCCAGCCCATTTGTATCATCATGCTGTGCTCCCTGTAATGTGCTACTTCTCCGTCATACTGCTGCCACTGGCGACAACAGGACAGAAAAGCACCACCCTGAGAGGTCACTCCCGTGGGGGCAAAGCCTTGAAGATCTGCCCAGTGTTAGGCAGAGGTGGGGAAGGATGTAAAGCCGGACAGTATGGAAAGAGCAGGATGGAAGGCGCATCGGTCCTCGGGGCAAGGTGGTAGGAATGCTCCCTGGTAGTGCGTGGTGCCAACTCCTGGCATGTGGCCATGGAGTTCAGCTACGGGGCCCCATGGATCAATGAACCAGAAGTCTGGTGGAGGAACCGGCCCTGGCACAGCGGCCAGTAAGCCAATAAGATTATTCCAGCCTCTGGAGTGGTTTTCCGTAGGTCTGGAGGCACAGGAATGTGGCGGGGCTGCCCAAGGCCATCAGCCACCCTCCCCATTTGCTCGGCTGGCAAGACCCAGTGCTTTTGGGCTGTGGTTATTTGTGCTAGAGGGAAATGGCTTACCGTGACTTTTCAGCAAAGATCAACTCCTTTGCAGTTCAGTCAACTAAAAGCCCATAAAAAAGCATATCTGTGTATGATGCACCTCCTATTCAACCACCGCCAGAGCACTTTCTGCACACACCCTCTCCGCATCAATCCCAGCCTCCTGCTGTCCCCAGCAGCTGTGGGCTTGAGGATGGGGGCAAGCTGAACCCCAAGGGGCCTCTTCTCTCCCCTTGCACACACACTGGTGTTTCACACGAGCCCATGATGCCTCCGGAATACAGTAGGACACGGCCAACCCTCAGACATGTCGGGGGGGGAACCTCTCCAGGTGCAGGCACCCCCGTGAGCAGGGCTGTTTGCTTTTGAGATGGACCTAGACCTTCCCACGCATGTTTGTGTTCAAGCTAAACCAGAAAACCCTCCCTGCTTCTCACCTCACATGCAGCCAGATGCGGAGGTCCTAGCTGGGATGTCTCCAAGAAGCCAAGCTCCCTTTAGGGGCTGGCACTGAGCCACCAGCAATGACCCCTGCTCCGGGAGGGACACAAGCCACCTCCTGGGCCTGCCACTGCAGGTGACATCCCTGGGGATTGGGGAGATGATGCTGAGGATGTGTAAGGGGCTGGCACAGCCCGGCAGCCGCCTGGGTGTGTATCAGCCAGACTGGGAAGTGTGCAGCCAAACTGAGCCCAAGCTACAGCCAAAGAAAACCGGCGACTCCAGGGCTGTTTCACACCAGCCAGGATGGAGCGCCAGCCCTGCAAGCCAGCGCTCGGGGCACCGAAGGGTGACACAAGGCAGCTGCCTCTCTTGAGGACACACGAAGCTTTCCAGGGCTCTCCCAGCCCTTTCCCAGCTTTTGTTTCATTTTGACACCCAGAACCACGCAAAGATTAAGCAACATACCTGGGGGCCAGACTCATCCCTCCCCATTCCCATCCCTGACCCCACACCCCCCTCCAGGTCCCTCAAACCCCTCTGCCCCATGAAACGTTGCCTCCCAGCCTCCCTCTTTCCTCGGGCCCTTCTGCCTCCACTCCGCGCTAATGATATTCATTTCGCCGCCTTTTCCTGGGGTGCCAGCCCCTCCTGTAGCAGCTCTCCGCTGTTCTCCTCCGCCGGCTCCCAGCTGCCCTCCAGCCCGGGTGACTCACGCTCAGCACACACTGAGCCCTTTCAGCAGCCCTCGGCCCCAAACACTGCCCCAGTCTTCCCCGCGCTGGCGTGCCGAGCCCCCCCCCAGCGCCCGCTGCCGGTGCAGGCTCCTGGCCAAGGGGAGACATCCGCGCCCTCGCTAAGAGAGCGGCTTTCATGGCCGAGAAGCCGAAGCCCTTCCCAGCGTGATCTGGACCGGGATGAGGCGCAAGCAAGCGGTCGACCAGCTGGGATGGACTCGCAGCCCGAGTCCCTTTGAGCAATGGCCAGCAGTCTAAAAATAATAAATAGGTGTATTTGAAAAGAAAAAAAAGGATCACAAGTTCCTAACAAACAGGACCGTTCTTGGCTCCAACAGACGAAACCTGCCAGGAGCCTTTTCCTCCCTTCTGCCTTCACCAACCTTTCTCTGACCAACAGCTGGGCTCTGTCTGCTGCGCAGGGATGGGGACAGAGAAGGGGCTCCTCTGTTCCCCTGCTCCCGGCCGGCAGCGGGGTAGTCACCGCTGTACCTACCACACCTTCACCTGGAAACGTTGCAAAATCCCCCATTGGAGGAGCTGCTGGCAAATCCATTTGCAGAAGGAGGTCCCGGGGGCCAGGGCTACGCAGAGAGCGGGCTGGAGGCACGCTGCCTGCGGGACAGCACCGTCCCCTGCGCTGCACCGGGTCCTGCTTCTGCAAGGGGACCCGTCACCCTCCAGCCGCTCCAGCAAGGTGCGCACACCCCAAGGGACATGAAGAGAAAGGTGAACTCTTGTGAGCATGGATGACACAGCGGGGACACGCACCAACCCAGGGGAAGCCTCTGTGCATGAGTATCTCCTGCCTCTCTCCTTCCTGCCTCTTGCTGCCTTTTTTGCCTGTGATTTTCTGTTCAGTTTGCCAAAATACCCAAACTACCTGAAAAACCAGTCACAAACTCCTGTGCAGCAGAGGCAGAAATGTGTGTGTGTCGCAGGGGGGGGTCACCACCATTGCAGCTCTCAGCAAAACGAAGGGGCTGACCCTCACACCCCAGGCAGCATCGCAGGGTTACCGACATTGCCGAAGCTGCGCCAATTTACACCTGCGGAGCATGTGAACCCGCATCAAACCCAGGTCTGGGCTAGGGAACAGGGCTAAGAGAAAGGGAAAAACCCCATAAACCTGACTGTCAAAAGCCGCAAGAGGCAGGCAGCCAGGCTCAGAGGGGAATCCCCGCCTGGGGTTTGCTACCGACTCTCTGACGAGCCTCCGCTCTCCCCCAGGCCTCTCTCCTTGGAGGGGACAGCAGAAGGATGCTGCCCAGGGGCCAGGCTTGTTTGTTCTCTTCCAGAAGCAGGGCCAGAGAGGTGAAATCTCAAAATCTTGGTGGGAGGAATGCGGTATCTGAAGGGCTGAGATGTGCATCGCAGCTGCCCTCCCCTCTGGGTGTTTGCCAGGTTTTGGTAGCAGTGAAGTCCCTCTTCAGCTCCTATCTCCAGTGAAACTGCCACAACAAACCGAGTGAAGTTGCATTTTACAAGCCCAGGGAGAACAGTGAGGGTTTTACAAGCTGTGCTTAACCTGGGAAAGGTCACCCAGAATCTGCAATCCTGGCCATGAGGTCAAGCCACCGGTGTGTGGACACCAGCCACCAGCAGCTACAGAGAGCCCTGCGACTGGTGGCAATGGTCCCGCAGCCCCAGCGCAGGGGAAGCACGTGGCTCGCCACCAGCACCCTGCACATCGCAGCAGTGAGCGCAACCATGGGGCCAAGCTGTCTCGGAGCAGAGAGCGAGTGCTGCTACATCGGGCTGTGGTGGAAACAATGTCTGGCAAAAGTTTTTCCACTCCTTTCCTCCCCGGTTGTCCTTCCACCATCGCCTGATTTGTTAAAGATGGAGAGGACGGATCCTACCACCCCCTTAGCACAGCCCAGGGAGTGCGTGGCGAGGACGAGCCCCACCGCAGGGAGCAATGGCAGCTGTGGCAGACGTTATGATGCCGAAGGGGGGTGATGGCAGCCACAGGGAAATGGTTGAGGGATAAGGCTTAAATGTATACTGACCCCTGGGAGTCCTGGAGCCCAAAGGGACCCCGTTTCCCAGGCCCAGTGTTGTAGAAGTGAGGAAAGGGCTGGTGCACATTTCCCATGCCCCAGTACTGGGCGCTGGGGTGGGCAGGGAAGGAGGGGAGCCCTGCCCCTGCAGGCAGCTCCATCCTGGGCTGCTCCCGCATGCCAGGTGGGTCCCAGTCCCCTGGAGCAATCCAGAGGCATCCACCAGCCGCTCACAGGGCTGAGGCCAGTATCTCCACTGCTCCAGTCAGCCTTGGGATCAGCCATCCAGCAGCAGAGCCCTGGGCCAAGCTGCAGCGCTCCCAGCAAAATTATCTTCATTGCTTGCAAAGGGGAACCAATACATTTCACACCCAGGAAATACAGAGATTCTTTTCTCAATAATCTGGGAAAGCAACTGATAGACTTGTGGAGGAAGGGGAGAGGCAGAAGAACATACACTGTATTTATGGAGCTTTTATTTGTCACTGGTTCCTTCACGGCCAGGCCGGACGGCTCTAACCTGCTCTAACCTGCTCCCTCCTTTGTGCCAGAATAAATTGTCTAATACCCAGCAAACCCACTGAAGCAACAGAAACCTGATCAAATACTGCCTGCGTGAAATGGTACGGCAGGAAAAAGTGAAATTCAGGCTGCAAGCAAAAGGGAGGTGCATTCGTCCTTGCAAGGAGGAGACGTGTTGCACTGTTACTTTGCACCCTGTTAGCTGTGGGTGGTATAACAAAGGAAAACCCGGGCTGGGTTTACGCAGCCCCGATCTTTGGTGATGGTTGCATGTTCAGTAGGTGTGGAAGAAAAGCCAGATCCTGTGTAACAGCTCTCAGCTGATGCAGGTACAGCATAGGCCAAGTTTATGCAGGTGCAGGATCAAAAGTTTTGCAATTTCACTGTGAAACTAATAGGACGTAGGAGCTGTCCCCCGCTGCCTCCCCCCCGAACCACGCGAGTCAGGGAGACATGCTGTTGTCCTGACAAACAAAATCTATTTCTAGCCCTCAGGGTCACAAATACTTGCTTCAAACTGTGCCCAGAAAAGAGAATAAGCATAAGCTAGTACTGACCATGAGCCCCAGTCTCTCCAGGGGTATACCTGCTGCAGCATAGGCTTATCCACAGCCAGAGTCACTTTGAGGTGCTGTTCCAGCGTGGCCTTCTCCATGGGCCACAATGCCTTCAGAGACAGACCTGCTGCAGTGTGGCCTTACCCACAGCCACAGTCCCTTCAAAAGTAAACCTGCTCCAACGTGGCCTTACCCATAGCTGCAGCCCCTCCCAGGGGACCTGCTCTCTTGTGGGCTTATCCATGGCCACAGGCTTTGAGGTGCTCCAGCATCACCTCATGCACAGCCACTGATGCTTCAAGGTGTACCAGCTGCAGCATGAGCTTATCCACAACGACAGATGCTCCGAGGCGTACCTTCTCCAGCGTGGACTTATCCTTGGGCCACAATCCCCTCAGAGGTATACCTGCTGCAGCACAGACATAACCACGGCCACAGATCGTTCGAGATGTACCTGCTTTTGTGTGGGCTTATCCACGGCCACAGATGCTTCGGGGTGTCCTGCTCCCACGTGGACTCACCCACAGGTCACCGTCCCTTTCACTCCAGTTCACACTGGGGTTCCAGCCTGTCCAGTACAGCAGCACAGGAACAGCAGCGATGCCCTGACCATCTGCCAGCCCAGGCACATCACCATTGCTGTTATCAAAATGTCCCCAGGCACAGCACAATAAGATGATAAGCAGTACAGCAAAAAGCAGCCACTAACGAGCACTAGACTCTGATACACAGTGAGGTAAGCAAGCCCCATGGCAAGCAGGGGAGCCTGTTGATTAAAAGCTAAACAGCAGTAACAGCTATAAATTCGATCTAGCACATTCCAATCAAACCTGCCAAGCCCCACGTTGGGTGCTAAAAGGACTGTCATGTTTTAACCCCAGACAGCAACTAAGCCCCACACCGCCGCTCGCTCACTCCCCCCCAGTGGGATGGGGGAGAGAATCGGAAGGGTAAAAGTGAGAAAACTCCTGTGTTGAGATAAAGACAGTTTAACAGGTAAAGCAAAAGCTGTGCCCGCAAGCAAAGCAAAACAAGGATTTAATTCTCTCCTTCCCATCGGCAGGCAGGTGTTCAGCCATCTCCAGGAAAGCAGGGCTCCATCACACCTAACAGTGACTTGGGAAGACAAACGCCATTGCTCCGAACGTCCCCCCCTTCCTTTTTCTTCCCCCAGCTGTATGTGCTGAGCGTGGCGTCATATGGTGTGGGATATCCCTGGGGTCAGTTGGGGTCAGCTGTCCCAGCCGTGTCCCCTCCCAGCTTCTTGTGCCCCCCCAGCCTGCTCGCTGCTGGGGTGGGGTGAGGAGCAGAAAAGCCTTGACTCTGTGCAAGCCCTGCTCAGCAGCAACTAAACCATCCCTGTGTTATCAACACTGTTTCCAGCACACATCCAAAACATAGCCCCATGCTAACTACTGTGAAGAAAATTAACTTATTCCAGCCTAAACCAGCATAGGGACGTTTTAAGTTTCCAGGCAATCTGCAGCTGCAGCCCCCTGAGCACACCATTGCAGGCATCCCAGCGCAGCGGCGTGGGTTACCCCAGCTGCACCCTCCCCATGTGCAGCGCAACCCTCGCACCTTCACCCCACACGAACCTTCTTACCCTGCTGCAAGAACACATGCAACAACACCAAGGGATCACAAGAGTCACCCCTACCAACAACAAACGGGAACCTCAGATTAAATAATACAGACTAAAGCAGGACCACCTCTAAAACTCACTCTACATTTTTGCAGCGCTCCCACCCAGAACCTTGCCCAGTCGCAGCTGCCCACGCTCCAGCGAGGCTCAGAGGCAGCCCCGCATCTCCCCTGCTCTGCCTCTTGCAGTCTCCCTATCTACCCTGAGGCGGGTGCAAAGCTCTCTCAGGCTGGAAGGAGCTGAAGTAAGGAGACACTTTTAAGCTACAACATTTGTATTTGAGACAACCACCCCCAACTGGAGCCACAAAGGTATTTCTCAACTTCTTTGCGAGTTCAGACTCTGAAGGTGGGTGTGGTGGCAGTTTCTATTCCTGATTCTCGCGTTGCGAGGAAGAACCTCAATTTTATGTTGAGTCAATCTTCACTGCACCTAGGCTATCGTACGACCTTCTCCATGGTTAAGAGCCTAGCAGAAATCAATTGGTGCATATACATTTAAAGATGTACAGGTCAAACTCCAGATTTGAGCTGCTCTAAGAGAATCTATGCATAAAAACGGCACTGGGTAATAAACCAAGCTGAAACACAGCTTTCTTGCCGATCTGGTGTTACACTAGCAAACCAGAGCTTTTAGCTTCTTTGCTTTCCCCTTCCTTTTGTTTCAGAGCACAAGTCTGCCCAGAAAGCCGGGCATAGCAGCCTGTTTCGGGGGCAGGTGCCGCTCTGTTGCATCAATCCGTGACAAGACACAGAAGAAAAACTCTTCATGATTAAAAAACTAATATCCTGCTGCTTAGGGCTGAAAAGGAGCCTGCAACAGCTCAGGCACAGTCAGGCAGCGACAGCCTGACTTGGAAGAGCCGCTGCAGTAGCAGGAACCTTTGTTGAGTGGCGAAAAGGGAGCACCACCTCCCAGCAGAGTTTTGCTCTCTTTGATCCAGCTGCGGTGTGCAAGGGAATGACCGACAGAGCAGAGCTGTTGGGGGAAAAGCCTTTCCCGGAGCCCCTCACAGCTGGAAGCACAAAGACCCCCCCCATCCCTGGTACCCAGTGCTGCAGGGCGTTTGGGTATTCTCTCCTCCTGATCAAACTGGGGGTTTAAAGGTGCCTGGTGGGAATTCCCTGGAGATGGAGCAGGGAGAGCTCCTTCCAGGGCTGTACGTCACATCCTCTCGGATACCCCCGCAGGTGCTGAGGAAATCCTGATCTCTGCTCTCAGGCCAGTGCCTGTGTCCAGTAACCGGGTGCCAGCCCTGCACCAGCCCCTGCTGCCACCCATCCAGCTCCTCCGGTGCGCAGCCGGGCTCAGAAGAGCCTCTCCTGAGCCTTACCGTGCTTCTGCCTGTAGCATGCTACGGCCTCAGCGCTTCCACGCAAGCCAACGCACTTGCACCCTGTCCTGGTTTTGGCTGGGAAAGAGTTAATTTTCTCCATAGTAGCTGGTATGGTGCTGTTTTGGATTTGGGACCAAAAGAGTGCCGATAAGGCAGGGATGTTTTAGCTATTGCTTACGCAGCATGAAGGCCATCTCTGTTTCTCACGCTGCCCTGCCAGCGAGCAGGCTGGGGGTGCGCAAGAAGCTGGGAGGGGACAGGGCTGGGAGAGCTGACCCCAACTCACCCAAGGGATATCCCAGACCGCGTGATGTTGTGTTCAGCAATAAATGCTGGGGGAAAGAAGGAGTTATAGTGTCTGTGGTCCCAAGTTATGGTTATGCATGGTGAAGTAAATGTTCCTGCTTTCCTGGAAATGGCTGAACACCTGCCTGCCCCTGGGAAGCAGTGAATGAATTCCTTATTTTGCTTTGCTGAGTTTGCTTTACCTATTAAACTGTCTTTATCTCAATCCACAAGTTTTCTCACTTTTACCTTTCTGCTTCTCTCCCCATCCCACTGGGAGGAGCGAGCAAGTGGCTGTGCGGGGCTGAGCTGCTCACCAGGGTTAACCCACCACACACCCCTAAGGTCGTGGCAACACCACCCCCTCCGTCATCTCCAACGCAGGACGTATTTCCCCAGGAGCTGGTTTTCTAGCGAGGACAGGGTATTCCCGGTACAAACCACACTCAGCCCAGAGGAAGGTCATTCAAAGAAACACGTGGGCAACACCAGTAACCACGCCAGGCAGCAGGACCAGTCAGCTTCACAGAAGATAAGGCAGTCCGCAACCTGCTGCTTTGCCCCGCGCAACAGCCGGTGTTGTGAGAAAGCAGCAAAATACGCTGCCAGCTCATCTAGCAACCCCCCGTCCCGCTCCCATTGCCCAGGAACGGCTTGAGAGGCATCTACCGAAGCACGGAGGTCTCACTGTCGGCAATGTAACACTTCAGTGGCTGACTTGCCCTAAACTGTTCTCATTAGGAAATGGTTTTGCATAAAGTACTGGCGTCAGAAGGTAAAGCTAATAAGAGATTTTAATCAGCCCCAGCACAAAAGGAAGGAGATTCCTGCATAATACCAGAGACTGAAAAGCTCTCCTTTGGGATCTCTTTAGGATCAGGTCTGCACTGCAGGAAGAGGCTGTGGTCCAGGTGAAAGGAAAGGGGCTACAGCCGGCAAGTGCCAAGCATCCAGCCAGTTTTTGGAGAGCTCCAGCCTGGGGCGAGCACCTTTCAAAGCTTCCTTTACCTCTGTAACGCACGAACACAATCCAGCCCGCTGGAATAATTCCCATTGCAGGAAAAAATAAGGCAACTCTCCCCAAACAAAACAAATAGAGCAAGGGAAGGAAGCAGAGACGGGAAGCTACATGGACACTCTTCAGAGAGGCCACTGCTGCAGGATGAAAGGCCACATTTTCATGCACGTGCTGAGGTTCCTTCTGAAACTCATTTCAGGCACCTGAACAGAACAATCAGCTATCCGTGAAGACTCAAACCATCCCCTGCTGCCAGCAAGGAAAGCGTGCTTGCAGAAAACTAGCTGCCTCCTCACGGCTGCTTGGGGGAAGCTGGACTGGGTTGAAATAAGGACATATTTCTATCTCACCAGCAACAAGTAGTGAAAATAACGAGTCTTACAGCAAGGATATATCTTTTTTCAGACTGGATTCCACCGATGCAAATGTGTTATTGTTACCAGAAATGTGTAAGATCACCTGGGTTGGTTTTGGTTAAAAATCCTTGGTCTCTGCCCCATGCATGAACACAATCAGGAGCCAAGACACCCTCTTGGCGCTTGAGATGAAATCAGTTCTCATTGCTGCCATTTCTGGGTGACTCGGGAAGTGACATACCGTCGCTGACACTGGCTTCTGCTTTAGCTGCTGTAAAGGTGGTTTTGGAGAACCTCGGAAGCCCCAACAAGATTTGTGGAAGTTCACAATCGCTTACACCCACCTTCCTGCAATGCTCAGCACAGCTTTGTGAAAACCTGCATCCTCACCACCGGCATCTTCAGAGTCCTGAGGATAACAAGGGTTAGAGAGGAAAAACAGTCTTACAATGCTCCCTCCTTGCCCCTGCCCAAGGCACGCTGACGTTTTAAACTATGGTACAGGAAAAGGCCATTTAGCTACTCAAAGTTTTTAAATCTATGTGGAAAATGAATCAACAGTAAATTCCTTCTCTCCCATTCTGCACAAATGGGGAACCATGCTCTGCAACGGTCAGGTCCTGAAGTTGAGTGAGAAGATGACACTAAACTTCAGGTCAGCTCCATGTACACATAACTGAAAACTCAACCAGCCCAATTTTTAAGTTTTGGGAGAAGCAAGCCAAATTCTTCTTGCTGTTACTGTGTATTGGGGTAGCGCGTAAAAGCCTTAGTTACGGGCCGAGCTGCTCGTGTCCTCACGTCACAAAAGCGCGGAGGTTGACTATGAGCTATGGGAGCAGTTGTGCTGGCTCCCAATCCATTACTTGTCCCCAGCTGTAGTGTGGCTACACTGGCACAGCCGCTCCGGACAGTCCCAGTCCCTGGATCTGGGCAAAAATAGGACAGCGACGGCTGCTGCAGCCAGTATTGCCAGGGCACGGCTGGGGTGACGGGACCCTTGAGAACTGCTGTTGTACTTTGCCTGTGGCCCGCTCCCTGAGGTGGTGGCTCGTGACCAGGAGCTCCCTGGCATGGAGCTTTTGGTGCAGTTAGTCAGGATGGAAATTCTGTCCATTTCAAACAGCCCAGTTTCCACAGGGCTTGAGGATGGAAGGGGCTTAATCGAAAGAGAACTTTTTTCCTCAAGTCCCAGAGCTGCCTCATTTCAGTTCCCAGATGCTCACTTGGAAGAGGAGGGAAAAAAAAAAAAAAAAGGGAGCCAGTTTTGTGGAAAATCATGGTAGGCCATGATCTTCTGAGTTAATAAAAAAAAAAAAAAAGTGTCATCTGCTTAATAGGAGACAGTCTATTAGGATACTGCAAATTCGATCCAGGGGAAAAGCAGTTGGAGAAAAGGGTAAAAGTTTCAGTGAGACATGCTGCTTGGCAAAGAATTCATTTGGTGCTAATGGTCCTGCTTCTTGCTACCAACACGAACCACGCTCCCAAAAGGCAGTGCATGAGCAGACATAAACAATAAAGTGATTTGTTCTCAGGAAGCATTCAACCTCTGCCAACAGTCAACCGGATCCAGACAAGGGCTAGGGCAGTCAGGCCGGCACATGGCAGACCAAATGAGGAACTGTATCACCTGGCACAGAGCTGCTATTTCCAGCACTTGCATCCCATCCTCACATTAGCTCAACTTTTTCACTCTTCTGAGGAGGAAGGCTATGTGTCTGTAATGAAATCTGGATCTACAAAGGCCAGAATTTTCCCCTGAGAGCAGCAGAGGGAGGTGCCTTCACCTCCTAAAAGCCCTCAGTAGTTGGTCTCATTTTTGGACGGCCTCTGCATTCGTAGTTGTTAGCTACAGCCTAATATATAAGGCACCTTAAACATCTGCAGGATGAATGTTACTGTTTCAGGTATCCACTCCTCTTTATTTGTCATGTTTATGAGCTCTCAGCATCATTAAAAGAAAAACAAATAAAATGAAGTAACACTTTAAAGACTTTTAAAACTAAAACCAGCAAGACATACTGGAAACCATTTTTTAAATTAAATAGGTCACTCGCACTCAGAGTGACCAAAACAACGGACAGTCCCCAAACCTGTGGACTTAAAATCGTATCAGAACAGCACTTCCCAGATTTGAAGAAGAGAAGATAAATATTTAAAGCTGTCACCTGGATTTCTTACTGTTTGTGTGAAGCGTTTTCACTTTCACGGCAATAAATTACTGCCCTAGTTTCTTGGAAACTTGGCCCATATGCCAAGGACTGCTGAGAGAACTTGTAATAAAAGGAGGATATGTTCCAGAAAGTTATTAGATGTCCTGGGGTGTGCCACTCAGCCTGTTGTTTGGAGAGCATCAGATCCTTAAAGAGCGGAAATTTGGATCACGATCCTGTAACTGAATACAATGCCCTTCCACTGCAGGGTAGAGAGCAGCCTGGAGTTGGGAAGAAACTTGCTTTGAAACATCAGATCCCAACCACTGACAAGATGCCAAGCTAGAAGAATTACTGGTCTGATAACGCAGTAGGACAATGTTCTATGTTCTGCACCCAGAAGTTGGTTTCTTTTTAAAATCTATTAGCAGCAGATTCCCATACAGCTTGGCCAGAACAGTCTGGTCTTAAAGTCTGTTTTGCTTGCCTTGAAACATCTTTCTGTTTCTCACCCATCAATAAATTCTCAAAAGTCCCACTCCTTTTACAATTTATATGAATAGCAGAGGTTAGGAAAGTGCAGCATGGCCTGGAGAAGCCATGTGGCTTAGTCACAGAGGTATTTTGGTACTTAGGTCCCACCAGGGCCAGTGGAGGTTTGCAAGGCTACGGCCCTATCCTCTTTGCTAGCCATGCCCACGCACCTTGAGCTCAGCGTGCTCAAGACACACACAGCCAGGTGTGTCCAAGGTGGCCTGCAGGGCGCTCACACTCCCTGGTTAGATTACGCTCGCTGAGCAAGGCGCACCTCCCAGCTCTCCAACTTTTTCTCTCTCGGGAAAGGGTTTGTTCCAGTGTTGAGCCAGACTGCAAGCAACTGTGAGGATGGTCCAAACTGCCATGAAGTTCTGGCTCAGAGACGAATTCAAGCCGCAAGCTAAAAGGTTAAGTCTGGATGTACTTAAACACCGGGGAGGAAAGTAGCCTGTTTGCTTTTCTGCCACCACTACTCAAAGATGTGCACGAAGGCAACGCAGCACTTTTTTCTCTACACTGTAACCTCCACCATGATTTATAAAGACTAGTGGAACTTTTTTTAAAGGAAACAACTCAAAGCCAAACCAAGCAACCGCTGTCCCTCCCCATCACGGCAATATTTCTCCTCCAGAGAACTTCCTTGCTTGTCTTCCCCTACACACTTAAATCCTCCAACAAATAATACTTCTGACACCAAACCAATGCCACTGGTGGCATCCCACACGCTCTCCTCATGAGAGACCACGAACAATGCGTGGTTCCTGCCTGCTTTGCAACACTTCTGAGTAAACAATGCTACCTGTGCAGAGGCAGGCCGGGCTGAACAGAAGGGAGCTGTGTTTTCAATTCAGGTGGAGACAAAAGTGTTGGGGACAGAATTTGTCAATAATAAAACAGAGTGAAATGTAAACAAACGCACACCCTAAAAGTTCAGGAAACCCCAAACAAACCTATCAAAAAGAGAAAGGAAAAAAAAATCCCCTTAGAAGTGTTTTTACCCAGTCACTGCCAGATAATTTTAAAGCACTTGTACAGAATGAGTTCTCCATGCAAATTTAAATAGACTTACGCAGTTTACGTCTCATATAACACGGTCCATAAACAAAATTACACTGAATATAGAGAAGTTATATCCAAAAGGCATGCTAACACCACATAGCACTTTGGACCCAGAAAAACTTCCCTTGCAGATCTGGCATATGCAATAACTGTATTTGTTTATTGTGAACAAAATCGCAGCCACTTTAAGTACAATCACACCCCTCTCATTCAAGCAGGCAATTTCCACGGCTTCCATTATGAATTTGCCAGGGTAGTGTTGTATCTAGCAGCAGCCTCTACAGGGCATATACAAAAAACACCTAACAACTTCTAGGAGTGAGGTGCAGAATTTGCTATGTGTGTGTTACTGACCTCTATCCAAGGACCTTTCGACCCCGAACAGTGGAGACCTATTAACAAAGGCAGAATCAACATTTTTCATTAGCTTCAAAACCTTCCGCCTGGCATCACAGGGGCTTTTTGTGAACAAGACGGAGAAAAGGAGGACACATTACTTTGTTGGCCTCTCAAATTACTGCTCAGCTGATAATTTATTTCTAAGCATATCCATAGTTTCTCTCAAGTATTTGGAAAAGGAAGTTTCTCAAGTATTAATATAAAAAATAATCTCAGTTTTCAAACTCTATACTCACACTCCAAGACATCTAAGAGTTGAACATGGAAAAATGTACACGTAGAGTTCCACACTGCAATAGGCCCGAGTAAAAAACAAACACACAAGTACATAAACATCAGCTTGTTCCTTTGAGTCCAGTTCCGCAAGATGCATTTTGATTTTCACGAATCTTGATCTGCTGGAGCAGTTGTAGCTGTACCTACCAACCACCTTCAGCTGACTTGTAAGGAGTGATACAGTTTTGACCTTAACTAATGGTGAAGCCAGTGAGGTTTTGGGGTGGTTGTTCCCCCCTCCTCCCCAAAAAAATAGTTTGCACTCAACACTTCTCAAAAGCTGCTCTGCATTTCAGACAATCAGATCTGCTCCAACATGAAACTCAGCACTGCTGTAAAATAAATAAAACTCAACTGCTGGAGCACTTTGTGTTATCTGCATGTGCAAATGTATGTGCTTAGCACTTTAGTGTTAACAACTTGGCCATTGATATTACACGCTGGAAAAAAGACAGCATTTCAGAGGAAAAAGAAAAGCTGCCTACCCTGGAAAACCACTAGGTGAGTTTTTATGGCTGTTTTCTATTACTGCCCTTTTGTGAACCAGAGGACATTTTTCCATTAATTGTGTTTATCAACTCTGAGAGGAGGTGGATGAATCTAAGAACAAGTCAGAGATTTTCTGTGATTTCTTTGTCTAGCGTAGAGATCTATGTGACAGGGGCTATCAAATGTCTGTAATCACTTTATGTCCTATGTAGTTTGGGAGTTAAAGCAACACCCATATCTGCCTGCTTTGTGTTAGGCCTATGGACACCCTGAAGTAACTGAGCAGTAAATTGTAACTTCCACATGAATATGACTAGATTTTAAAATGAGGGATGTCTTCTCCTACAAAACATCCTGATTCCAATTTTAAGTCTATTATCCAAAGGGGTTACCTGAACTTCTGCATGGGAGCCCTTTCTGCAAACATCTGACACCGCGTGGTCTTGTGGCAACTATGCCACACAAGGAAATGGTCTTGGCTTGCCACCACATACCAAGAGGCGCAATTCAAGGTCTCAGCAGAAGCATAAAGCTTTCTTCTGGTCCTATGGAAATGATTGGTGGCTTTACAACTCTCTACTCTAGGGGCAGGTAGTGTCACTATTGAAGTTGCTTTACATTTCAGGCTGTGTTCCACCTGTTTGTTTCTCAAGGTGAAACTCCAAAACAAAAGCCTTACCTTTTCCCTTTTTGTACCTGTTAAAGTATTCACTTTTGAAATCTGCCTATGGCAAATACACTCCCTGCTTTTTGTGCATTTCTGCCTCAGCAGCAACCAAGGTCCAAGGTAAACTGCATTTCTGGAAAAGTTGTTGCTGTTGTCCTAACAGCTGTGTCATACGAGGGGATGTTACTGAAAAGCCAACTCGCAGTAACGACTTTAGTTTCCTGGTCACTGTTACTTTTGAGAGAAAGAACAACAAACAGCACTAGCTTCCTAATTCACTGGCAAAACTAACTGCTGGGTTTTTATTTAGCAGAGGGCTTCCTTATCTCTCTCGTCAAGCCAGCACTTCTTATTCACTGAAGACCAGCAGAAATTCCATCAGGACATAACCAGTCATTGCTCAGAAGTGAAGAACACAAAAAAGCAACGAAGACCAAAGAAGATTGTCCACAGCCACACGTAAAGAGAAAGTTGCTTCTGATCTGTTCACATTCTCATGGTTTCTTCTATGAATGAAGAAACAAAGTGCTTCATTCCAGTGGAAGAAACTGATAATTCATTCCATAAATGTTAAACAGTAGAATTAAAAAAAAAAAAACATAGGAAGAAGGAATAGGAGTAATTGCTGCAGATAAAGCTGCTGATCAGATTCTCAGAGGTGAGCATGGATGCTGCCTTGGGCACTGGCACAGCGTTTTTCAACTGCCACAGGTCAATCAGAAGTTGATGAAATACTTTCTCTCCAGTCTGTGGTGGCCAAAGACAGATCTCACTCCACACAAGACTGCTCCGGGCAGTGAGGCTCTGCACATATGGTGTACATTTTCCCCGCTAGTGCAGATCCTTTGAACACAGATATGCCCCAAATCATTCACAGAGGCATAATTTGAAAAAAGCAAGCGGCAGGCTAGTTCAGCAAGCAATGTGTAAACAAGACAGTTGCTTGGTCAGACTCCTGTGCTGCGCCCTACACACCATCTCCAAAGGCTGTTTACTCTGACACAGAAGGCAGAGAGCAAGAGTTTCTTCTCAAAGTGGCAATGTCACTTTAGAGTAAACTATTGGAGACATTGGGACTATATCCATCTCCCATATCAGTCCTGGGCTGCTGCTGAGACCTTGAATTGTAATAACAAGGACCTTGTCTTAGCCAGCTTTAGAGACGATGACAGATGCATCCCATCAGATAATCCCTGAATCACTGTGCAAGAGGTATGCCGTGCAATGTCAATAACCTCACTCTCTTCTCAGTAGGTTGCCAGTAAAGCTCATTACAGGAAGCTGGCTGTGTCCTTCAGCAACGCGACAGGTGATTCTCGAGGAAAGGAACTGTTCTCACTTCCTGTAGGACTGGCTGCCTGCAGAAAACCAGCAAGAAAGGGTCTGTCAGCTGAAAGCGGGATTTATTACAAGACAGGAGCTGCCTGAGGGCAACACTTGTTCAACCTGTACAGTGACACAACCACCACAAAGAACATGCACAAAGGCACCTTAACCACTGATACTGCAACTTAAAAATGTGGAACGTATTTATGGCAACCACTTGTCAGAGGACACTAAAAGAACTTGTGGAGGAGCAGGGAGTCACCAAGGCCCAGTCACACTCCTGACAAAAATCATTCCTCATTCTTCTGGTAGAGTTTTTTGTACTACTCTAGCTCCACTGTGCCCTAGACAGAACTTGGCACACTGCAAACAGCTTGAGCATGCCCATGCAGAGGCGCTTGGAATAGATGCAGAGTAAGGAACAGGATAGATTAAACCATTCAACCATGTCCACGTGGAGCACATACATACATGTAGTTGGAAAAGTCCAGATTTAGAGGCCCACCCTATGTTCTAGCCATGCTGCCAGTGTCATCCCTGTACCAGCTAGGAAGTGGAATCCACAGAAAATCCTGGCATGGCTGTTTTTATTTGGAAGGGCTTGGTTCTGCTTTAAGGTAGAGCTTTAGAGCTCAGCTAACAGCAGCGGGCTACATCTCAGGCAGGAATCTGGCCCCAGGCCTGTAGCTGCACTAAGTACCTGTGCTTCCTCTGCATTCCTCGGGCATTCCACAGACTCCATGCTCCAAGAGGAGCAGTCCAGCTAGTTCAGCTAGGTTTATGTAAAAGCAACCTATTTCCAGAAATTATACCTATAAGAAATATTAAAAGCAAGCTAAAAATGTGTCTCTGAAATAAATAAGCACATCAACTTAAGTACAATCAGAAACTCATCTTTTCCTCATCAAGCCCATCAGCTATAAAAACCTGTATTTCTCCAGAAATACCAAGAAATCCACAAGCTAAAGACAATCTTCCACTGGGACAGAGTCTCTTGATATGTAAAAACCTACATACCTATGGAGCAGGCAAATGGGAGACAGCAATTGCTGAAATCTACTGATTGCCAATATCTCTGCATCTGATACCATTTTTGATTTACAGATAAGTCAGCTAGGAAATTAAAGGAACAGTAGCACAGAGCTTTACTAGGGAAACATTAGGGGCTCACCTGCTTCAGATGCCTACCTGCACCTTTAAGTAACAGCTGGGAATTTAGTTACCTTTGAAAACCTCAGGTTTGGACATAGGTGCTTAAAGCCCTTTTTAGTCCTTTAAAAATCTGGTCCTTATCACCTTCCTCTCACTTTTCCCAAGCATAAAAACCTGTGTGAAAGGCCCTGCAAGATGGGCAATAACTAATGGGTGCTCTGTGACAGCAGACAACCATGCAGGATACATGTACACAAAGTGAGTGGAAGATAACTTGTTTGCAAAATAATTTCTTTGCTATTTTTAGCAGGAAGATAAGAGTTTAACATTCAATTGCTGACACCAAGTCTGTCTCATGGCACATGTGGAGAGACAGAAAACAATTACCTGGAACCCCAACAGAAAACTCAGGAGAAAAGGTAAATGGACACATAGTAAGATGTGATGCCCGCAATACATTCGGCTTTAGGATGCACAGACACAGCAAAGATAAGAGGTATATTGTAAGACAAATCCTATCCAATAAAAGTTAGAAGAGCTCAAGAGTCTGGGCTTACAAATTACATATACTGAATCAACAGAGAAACCCAAGTGATGTAGAACTCTGATCACGCTCTGCTTTAATGGCATTTCAAAATAAAATATGTTATACACTGTGCCACTGGAAAAGGAACTTACTCCAGAGCCCTATGAGAGCAACACACATATGTTGCATCTTTCATAGGACACACGCACCCAGGAGTGTAAAGCTGCCCTGGAGAAACTAGAAAATGCAGAGGAGTGTCTGTGCGCGCGCACACACTATGCTTTTTTCCCTTCTTCAGCAAAGCGGCTCCTTTTCAATGGGCTAGTGCTTTTGTAAATGAACCGAAACAGGAACCAGGGACAGACTCTCGAGTGTTAACACCACGCTCAGTCAGGGCAGAACACTGCTCCTATCACAGGAAACAGAAAGCACTGATGTCAGAGGTAAAACACAGGGCATATGCAGCAAAAGTAAAGCCAAAAGAGCTGGCAGTGTTACCGAAGCACAGGACTGTTCAAGCAAGTACTCTCTAGGTCAAAACCTCCCTTAACCACCAGGGACATTCCCTTCCACTGCCTCACCTGTAGTCCCCGAATGAAACCACCCCATCTCCCTGCACAAGCAACTGTGTGGAACGACAGTGAGTGAGCAACACAGAAGACTTAGGAAGCGCTTTCCAGCTCTTTTGCTGATTTACTAGGCTATTTCAATTCTCTGAGTTTCATTTTCCCTACCTGTAATGAGGACCTAACAATATACACATACCTCAAATTTCTTGGGAAGGCTTGCAAGGTATTATGAGTGACCATTTTTTTGTGAAATGTTTAAAGATAACAGTTACAGCTAAAGAATAGAGGTGATGTTACATTGTGATCGAACAATCATCACTAAACCTCTTACGATACATTTGGAACAAGAATATACAGCACATAGCTCCTGCCATTTTCATTGATGATGGACCCAGAGGTGTATTTGAATCCAGCTAGTCTTATCCACACTCCAGAGAAAAAGCTTATTCATTACTGAAGAATGCATCTTTCTTCCCCCTGCCCCCCAAAAAAACCCCACAGCTTACACACTACACACGTGTTTACTGTTGTGTGAGCATCCGAGATCAACATTTCCACTTTACTGGGCTTGTGTTGACTGGCGTAAAGCAAGCATCCATCCTTTCCCTCTAACCTCAAGTCACGGCCCTCCTCTCTTCTGAGCCCGCTGCAAACGAGTACTGCTTAAACCTCTTCAGGCAACGACACATCCACATGGTTCTTAAATACAAGTCTCCAGCAGAATGATGACTGCCACAAGCCGCACACCAGGTTTGGCTGTCTGCTTACTAGGCTGCCCTGAGCCTATCTTCTGAACTGCCTGATATCTGGTCTATGTTCAGTTGCAGTGTAGACACACCCAGGGATCCAAATTCAAGAACATTAAACAAGTTACACAGGGGAGCGAACAAGTGTCTAAAGAAAAGGAAGAAGTTTAATGACATCTAGAGAAAGTCTAATCTGAGACTAGAAGTTTCCCCCCAAACTTCTGAGAATTTGGGCCACTTTTGTCCACCCAGCGACAGGAAAAAGCATGTCTCTTAACTGCTCACATGACAGCCTGGAAATAGGAGCAGCGTTCAGCAGGATATAATTACATGGTTGTACATCCTGCAGGTGACAAGTACAATGTCATACACTCCTGGCACATTTGTAGCATACGACTTCGTTCCTGGAGAGCTACTACAGGGTTCCCTCCTTTCCCACCCCAAGGCCTGACAAACAGAATGATGACTTTTTCCACTTACTCTGTCTGCTCCTTGTGGATGATCCTGAGGTGCTGGGACGGCTTGTTTGTTGGGGTCCAGACTGAGAGAACTGGGGAGCAATGGCTGGGATCTTTCCCTTTCTGGGGCTGGCACTTGGCACTTCAGGAGTGCGTGGGATCTTGGGTTTGCTGGTGAAGGCTGCGGGAAATTCGCTGTAGGAGATGGAAAGGGTTAGCAATGCATGGAGAAATATGTATGCATAATGAGTCTGCAACCAAGTGAAACCTGCAGTACATGCTGTGACAGCATGACAGACTGCTCAAAATTCAGGGACACTGCAAATGGAAAGGAACATGGCACCACAGTTACTGCCCTGGGGCATGTACTTACCGCACAGCCTCTAAACCTGGCTCTATCGACCTGTCTACCTACTCAAACCTGGTTCTTTGGACAACATGATTGAACAGGTTCAGTTAAGTCCCCTGCAAGCAAGTAATAGATCTTTAGCTTTTCCCTTGTATTTATCACACACAGAGACTCAATCTGAGGTGTGAAAAACATATAGAAATGCTACAGCACAGGAATACATCCTTTTAGGGCACAGGCACTATTATTTCTCCTAGGTATAGGTCACAATCTGGGCAGACACAGGCAGCCTCCCTGGCTCCCAGCTGTGATAAGATTTGTAGAACTCCCTGAAGGCTTTGTCAAAAGAGCAAAAAGCTGCGGTGGCATCTATGAAATAAATTCCCTAAGTACACAGGTTCCTTATTCCCACTGAGAACATAAACCAGCTGCTGCTACTTCACAATCTGCATGTGCTGCAAGAACACCATTCTTTACAATTTAGTCCATGACTATGTGACAATACACTGTCCTTCCTTGCCACCAGCATCAATATATTCTTTCCTAGGTACAAAAATGGAGGCTACCAGGAAGAAGCAAGTCTCTCAAATAATTCTGAATCTATATTCATGTTTGCTCTAGTGAGTCAATTTTCTCTTAAGAGGAGAAAAGAGTAAACTTTAAGAACCGCTACATGAAAAAGCTCATTATATTTAAAAAGCAAATAAAAGCAGAGTCAAAGGCAGGAGATCGAAAAAGGTGCCACCTAAAGACAGGCGATTAAAGTGTAAAGTCCCGATGTTTTTAGCTCCATGAAAGAACCCTTTGTGGGTGATTAGGAGGATTTTCAAGACATTTAATCTCCCCTCTTTCCCTGGGAATGCTGCTGAGTCAGTGCTGATTAGCCCTTCCATAGCCCTGCTTCACCTTGCAGGGAGATTTGAGCAAGTGTTTCTTTTGTATTTTAAATAGCATTATTGTCTGTATTTTGCATATGTATATGCTAACTGTTAAGGACCGAGACATGCTAACTGGTCGGCTAAGAGCCATCTCTGCAGCCCTCTACCTATCTCCGAGTATTAGAAATACTACACTTGTCTCATTTCAGAGGAGGAGGTGGCAGATGGCAGCAGAAACATACTAGCAAAATAAAACCAAAAAAGAAAGATTGGCTAGATAAAACCCCAAGCCATGGACCACAGACATATTTAAATATCTCTCTCCATAAAATAGTCTCATTGTTATTGCTTTTTTTGTCATTTTATTCACTTTGGTTTAAGAGCTGGGTTTTCAGTTCACTAGTGCTCTTCATGGTAATTTTATGTGTACTATGATATGCTAACATGGATTAAAAAGAAAGATCCAACAGCCTCACAGCAGTTTTTGAGCCATAAATGAACTTTGCTTTCCTTATTCAGCAATAGATAACAAACCCCTGGATCTGTATTCCCATACACTAAAAAGTGTTTTTATACCCATCAACAAGTTTCACTGCAGTAATCCAGGCAGCTAGACAATAGGCACTTTGGAGATAAAGGAAAGCCATCATAGAAGCATAGAATCATTAAGGTTGGAAAGGACCTCTGAGATCATCGAGTCCAACCGTTAATGCAGCCAGAGTCACTTTACCAGAGAGAGAGATACACAGTGGTCACACAGGGTGGCTCACATCTTTGCAAACTCTTCAGGAAAGGATTATAGGAAATAAGCTGGTAGCAAACACTGTAAAGTTGAGAAAAAACTGCTGTTTTTCTGATGGGATGCAGAGCAGATCTCGGTCTCCATGTGCCCAGGTGTCACAGAACCACCTCAACTTTCACTACATCAATAAATAGGCCAAGATCAACAGAGAACAATTAATCCTCAGAATAACACAGAACACTGCTATTTGGCATCCTTTAGAACTTGATAAGATGAAGAAAGAAGCAGCAAAATCTACTGTGGGAAAATGTTCTGTCTTATTTGGTAAAGAAGTCATTTACGACAAGATGTGGTAATTTGAGAGCAAGTGCTCAAACAAACAAGGAAAACAACCAACCCAAACCAACCAAACAAAAAACCAAACCCACAAAACTCACACAGAAATCTACATTTGCATTGAGAAGAAAGAAAATCGCTTACTTAGAAAAAATGGAAATAATTGTCTATAAAAAAGTGCACAACAGACTGACACTGGGATTGGAATAATCAACCAGGAGACATGACAGGACTTGAACATACAAAGATGAGTTAGACCATTTTCTCTAAGACAAATACACTTGGACTTTTGGTCATATTTACCAGATTATCAGAAAAGCAAGACCATTAGAGACCTAAGAAGGCCCTGCAGAGTTTAAGCTCTTTATTATGATGATACTGGACATAGTCACAATAAAAAAATAAGGGCTTTTTCAGCCAGCCACAATTGTAAACTCAAGTCTATTACAAATTTATCCTCGATTACCTAAAAAGCACAACAGATCTATATTCTTACATGATCAAAACGCAGCAGGGAATAGCAATGCAGGGGCAGCTGCCAGTCTGACATGCATCAGCTAGAACAATCATTTGTTCCTCTGGAAATAAAACAACTGCATAGACATGTCACTAATAGGGCCTCATTCTTCTCTCAGACTGATTTAGCATAATTTCACTGATCTCTGTGCAGTTAAATTCCCAGTTTATACGGGTAAGGAAGAGGGGAAATAGCAGTGACTGCTTCATCACCACAACTCAGCCCTCCTTTTCTCATACATACCTCTTCTAGGAAGGTCTTGGTATTTGTCTAGTAGGAAGGAGATCTCTCTTACAGTCGTAAAAATTATGACCAAAGCAGTGATTTATCTGCTCCGTTTGTTTTGCAAACAAATTGAAGTATGCTTCCAAGAATGAAAAGGCAGGTCTAGCTATTGCAACACCAACATATTAACAAAAGACCCTTGACACAGGAAACCCTGTGTTCACTGGGACTGTGACAGGCTACATTCCCATATCCGTAACTCGAGGCTGCATTTGTAAATACAAATTACTGTACAATGAAAAAATATTAGCTTCTTCTGCAGGATACTGCACCTGTGCCTTCAGTTAGAGATCCATCTATTACTGAGATTTAGACATACATTTATGAAGAAAAATTAAAGATTACTGGGGACACATCTTTTTAATAATAGATTATGACTGTAGAGGAGCAAAGCCTCTCACCAAGGTGGGGGGCAAGATGCTGCCAATTTGGCTTGATTCTTGCAAGCCAAAGCCTGAAAAATAATCTCTCTCTCCATCACAAAGCAAGCAATTTGGCCATAAAATTCTCATGGTCTATTTGTATTTGTAGCACATGCTTAGCTACTGTTAGGACAGGCAACAGAAATAAAACCAGTCATGCTGGTATAGGGGTATGACTACTAAGCACTTCAGCTACTAACCAGTGAGAATTTGTTGACAATATATAATTTCTCAGATCTCACCATGGAAACAGTGCAACTGGGGAAAAAAAATACCAAAACCACACAAAACCCCCAAAAAACCACATATAGGCATCTGTAGGCCAGAAGGAAACAAAGCTCTAAGCAGAGAGTCCAGTTTTCAGAAGTGCTAGAGCTTTAACTGACACAAAGAACTAAGCACTTCTGAAAAATCAGATACATAAAGAGCTGGTAAAACACATCTTTAACACATCTCCACCCATTCTGTGTTTTACTTCTGGAATGTACTTGCTTTTAAAATTTCTCTACACTCACTGTTTAAAACTTGGCCCAATCAAATTAGCTATAGGAAAAAGCTGTTAATGTCTGAAGGACACATGCGGGCCCTGAAAAACTTCAGTAAACCTTGGTCCAATTGCTAATGAATTCCTAGTTCTCATCCAAGATATAACATCACAGTCCTACATATGACAAAGGCTTCACAGAGGGCTCAAGGTATGAACAGGAGAAGGAGAGCAAGATCTTTCAGCTTCTTTTGACAGAAATTGTTTCAAGGAAAAGTTGAAACCCATTGCTGGGAGAACTCATAATATTGCCTCCCTTTCTATATCCGTCTAGTGGATAAATCAGGGACTCTGGTCAGCAGTGCTAGCAACTCAGCATGTTTAAACAGTCTGAATCCACTTAAATGCTTTATTTTTCTTCCTTCTGCAAGTTAATTCCTGCCCTGTTTCCACAATCCTACCTATTTCTTTACTAATAAATGATTTTTCATGGGTTAGAGTCGAGTCATCTAAGGAAGCAATCAGGAAGTTTTATTTGCAGAAGACTGCATTGTGCATACACATGAAGTTCATTAATAATGTCTTGCTCCAGAATCTCCCATTCTGGATCAGATGCTTAGAAATTGAACAGCTGCCTCTGGCACAGCTAAGGGTATTTTTTTTGGCAAGCACCACCACAGCTGTCTCAGACCAGACTACATCATACATCAAATGACTTCACAAATTGTCTTTACAGCAGCACGGAATTAGCTGGTAAGTCCCCTCAGACTCCTCTTGCACTTTTAGGTACTCCTCTGGATAAATCATACCTATGCGATTGTCCATTCACTTTGTCCTGGGTGAAGTCAGTAGATCGGGAAGACAAGATATCGTCATCAGCTGGGATGCTTCGGTCCATTCTATGGCCTGATGAGAATACTTTAGCTGACTTCATTTCAACTGCTATTTAAAAAAGAAACACAGTTCAGTGAGGAGTTGTCTCTTTACAGTTTTACTAGAAACACAATCAAGTCACAGTTCCTGCTGTATGAAGGAAACCTTGAGGTAACAACAGGCTACTGAGTTAGTGTGGCAGAGCGCATTACAGCTCATCAGCTGAGCCAAGCCAACTGCAAGCCTGCATACTTCCAGCCCTTTGCAGTTGGAAAGTAAAACATACTTGGATCATCTTCAAAGCAGCTACACTCTGCATTTGCAATAGGCTAGGAGCATGCAGACCACCAGTTAACGTGTATCAGCTAATGACCGATAGCTCATTGGAGCCTCAGGAATGCAACCACTTGCAGTTGTCTGTACATATCCATAATAACAGGCAGCCACTGCGGACAATAACCAGTGTTTTACACTTCTGTCAGAATTCAGGTCTATTACATTTGTTCAATACACCTCACTTGCTGCTTTGCACTAATGGAGAAGGGAAGAAGAGTCAGTTTGCTGAGACACACAAGGCTACCAAGATGTGCATGTGTTCAATAAGAGTTTAGGGAACATCCCTAGCTCCATTCCTCCCACGCTCAGGACAGGCTGCCCTCCTGATTTGCTCTCACATGCTGACATGGATGCAGATCAGGTCACTTTCAGACAAGCATTTGGCTGCCCAGCACATGTTCTGTCTGACATTCAGCATAATAAGCGGAGTAAGATGGCCAGGGTTCATCTTTAGTCCACAGGTTTTCTGCTCACAGGAGACAAAAAAGAAAAAAGAGCCAGAATTATTGATTCTCTACCAAAGTGATAAAAAGGGAAGATGGACCCAGACAAAATCAGACCGATTCAAGAACAGCTGAATATATCCAGGCATGGAGGACATTAAGAACCGCTCTCATTTTTAGAAAACAAAAGAGGATCAAGGTTTCTTGAGGCTAAACTTAGCCTCCTTGAGGCTAAACTTAGCTTCCTTGTGATATGACCTTGATGATGCTAACTGTTCACACGAAGCTTTTATTCTAACTCTTTTTTCACTCTTGGGCTCTTACTATTCATTTCACGACTTGACTGCATGAAACTCAAAATCCCACATGTGATGCTGGAAAACACATATTCTGAAGTGAGCAGGTTCCTGGTACTCCATAAAGACCATCAGATCAAGATCAGAACTCAATAAACTGCCTATTTATTTCACAGCAAAGATGTCTGGCAGGACACGATGACAGTCTCTAGAAGCAGTACAATTATTTTTACACCTTTCTGTTACGTACTGTTCACCGGTGCATCTTAGAAGGCACTAGAAGAGAAAGGGCTTATTTTCCATTGTTTTAAATTAAAGCCTTTCCAATTTGAAAATTACAAAACCCACTGCCTTTTGGAAAACAGGGGATATCCAAAGATCCAGTCCAATTATCATTATACAGAATGAAAGTCCCTATCACTGACATGAACAACCAGGGGATCCAGCATGCAGTCTCTCTTTTCTCTTCTCTTTTCCTACTCCTAATTTCTAAATCCCAAAAGGTAAGAAAGACAAGCATGTATTTCACTGGCTACTTGCAAAAACCTGAAACAAACCTCTGGCAATCCTTCAAGTAGCTCAGTGTTGTTTTATAGCCTGGATTAGTGCTCGGAAGAATTGTCTCTGCCACACACTGTCTTTTTACATGTATAATGCATATAAACTTGCAACATGCTGTATATTCTGACCTCCAAGATTTTTCTACAAGAAAAAGAGTATAATCTAGTCATCTTATTAGGATCCGCCTGCATATAATTTTGACTGAAAACAGCTAACAAACCGTTTTAGACAGAAGCTACAAGCGAAGTTCTGACAACATGAAACATTAAAGTTGGCAGGAATTTCTTCAGCATGAAGGCTTTAAATCAATATTTGCCATCAATAATGAACAACATCTACTTTGCTGACTTACTCAGGCTCCCTGTTTAAACCTCCCCACAAATCTCCAAGCAAACTGTCAGACAGCATCAGCAGCACAGAAAGAGTGACAGAGGTGAGTGAATGCATTTCACTGGCAAGATACTATCAAAATGTGGTTCAGAAGGCACGCTGGGCTCCTGATGGCTGCATAATGCCTTAGAAATTGCATCCAGTTACACTTTAAAAGAGCAAATAGGAACACCTTTGATACCTGCTTGGCTTAATTTCCTTTACGAAGCACGAGTATGTAAAACTCCATTTTTTTTCTTCTATATAGGAAAACTGTCAAGTCAGTATGCTTTTGATTAGTTTAACACCTCTGCGGTTCTCAGTTGCTGCCCCGGCCAGCTAACCTCCGCGCAGAACGGGCTCAGCTATACTCAAGCTGCTACTGCGCAAAGCGAGGCTTGAGGACAGCAGCTCTCATTCCTACAAAACGGCGAGAACCCAAGTGCCCATCTTGAACAGGAGCTTCATCTGCTTCTATCACACGGCCTTCATTCAGCATGTTATATTTATCAGCTCTAGGCATTACGCAAGCAAATTCCTGTCTGCAAGACCTTGGTTACTTTTCTCAGAATCCTTTTAATTTCCTCTAGGAAATTTAAAAAAATAGAAGAGAGAGTAAAAAGTATTCTATTCCTTTACTGCTTCAAAGCATATTTTTCAGCAAAGTAAAGGCATGCTTTCTCTGAAGTTATTAATAATTCTGTACTGGATATGCTGCAAGATCCTTTATCTAAGACTGCAGAACATTTTGTCTTAAATCCCTAATTGGAAACGTTAATGAATCCCTGCAAGAAGGTTGAAACTCCCACATCCGAAGTTCCATGATCCTGTGGATATCAGAAGTTTAGAAATAAAGTACTTGAGAAGCCTATAACCTTTTAAATTCCATCACATGCTTCTGAGCTCTCAGGTCCAGCTGAGTTTGCATTAGTTTCAGTTTAAGTTGCAAGGACAGAATCTTTAACAGCATCACCCACAATGCAGCTATACAGCACAGGGCTTCCCATCCTCCACAACCTTTTATGGTTTGAATGTAGTTGCAAATCTAAGCAGATAACTGCAGCTGCCTTCAACTTTAATACAGAGGTCCAGCCAACAGAGCCTGCAGGTGCCAGCAGACAGTGATTCATTTAGATACAAACAAGGGTATATTTGATCAAGTAAGGGGCTTTGCCTGTTGGGAAGCGCAGTCTCTGGGCTGCAGCTCCTTCCCTAGGCAGAGGACATTGCGGAGTGAAATACAGGATACTTTGCGCATCAGAAGCCTGGGTATGATCCTTGGCCCTTCCACAGGAAGCGAGATGGAGCGAGGCAAGTGAAACCATTGGTCTCTGCTGACCACACATTACCTTCTGTAACCATTCATTCAGCTCGAGCCAAAATCCAACCATGTGCCCCAAGGTCTTGCAGACTACCCCAGGGTCTACAAATGGAGGGCCAGTTCCAAGGCTACATTTAAAAAAATCTACAATGCACGAGCTAGGCCCCAAACGCCTGCCCCAGTCAAGAAAGACAGTAATAGTTAACAACAGCATTCACAGAATGTCCTTACATGAAGGGGAAATGCAGAGGTCAGAAATGCTGGACCTGCTCCCACCACAAATGGGAGGACGACCACTCGGCAAAGCCTGCAGCTTCTCATCCCTATCACGACAAGAACTGGTATCGTTTTCTGGCCTGGAGGAGAAAGGAGAATGCAGGGTGATGAATGCTTGCAGTATAAAAAGTTGCATGAGAGTAAATTATAATTTCTTCTAATTGCCCGTAATGACATAGAAGATATTGAAATTATTTTATATTTCATATTGCAGACTAGTACTAAAGACATAATTTAACTGCATGACTGTAACTCCCCCAAACCAGCTGATGTTAGACGTATTTGAAATTAACATTTTTTCCTACTGCAATAAAAGAGCCGAGGAAAGGAAACCATAACTCCTTGCAGTCTGAAGACCCCAAATACCAGCAGGACACTTAAAGAAAAAGACTGTAGCAGCGGGACTGAGACGTCTTCAATACTTAGCTTTTTCAAGGATTTAAGATTTGCTCCTGAATATTACAAGGATTTCACTTTACAGAGCAATATGCAATACAGGCTTAAACCAAAGTAGATAAGAAGTAGAACTGTTAATTTCCTAAGTGAGGTGGATCAATGAGAAACTGAAGTAGCTGAAGGACAGAACACGGACAAGATTGCTTAGTAATAAGCAACAAAAAACAGCAGAAGCAAGAAGGGTGTGAAAAGTGTGTGAAAAGAAGTTGGCAGACACAGAAAGTTTCCCTGCCCAATATCAGATTAAGGTAACTAGACTATATTTCTAGTTAGAAAGGATGTAGTCCAAGGAGGCAGTTAATGATTTCACAGCTAAATCAGTTTCTAAGGAAACAGCTAGCAGAATATTAAGTAGTTCAGTCCCCCTTGAGTGATCTCAGCCAGTGAGTCTTTAAAGAGGGGGGGGTGGGGGAAGCAGCTTTCCAGTATTTCCTGGCTCCCTCAGCTCCTTGTCCATATAGGAACTCCGTGACAATTCATCTGAAGTAACTAGAGCCTTGTCTGCACTGGGAAGTCAGAGAAAAATTAGCATGGAATAGCTGCTACATGTGCAGTGGCTATTCTGCATTAATTTTCTGTGTGAATACTTCTATTCAGCGCTAGAAATCTGCTTCCCCCCCCTCCCCCCCTTTTGGAGGTATGAACCAACAACTCAAAGAGATACATTATAGTATCGCCATCAACTGCTTCCTCTTTCACGATGTTTTTAAAATTGAATATGTTACACTGAGTCTCACATGAAGAGCTTCAAACAAGTTATATTCACTTCAATTCTGAATCCAAGCATTTACACAATTTTTTAATGTAGTTTAACTACTCTGCTGAATCCAAAACTGCAGATAATTCAGATCAACTATCCTGGATTGTCCTTGGGTAGACAAGCTGCATACGAGGCTAAAAAGTCTGATATTTTTCATGCCATTTCATCTGACAAAGACACAAGTCACTTAAATTACTTCAAATATGAAATACATACAGTACAGATATTGCTTTCAAATTAAGGCAGCTAAGATTTGGTCATTTTTATTGTCTTCCTCTTGCAAGGCCTCCTAAGAGAGTATTTCCTCATTTTAGTAAATGAATTTGTACTAAAATTAGAACAGCATAAAAGCCATCAAAGCTTGTCCTTTTCTTCTGTAAAATCTAGTTCAAGAATGTCTATCTATTTACTGCAGTTTTCTTGCACACAAATAAGTTAGATATAAACCACAAACTTCTCATTCAGGGTGGTATCTCATGCTTCCTACTTAAAACATGGGAGCACCAAACACTCATATTATTTCTACCATTTGGCCAGAGCAGAAGGGAAATTAATTTTCACATATTTTCACCATGTTAGATTTCTGCTGTTTAGATTTTTCCTCCCTAGTTTGCACAGTGAGGCAATCTGTAAAGACCGCTTCACACCATCAAACTCACACTTCTCTTAGACCCAAAGCTACCAGAACCAGTATGGTAGAAAGGTCTTTGGAATTTGTATCCAGCAGTGACCTGAAGCCATCTTACGGAGGCATGAGCTGCACAGCTGTTCATAAGGAGATTCAAGTTTTGACAAAATACGGGACCAGCGTCACTCCGGTATCTCAGGATACTGTTAAGTAAAGATACTGCCTGGGTAGATGGTGGTAGAGAGGTATGCAATCACTTCCAGAGATTATTTCTGATGCATAACTTGCAGTGCGCTACACGGCACCAGGAAATAAAAGCCACTTTTTGGTGGATTTGCCACCGTTTTCCTGACTTCCCATAGGAAAGTCACTTCACTTTCACAAGCTTGTTTTTCTTTCCACTTCTAAAGCAGGAATGTAATGCTTAGACACTCCGGTAGTAACTAAGATTTATTCCTGAAAAATACTTTCTAAATAGACTGTAAGGCCTACCCTAACGACTGATTCTACAGAATCAATCCAGGTCTCCTAACCCACCATGGGCAAAATACTGTGCAGGGAAAGTGGGACTTTGAACTCGGTAACACTGACCCCACAGTACAGTGGTACTGTATATTTAGTCATGTGTTAGCCAGTTTAGATTTTTAAGGCCTGCAATTCTTTTGGAGGACTGCAGGAAAATGATTAGATAATCACTACGCTACTAATATGAGCTTATATTAATTAGTTGCTGTTTTCTTCTTACAAACACACACACATTTAATATACAGGGAGAGGGCTTGCGAAAGCTGTGGACATTATGATGGTGCAAAAGTTGACCACTGTGAGAAAGGACACAAAGTAAAAACTCCAAATCCGCATTCAAGCTATACCAGGCAGAAGGAGTAGGCACCAGGCTCAAACAGATGCCATTTTTTCCAGGCTAGTATTCAGAAGAAAAATCAAGACTGTGCAAGACAAATTCTGCCCTGGGATAGCCAAAGGTTCTTTTTCTGCTTTGGAAGCGTGTGTTTCATTCATCTTACTTTTCTGAAGAAAAAGAAAAGAAATGTCTTCCAGGGCTTTTTTCCGTGCCCAGATCTGGTACGTTACACTTGTCCATTCTAAGGCCCTGGTAACATAATCAATATAATCCCATATGAATGGTATAGCTGCCAAAAAGACATATTTGGATGACTGAGGAGGGCTCCCAGTCACATCCCCTGCTTGTATGAATGCTAATGCCAGCACAAGACAGTGGTGGGGAATAAACATGGGCAAGATAAAGCTGCAACCACTCCCTATCCAAAACAGTAGACTTTGATCAGAGTCAACTAAACCTGTGTAACTACAGCCTAGATCAGTCCTCACTGTTTTCTGTATGGATCTTCCACACTAAAATGGGGACAAAGTGTATTTTAAGAAATAGAAAATACGAACATGAAAGCAAAGAATGGCAGGGGGGATGACACGGGACAGTCTTCAAACATCAGGACTGATACCACCTCTACATTCTAACTTCATTACACTGTTGTATTTCAGGTTACCCATTCATTTTACCATACTTATCTATACCACTACTGTGACTTTTGAGTACTATTATCTATACATTGTTAGAGTGACTTGCAGTCTCTCAGCTTAAGTATCTGCAGAAATGAAAACATTAAATCCTCATGATAAACTGCTGCCTGTATTGTAGCTACCTGGATTTGATCAAATTCAAAACTGTATGCAACTGAAAGTAAAAAAATCATTTGAATTTGAGATCTCATTGGTATTTTAATTCCTCAGTCAGGACAGTGAAAAGGAGAAGTCTCATCTTGGAAATTAAAAGACTAAGATACACTTGTTCTAACAGAAGGCAGCACATGTTCAAGGAACTCTATACTGTAAGATTTCCTTATTCCATTCACAACGCAGCCTTCTACCTTTGACCGCAATCACTCCAAGAGCAAGGTGTCACAGACCCCCCCACTGGAAAATGTATTTCTTCCAAAGCAGGAAATCCAACATAACAAGATTTTTGTCTTTCCTGTTTTCTTTTTAATCTGTCCTCTTAAGGGTAGCTAGCAAATCTCCCCAGAGCAATATACTTTCTTGCTTATAAAGTGGAAGATCCCAGCCATTTTAGATACTCCATGCAACTTACCAATAGAATACATTATGAGAAGATGAAAGGACTATGAACACACAGGATATAACGCAAATTTAAATCAAACTGATCAGTAAACATTTGCTCAACTATTCCAAGTATGTGATGTCAGCCAATGGACCTTTCTCTGTCTACAATATTTCTCTCCTTTCTTGTTTTGAAATTATCTTTAAGGAATGACAATGGCAACACACTTTTATGTAGGGAAGGTTTATTTATCAGGCATTGTTGGGGGTTCCTTTGTTGTTTTGTTTTTTAAAGGAGCTTAAAAAAAACCAACTTGGTCTCATTTGTTCGAACTTACATTAGGTACACAGTTCTGTGATAACCTGGCGTCACAGGTCTCTGAAGAGGCTCATCTATACTCTGATGGACACCAGGAAACAGCTTCTTCTTGGTTTTTGGAGTATGAGTCATTATCTGATACATGGGAAATAAAGGAAAAAAAAAAAGAGAAAGCAGTGGAAAGACAGGTAACTGGAATCATAGAGAAAATTCTATAGAAATATTGCATCAGAAACTAAGTTGCATTCTGGTGTCACTAGATAAAATTGCCTGGCATCACTGTAGGCTGTTCCAGGACATCTTATCTCAGGTCATATTTCCATCATCAGCATTGCTAGAGCTATGGACTCCGGGATCCAGAAGGCATACAGTCGCATTTATCTCAAATTAGTCACAGCACACTAAATGGCATTCATGCAAACTTTATGCTTTTTTACTTAATGGCTTTTTGCTGCTTCAGGTAAGACATACAATACTTGATCTGGCATAACGTCTGCAGGAGCACTTAACTTTTCAACTTTTTTTCCAAAATAATTTCAGACCAGCAGAGTGTTGCAGCATTAACTTGCTCAGCACTTTGCTTTGTGTGCCCACAGAGTCACTGATGTAGCACCAGAAGCTTAAGGCTGCCTTTAGCTTATTATTAAGCTGCAGCCTAACCACCTCCTGTGAAAGGGTAGCTACCTTTCTCAAACTTATTCTACTTCTTCTGAACAGCAGCTAATAAAACAGACTGAAAGATCTGGACTGCTATGCAGGTAGAACCTGGCTCTTCAAGCAACAAATTGAAGAAAAGATTTAGAAAGTGATGAAACTACTGAAATTAAACAATCCAGCAAATTAATTTATTTCAAGATCCTGATGAGTGGTACTCACTCCCAAGTACTCCGTTGTTAGCAGCTTCTCTCCTGCAAGCTCTCCCAGTTGAGGTTGCAAAACCTCATCTTTGTCCAGATCAGCCTCCATGATGTCACGGTCCTCCTGCAACAGCAACATGCATGTTATTTGAGCCCAGGTTCCAAGAAGTTTTCATTTCACATTTAGTTCTCACTTCAGTAGTCACTTGGATGATATGTACTGTCCAGATAAATGACTGTTAGTACTGCACATGTAAATGGCAATTACTAAAGACATTACTAAAGACAAACTCACCTAAACTTTTGATATAACCAGAAACTAAAGAATCCTGAGAAAAGAAAAAACCCACCCCCTTTTCCACAAATGCTATGCCAAAAAGTACAGTATGCATTTCAAAAGTCATTCTCCTTCAAATTTCCAACCCCAAATAATTATTCCTTGCTTGACCTAATAAAGGCTCAGGAAAAATCTTGGTCATTAGTATCTTTGTAGAACACCACATGCTAGTCTGAAGAGATGCAATGCTCCATCCTTAACAAGCAGCTGGTATGAAGTCTGGAGTTCTAGATTTTGCAGATCTGCCCAAGTCAATCTAGTCATACATTACAGACTAAAAAAAAAAAAAAAAAAAGGCACAAGAAAGTTATTATTCAAGCAAAGAGGATGGTAGGAAAGTTGACAGAAAACTTGTCTGGATCTTGTTATGTATCAGTATCCTCTGACATTAATAAAAGCATAAATTTAAGTTAGACTATTGCAACTAGCAGTGAAAAAAAAGTAAGCGCACCTTAAAGCAGTTCATAATCTTTCCTGAACATAATGCTAGCATTCCATGAGATCGTAAGGCCCGCACCCATATTCAGCACTTTGGGGTACATCCCTCTACCTTGACAAAAACACTGAATATTGCTGTTTATTCCTCAAGAAGGGAAAAAAAAACCCAAAACATTTTATTACTCATTTTCAAGAAAGAGAGACATATTTTTTAATCACTCAAGACAAAAAAAATCATTATTGCTGGGCATTCAAAATCCCTCCTCAAGCAGTGGTTCCTGAAAGGTGAGACCATGGGTGTCCAGCAGCAGCTGTTTTTAGAGCAATGTGAAGCAGCAGCAGCTACTCACGTTTGCAAGGAAGCGATAAAGCTGACAATATGGCGCTGGTACAAAATTCTTGGAATCAGTACTTTAGGATACAAATATACAAGAAGGCAACAATCCTCTGTTGACTTTATTCCACAAAAAAACAAATGTAATCAACTTCTCAACTGAAAAGTACGAAGAATTCACTCGCCTGTGCCTATTTCTAGTATAACTATGGGTGATTCATCTTTCATGGAAGTTCTGCAGCTTCGACAGATCTACAAGCCAGGAAATTTTAAAGTTTGAGGGATTTCTCCAGCAAATCAAAAGTAGTAATACAAGAACACGATCGTATTTTTGCTTGTGTTTTGCTACTGAAAAGAATCCTCTTTTCTCTCACAAGATACCCTAAATAAGACCCACCCCGGATGAAGAAAATGTGCTTTGCTTTTGAAACAGGTTGTGACAGTAAATGTAAATGACTGTCAGAAAAAGTAAATGAATCATTCTAATAAGGTATATTGTAATAGTAATGTAGAAAGCCTGGCATAGACTCCATTAAAAACAATGGCCACTGAACTTTGACGCAGAGCACAAAGAAAATGAAAAGCAGTTTTGCTTTAGTGAGATTTAGACTCAAATAGTTTTAAACAGCCAAAGTAAGAAATACTCTCTGCCACAAAGATAAGCCAATAATATGGATGCTTGGACAGTGCTCTACAAAAACAGCATGAGCAAAAAAACCATTGGAAGTGTGTACAGGGAAGGTATTTCCTACAATGGAAATGGCCAACTGATTCCAGTCTTTGTCTGGTGCAAAATAATGAGACTACCATCACTCAGACCAAGTTGGCGTTGGCTTCCCCAGAACTCTACAGGCTTGCCTTTTTTCAAGTTCAGTGACCTCTGCACCAAACGGCTTAAAAAATGTAATTTTTGTTTTGATTTAGTTATTCTCTTTGCTCATCACCTCCTCATTCACAGGCATCAAGCAGAGATAAAAAGTACAGACACAAAGGGCTCAATTCAGTAGCCCACAGCACCATCCAGTTCTACTTTGAGATATCATGCTCGGTCTTCCACTGTGGCTCTGAAAGAGCACAAGCCTCCCACAGGTCCCAAGCCATATCCGACAGCCTTGTGCAGGTGCTTCTGATGCTGTAGGTAATTTTAAGAGACATTAGATGCCTGCGTGTGAACAACTGAAGCAGTTACAGTATAATAATCCACAGAGTACTCTAAGGTTTAGAGTAAAATTTTTCCATAATGTATTTGTTCATGCGTGGATTTAATAAAAAAACTAGTTTTTCTGTAAGTGCTTTGAGGATACCAGATTGTTAATCCTCTTCATTCTCCCAAAGATTTATTCTCTAGACGCTCAACCATAAAAGATAAGGCTGTATCTGCCTCAGGAAGATGCTCAATCTGCCTCTCTCTCCAAGGCAAGGTAAGCTACAATCAATTCCTAATTACCTGGGAAGCTGGGTAGGTGTGAAAAATAACCCAGATAATGGAAAGACACTTGTAGACTAGGCAACAATCATCTGTACCAAGCAAAACAAAAAAACCCCCCATACTCCAAATTTGACAATATACTGTTCTTTGGAAAAAAAAAAAAAAAGTTGCAAAGATGAGCTTTATAAATAGTCTGGTGGAATTTTTTTTATATGGTATGTTAATGCAGCATCAAGAGCTAACAGTGTTCTTCAAGGATGCTTTATAGAAGACTGCCTACACTGTGCCTGGGTAGAGTATCACATGTTACAGTCAGAACATCAACCTGCTCTTTCATCCAGCTCTCTGCACGCATGATGTATTTAACTTCTCCTGACAGATCGCCTTGGTTTCCCCAGGTTCCACCTCTTCCAATGTCCTGGTTGACACATTTTGTCAGACAGAGACCACCACTTTCTGGTTTCTGGGAAGTGCCTCTCCCTGCCAATCTTGCTCCCTGACGTTATTTAACATACCAGGTAACTGAGCCTGAACAAGTCCCTCCTCTGCCTCCTTGTACAGAAAAAGTGCTTTGACAGACATGCCATCATTCCACTCCTGACATAACACAATTGGTGCCCTGTTCCCCACTGCTCACAGGCTGCAGCAGACGTTGGCAGCTAAGTCCTTTAACGTAACAGCTTGAAGTCCTGCGATTAGGTCTGTGATTAAGCTCTCTTTCTTTTGATGTACTCTCTAGATGAAGTGTACTTTCACACTGCAGTTTACTGATTTTATTGCCAGGTGCTGAGTGATGGAGGATCAGAGGGTGTCTAATAAATTGCCACTGTACAGTTATCTAATGTAGCTCAAGTTTCTAACTAAACTTTTGAATTAGAGCTAAGATATCACGTACTCACTTTTACAAGCAGCTTTTAAAGATGGTCCAAGTCAAATAAAAAGCAAATGTAAAGATCAAATACTGAAGATAAATTAAGTTAGTATTTAACAGAGCAGTTGAGAGAATATTAAGCATCAGAAAATATGCACTGTGACTGTGGGTGTCAGCACACCCCAGATGGCTAACTTAACGAAGGTGGATATGTACTCCAGAAGCCATCCTGAGCTCTGCACTAGTTAATTTAAAGCTCAGCAGACAAACCCGAAAGCCAATTTATTTCTGAATAACAGTATACACATAGCCATTTTTTTATTCAGGTTATATGCTCCAATGTCACACATTACAGAATCCTAAATTTCTGAGTGTATGATGCCCTTAGAAATCCCAGAATTATCCTCCAACAGGCTAAACCACGTCTTGGCGGCAGTGTTTAGGAGAAAGTAGCCGTTACCACGAGATCGGCTCAAAGCTAAGACAGAGTTCAACAACTCTAAATTAAACACAGATAAAAGAAAAAAAAAACGTGAAAGGTAACAGTAACAGCATGGGGAACCTTCGCATGCTCTTGGAAACAATAAAAAATGGGGCAAAACCTGCAAACTAAGTCTGCATAAAAGAGTCTTTTTGTTGTTTCTTAAGTTGTGAAAGTATAAATATTGATATTAAGCAGATGAGCAACAGATTATAATATCAGTAAGCAGTATGAACGCAAGTCATTAAATTGTCAATATCCGGACATATTCTGAAATACATTCACTCTGCAGTAGTTTTTAAAAGTTACGTAAAGGCAAGACTTCTGATAAAGTTTTCCAAAACTTTCTGTTCCCAGATCACATCATCAGATGTTATCACAGAACCCCATCAAAGAACAATAACTCACAGCATTTCCAAAACACAAATGGGCTCCAAGCATTGAGGCCCTGAGTCAACAAATCTTTGCTTATTTAACAAAGTAACAACATTACGCATTTTGCTGCCATGCTGTTTGTATACTCTGTTTTCTAAACTGAGAGACTAAGAAACCAGGCCTCCTTGCAGCAGAACAGAATTATAGTTCCCAGCAGGGTACAATAAGGATTTAGAATGTGCCACAATTGATGTTACAACATTGGCTTAATGAGATTTTTTCTTTTTAATATAATGGCAAAGCTAATGAAAAACTGGAATCGGACACTTCCCTGTTTCAAAAGCCTACTGTTATTTTTGAGTCAAATAATAAGAAGTGATAGAAGTCCGTTTTACTTACATGATGGTTCAGTGGTAAAAATGCATTTCAAAATGATTTGACCTAGAGCCTTGCCTGGGATTGTGAGCAGCAGCAACTTGTCTAGGGGGTAGGAGTGAATAGGAGAATTCACCTTCCTTTCATTCCTAGGGGCAGGTAAGGTAATGAAAATGTTCAACGCTATCATTCAATTCAATGCCACACCTTTCATGAAGGAGTTCTTTATCTCTGTGCTTTCCCAACAGGACACCGTATCCTTCAAAAAAGTATACTAGAGTTCAAGCAAAAATATTACCACCTTGGATTCTCACTATACACCTGAGACACTCAAAGCCCTGGAACATCAGTTAAAGGGTATTAAGCAGCATATTAAACAAAGGGAAGTTAAAACGATTAATCCCCAGAAAGACCATCTTGCACATCAAGCATTGATTTTAGGTGGGAGGAGTGAAAAGATTACTGAAAACTCACTTCAGGAACACAGAAGGTGAAGCAATTGCAATAATCTAATCCTATCAGAAAAAAACAGTTTACTGTACTCCCTTAGAACAAAAGGGGGAGAGCCGATTGTTAAATACAACTTCCTTGTAGCTCTAAACTTAGAATTTCCATATAGCTCTAAATTTCGGCAAAGTCACAAGGGTAATTTGTTCACGTGTTCACCACCTACTGTGCCACAACACAGAAAGTAGCTAAATAATGCAACCGGTGCAAAACTTCCCTGGACACTGCCAGGCAAAGGCTGGATCCTGCAAGGTGCTGCGCTTCATGGCAGCTGAGGGCACACCACACCTTTCACAAGTGGGATACTTAACATTTTTCTCTGCTTTCAAAACATACAAGGCTCAATGTGCACTTGAAAATGCACTCAGTCACCCTGCAGTAACAAGGCAAGCCTTACACTATAGCATGGTTGTCACTGTTCACTAGCATTTGCGTTAACGTGCAACAAGCTAGTAGAACGTGGACACAACTGACTTGGTACGTTTTATGTGTTTTATTCTTTGTCGGTTCAGGAAAAAAAAACTTTCTTTTTGCTAAAAACTTACTTTTTAGTAAATGTGTTCTCCAGTAATATTTCTAATACAAGAATGTATCAGAGAGATCACTAACTCTCAATGTCACTGACATCTTCAGGGCAGATATACGATACAAACGTATGTGCACATATACACCCATCTAAATATGTTCAAACACTATTCCAAGGACATCTACCGTAACTGTTCTTTTAAATTTCTCATGCAAGACTTTTCAATAAAAGAAAAGTGCTATGTGGTAGACTTCTTTCAGATAAAACTCCCATGTAACTGCCTACACAGTATATTTTCAACCCCCCCGTGCACTTACGGCAACGTAGCAATGGCAACACCACCAGTGAAGGCTGGGTTTAACATTTCCCTTGCATCATTTACTTTGCTTTGCTAATTTGCTTTGCTTGTTGATTTAGATGATCAAATATGCTGTGTTGTCTGCACCTGGGATCCCATTACTCTATGCAGACAACTTCTTAAAAAATGCTGAAGTATTGGTATAAAGTGTGTTTATTAGCAGAGCTAGAAATACACAGCTAAGCAGTTTATATTTACTATGCCATAGTTTCTCATGCTTACTTTCTCTTTTTTTTTTTCTTTTCCCTTTTTATGGGACTTATTTCTTCATTTGTAATTACTGTTTTCCTTCATTACATACAAACAGTTTATTAAATATATTTTAAAGTTTCTAAAGAGCAAAAGAAGAAGTCACACTCTGAACAGATCGTGATACCTTAAGAGAAAGTAACAACCTGTTTATAAATTATTCTGGCAATATACAGGTTAATTTGCTTCCTTTATTTTTGACTGCTGAAATGGGTCTGCTTGAAAGCAAGATTTGTACTGCTACAGTAACTCCTCATCTCTACTTACTTCAAGCTATAATCCTTTATTTACCATAGAGGTGGTGACTTGCCAAAATAAAAGAGCAGGACTTCAAATGAAGATAAGGTAATGGAAACAGATCCAATTTTCTTGTTAATACACCCTGGTAATTAAATAAAAGTTAAAAACCCAAACCGAACCAAAACAAAAAAACCACCCACCCAAAGTCTGGCTTATTGACACAAATGTTTTCTGTCTAGAAGGTTAAGGATTTTTCCAAAAGGTGCCTGAAGGCCTTTGAACTTACTTCCTCATCCTCCTCTTCCTCTTCGTCGTCAGACACAATACTATCATTTAATGGCTCTTCTAGAAAGAAGCAAAACGAAATGGTGTAAGAGTACCTGTGCAACTTAACAGAATCTCTAGTTATTGCCCCTCTTTTACAACAGTAAGATTTAGCTTGCTTCTCATATAGACATCCCATTCTTTTCAGAACAACTACTGGAATTATTTGCTCCTATAAAGCATTCTAGAAACCACTGAAATCAATTCACATTTGGGAAAATGGCAGAAACAGAAACACTCTGGAATAGTTCTTTTCTCATAAATCCCACTATGATGTCTCGGTGTATTTACTGACAATACTTGAATGAAAGTGTGTGCACTTGCAAGTTTGTCTATTTTTCAATTAATTTTTAATAAAAGACTCTGCTTCTCCCTGCAAACAGTTCAATATTATACTGCTTTTATACATAAAAAGATAGTATTCACATAGAATACTTATTGTAACTTTTGGACAAACTCATTTCCTTAGAAAAAAGCAGCCAGGCTTATACTGGAAATCTGTATGCTCAACTTTTACCCACCAGACAAAACCTCTTAAAAATACCACTCCCAGGTAGAAGAGGAGCGATTCTATAATCTTGATGAACAAATATTGCATAGTGGTAACACAGCGCTTAAACACTTTATTTGTTCTTTTACAAGCTAGGACCATAAGATATGCTGTCTTCTGCTCTTTCCAAAAGCCAAAGAAAGCAGTCAAACTTGTTCTATTTTTACAGTACAGAAAGATTTAATCAGAATTCACCTCCTTTTCATTATTTGCTTTCTCCAGCCTTCCTTTCAGTCACAGGGAACAGAAAATACAATAAATATTCCACCTCCTCATACTTGTCTGTATTGACACAGCATCTACAACTCCTAGGACCCATCAACATACTCTCCAAAAATGGTGGTCTCTGCCCCCTCTTCAGGATAAGCCATTTCAGATTACAAAGCTACACTCCTCAAGAGAGCAAGAGGTGAGACCTAGTCCCTATATCCTGCTTTACAAATTGTATCACCTGCTTATTTTTCCAGTTGACAGCAGTCTCTCATTACTGTGAGGCCACTAGCATGAAAGAAAACAGTCAAGGTCGTTCTATTTACAGTCCCAAAACTTTGGAATTTAGACCTACGCAGCCTTTCATGTCTTCTTTAGAATTGTAACACAAAAGGAAATTTTAAAATACATTTGACATTCAAATCCTGACATTCACTATTCACCCTCTCTCAGACCATCACGCTATTGTTATTCTTTGAGAGTTTCAATGCCAAGTAAAAACATGAGCTTTCTTATGGCTTTTTTGAAAGATTTACAGCTCAGATAGCTGCATCTGTTCTTCTGACCTGAATTGAGCTGCTTGATAATAAATTCAATCTGTCGGATCATCTCTGCATTTCCTTCCTTGATAAAGCAGCGAAGAATTTCTTCCATTCCCTGGATGTAGTGGAAAACATTGCTAGATTAGTATTTCACGTGACCACAGTGACAGAGTTTTGTTAGCTAAAATATCATTGGTTTGTCAGGAAAAGCAAAAGCAGTGTGAAACAAACCACCGTGTCCAGCTCTAAGCACTCCAGTTTGTCCATATGCTTCCCAAAGACAAAAGAAATAAGCTGTCTAGATTGCTTCTAGGTTTCAATACAGAAGTATCCATGATGAACAGCAAATTTTAACAATAGGTCTGCTGCTTCTGCCTTCTGAACTCCGTACACAGTAGTCAACAGAAAAGGGCAAATTTGCATTCACAGATAACAACAGTGCAAGGTTCAGAGAAGGAAAGCAAAGAGCAGGACCAATTTTGACCTTCTCTTAAACCCAATTTCTCTTTGTGGCCTCTTATAGGCTTGAGGTTGTGTCTTTAATCATTTAAGATGACTTCCAATCCTCTGTGCTTTGTGAGGTAAAACATCTGACAACAATTATGTCTGCATAACTCTCCAGGTTAATCCTTAAGATATAAAGATACACTGCTATCCCAGGAACGGCTTCCTCAAATCCAGAAGTCAAAACACAGTCATTACCATTAGGCTAACTTTCACAGGAGATCAATTCCTAGTTCTGCTAAAACCTTCCTCATGCTGCCTTCCCCAGCTAACCATGTCTATACCAGGCAGAAACAAAAGCAATAAGAGGAACTCATCCTCTTAGTGGCTATTCACTGGTGCAGAATGAGTTAAATAAGGGGAAGAAGTAGCATCTCCGGGGCCACACCCTGTCTACAAAATGCTAGATGGACAACACTATTCTAAAATAACACCTTTAATTTATAATCTAGATAGAATCCTTCACACTGCTGGGGCTCTGCTTCTGGGAAAAGACGAGCAAATCTGGCAAAAGTGTTTGAAACACACATTTGTACCTGCCTGAATATCAAAGGTGGAGGGCCTCTTGTGGATTCCCTTCTCAAATGCCATGGCTCCTACCTCACAACCCTGCTGCACACTGCTCAGCAGGTACCTGTGTGCATGCCATCTTTGGCATATGCGTTGATCTTTGTGCTATGCAAAGCAGCACTTCTTACCATTGCTCTGGCTTCTTCTCGGACAGAAGGGATGGCAAGAATGCTATACAGTGTTCCATTCACATAAGGTTGTATCTAAGAGGAAGAAATAGTCATACCACTGAGAAAAACTCTCACATTCACCCCAGTTGAGTATAAGCAAAATTTAAGAGTGAAGGTGCAGAACAACTATGTTCAGAGAGTTTAATCAGGCTAGCCTGCAATTGCAAATATTCCCACTCGGGAAGCAGTTAACTTTTAGGATGCAAATATACCGTGATAAGGCGGATCTAAATCAGTACTGCTGCATGCAGGTTTTCCCCCCACGCCTTCTGCAAATGTATTCTTGCAAATTGACCTCGCCCTAAAAAACCAAACCAAACCCCCAAAAAAACCCCAAACCAAAGAAGGTTCATTTCTGATGAACACAAGTGGCAGTACAAAAATTAGGACAAAGAACAGGGACAAGACTGTGTCAGCATGAGCTCAAGACTGGCTTCAAGCATTGTAGCCTTAGGCAAGATGGTAAAAGCTGTAGTAGCTTCAAACATCCTCTCACTCTGCTGCCTGTTACTGTCCCTCAGCAGAGGAAAAAAAACCAGCTTGCATGAAAGCTCTGTATCATCGTTAGGGAAAGCCACCACATCTGTCAAACTAGTTTTATCAGCACTTACGTAACCCTTTGTATTGGCCAGTTACTGTTGGAGCACTAAGATTTCCAGTCATCCTCTGTCTATACCCTTGGAAAAATGAACAATAAGCTAGGCTGGGAGAAGGGGAAGCAAGGAAAAATAAGGGACTGGGATTTACACAAGGATTCCACAGCTTCTCAGAAAGCTCTCCTGGCACCCAAGAGCATTGCCTTCTACTTTCGACTTTGAAAACAAAACTTCTATCAGCTGTGCTGGTGCAAACTAGGCTGTAAGAATGCACCCTCTGAGAGAAATTTCAAGGCCATTCTAAGGCACAGACTTCAACAGTATGATAGCATTTTCTAAATACTTCAGTCTAGGGGCTGGGATGTTATTTTGTATTAGTATGTATTATATTAACTCTCATCATTCATAAAAACAAAGCTAGTGAAACAGTACAATAAAGGTATGCCAAGTTTCATCTTAATCAAAACAGGGCTAGTAAAGAACTGATCTACATCTTCTAATGAATTCATAAAACACAGAGTAAACACTTCATTTGAATTTATTCTCTATTTTCAGTTTAAGTGATAAACAAAAAAACCTGGTGATACAATCATTGTATATAAACATGAGACACCAGAGTTTATATTTTGTTGCACCTTGCACAGTCATCAAGGAATCGATCTAGAATACCCTGGTAAAAATTCTGCCTCCCTACGATTTCAACTTCCTACAATATTTGCCCACATTTTCTCCTGCCTTGAATTTTACTCCATGGTTAAAGAAGTGACCCTCTGCAGAGACAGCTGAAGCAATGCTTTATACAGCAGACAGCAGATATCAGAGTGATGTGTTGAAAAGCCTTAGGTAGAAATAACTAATAAGTTTTAGCATTTTCCTCTGAAGTAGTTTAATTTAACACCTAAGATGCAAGTGTGTCTGGAGGTAGAAAAGAAACTTGAACCACAAAAGGGTTAAGCGGCAGGTTAAATGAAGTGGTAGATAAAAACATATTAGGGCTTGAATGTCACAGGTGTACTGCTTTCTTATAATATTCCTTAAGATTACGAGCAAATTTGCTTCTTTGCCCCTGATGTTTTGCATAATGGCTTGCACCACACATTGTTCATCTAATGAACTAGTTAAGCTTGAGATGATTTGGTGTGAGATGACATTTAAACAGCAACAGAAACTGCAATCAAGAAGGCACATGGACTGCGTGATAACTATGCATCTGAAAGACTTCCATACTTAGCTGCCAACATTTGTGAAAGGAAGACATAATTACGTCTAGAAAGACCAGTGCCCAATGAAAAAAAAATTACATAATTGTATATTTTAGGAAAATTTCACGCAACTTGATTACATGAGGGTCTAACAAGGGAAACAAAACCAATTTACTTTTTCCATTTCTTCCTTTCTTGCTTTTTTTATCTTTAGTTTTTCTTTCCACCTTTACTTAACCCAAAGTTTACTGCACAAATACCTCATGATTCTCATGGCCAAGAAGATCAGAGAGAACTTTGAGCACGTGGTTTGCAATCCTTGCACACATTTTCTTCCCTGCAAAGGGAGAAAACATAAATATGCTCGAAAAAAATATAACAGATCAGAGCAAGCTGCTTACTTAAAATCAGTACTAAATATAATTTACACAGAGCAATACCATTCCTTGTCCCTGCCAAAGGCTGCTCAGCATAACTGAGCTGAAATTAGTGGAGTTACTCTGGATTTATACAGTTGTAATCTTGGACAGGATGCAACACAAAGGGATTTTTAAAAGTTTAACAAAGACATTATTTTTGCTTATGGAAGCAGTTGATTTTTCAACCTTAACTTACTTTGCTTTTTAAAAGAAAAGTTACTTTAAGCTTCTTTTAAGTCTCTTGGACATAGACAGAACCTTATTTTCTTGAGAGGGAATTTCTGCGTTGTAGAAGCGAAACATGCAAGTATTTCACTCTACAAGGTGAAGGTTAAGCTCCTTGCCATTACTGATCAACTCAGTTCTGACTTTCTTTTATACAAACAAATCTCTTACACAAGTAGGAAGTATCCTTTGAAAAGTGGGCCTGGAATGTAGGAATGGCAGTCCTCACATAAGGATATGAAAAAAGAATCAAATCTTAGAGGGTTCCATTGGTTAACTATTTTCTTAATTCTTTAGAATTTCGTCAAACTAACCTCCATAGTTCAGGATTCTTGGGAAAGAGATCTTCTCAAAAGCATTGGTTATAACACTCAAGTATCTCTGGTTATGTGAGTCCCTGCTACTGATTAGAGTCACTTGAAAGAACCCAGGTATATCAAGAAAAAAAGATTCACAATCTTCCCTATCCATTTCCTCAAATAAGTTTGTAATTCAAAATGTAAGACACCTGCACTCCGCAGACAAAGATTCATGAGCAAGGCAACAGAATACTCCAACGTGTAATCAGACAGGCAATCTGTATCTGTTAGAACATCAACCAGCCAGAAAATGAGCCCATCTTTTATCATTGCCGACTGTAGTGCACGCCTAGGATTAAAAAACAAAAAGCCCACAAAAATCAGACCACATCATAAACAGCTTTCAAATACATTTATAGCTAATATAAGCACATTAAAACCCTACTTCATCTACCTGCTATACACTAGCCTGCCAACAAAATAACCCAAATCTACCCATTTTGGCAGAATCATTTAAACTAAGGAATTAACAAAGCCTGACGAAATTGAAGATGTGGATTCCCATAGGGTTAGAGGACTAAAACGTTGTTGGGTGGGTTGGGATTTTTTGTGTTCTGTTTTGTTTTTTTTAACCTTCAGAATGCTGAGGTAAGTTTCTTCATTGTTTTCTAAGGCTTCTAACTTCATCTAAAATTGCATTTTCAATTGTCTTAAAATTGGTAAAAAAAAGCCAGCTACACACAACAGACCCATAAAACAAATTAATTACTTCTTCTGCAACAGGTAGCCATAGCACTATAGCACTTTTGTACTGTTGATTTGACAAATGAGATTTTTTGCTTAAATCTATTTGCTCTTTTCTCTAGAGATTCTCCAATCACATATTCTTTTAACTCAACCTGTAGCTGCCCTTGAAGAGTATACTGAGTAAAGTGCCAGGTGGTCAACTGTGATCTCCTACAAAAGAAATTCCTCGCTTTACAAGAGAAAAAGAAGTATATATGGGTAGAAAGGTCTTACTGAAGAACACCATTTTTAATCATATTATTTCCAATGGGCAGTAAGTCTAAGTTACAAAGATCAAAGCAAGTATTTTCCTGGTCTTAGTACTTGGGATTTGGATTACTCCTGAAAGCTCATACACTTTCTCAGTCCTGGATCTTGCCGTAGGTCTATGGCATGGATTGAGCAAAACAAGGGAGCATCTGACCATACGTTTTTTTGTTTTTTTTTTTAAAAAAGAAAAAAAAAAAAGAGTCCCTCCTGTCAATTATCTGGAAATTTCCAGTAGCTTAGTGCCTAGGCCCTAAAATTCAAACTAACTTGTACTATCAACAACTGCTTTAATAGAAAAATAATTTTCTCTAAGATTGGTTTAGGATTTCAAGCAGTAGGGTGTGAAGTTTTATTCTCATTCATCTCAAATACGTATAAGGTATCATGTCAGGAAGCAGTCCAGAATTTTACCCAAAGCACATTTACATATCCTTCATCCAGACAAGTTCTAAATGAGGCAAATTCAAAAGCAGCCATCATTCTTCAACAGGCCCAAACAAACAAATAAAGAAAACCCTCAACAATTGCAGTCTTAATTTAGAAGAAACACAAATGAAAGTAAGAGCTAAACACATCCATCTACCTCCTTACATTTAGTTAACTAATTCAGGGCTGAATATTCCTCCCTGAGTACTGTGAAGAGAGTTCTTAGATCATATTTATTTGATAAATGGGAGCAACATCATGCCCTTTACTGCTTTTGCATGATATTTCTTTTGTGGTGGGCATTTGAGTCAGACTGCTAATACAAAAGTAAGAAACAAGACAGCCCATGCATCGACAGCTCCAGGAAAGAGGATCAACAGGATGAGGATGAAATCCCTGAAAAATGTTTGCAGAAAGGATAATGAAAACCTTATGCTTTGGAATGGAATGCAACTGTTTTTTTTCTGTGTAGGATCTTCAGAACTTTCTACATTAAGATTTTCACCTTGTTCAATCAAGGAATACATATAGAGCACACAAGGCTATGACAGATGTACATTTACTTGAGTCTTGACAGCTGGTAGGAAGTCAGGTTAATTCAGTCAGCAAAACTGAGTTCTCCTCCATAATAAACGACGCTGCTTTCATCAGTCGTTAGAGGTTCTGATGATTGTTATGAGAAAATCAAGTGCTCTTCTTTCCTCCCTGAACAGAACCTAACTAGCCTGCATTTCCTCTCCTGCTGTCACCACTGCGTGCTGTGCTTTCATCACCTGAGGCTGAATTTCTGCAGAGCCCCCAGAACGTTCTCCCATGTAAGGGAATCCTTGTCTTCAGCTTTCAATCTCTCCTCCAGCATTCGCAGCAACGTTGGGTTCTGAGAAAGGTAGACACGACCTGGTGCAAAAAGTGATGAAAGAACAGATGCTGAGATACCAGCTTATGACAGAAAAGCTCCCTCTCCTTGGAAAAGTAAGCAGGATTGACCTTAGTTTCTTCTTGACAAGCCACAATCTTGTGCCAAGACCCAAACAAACCTGCACAAATGAGCTGTCTAGCAGACCAGTTGCATTCAGTCCAACCACCTGAGGCATTAGAGGCCCCCACTTGCCAAGTTAGTACCACCCAGAATCCACTATTCCTCTTTCAGTACGTGCTTTCTAATCTAGCACAGTTTTGTATACTCTAGGAAAAGAACCGAGATGTCCAAAGAGCTCAGGAAAGTAAGGTGCCGTACTGCTATTGACTTTAAATGGGATTTCAGTTCCTAGCAATAGTTAGCTTCTTAAGTAGCACCAATCCAAGGGCTAATCTGGGACAGGCAGAGGTACAAAGCTGCATATATATGTAAAAAAACAGCAGTGATGCACAAAGATTTATTCAGGTGAGGACCAGGAAGATGCAAGAGCAGCTGAACTAACTACTGTTGCACAGCCTGGTAGCAGGTCTGCCCGCAGGACCTTTAATTAACAGGGATTTTTCTTCTTTTTTTCCTTTTTTTTTTTTTTAACCCTCATGAAGAGACTGAAGACTATATTAAAGGCAGCACCTGGGTAAGCGCCCACATAGACCACAAATCATCAAGTCAGAAATGCTAAATACACAGTGTCAAAAAGAGAACTTTCCAGATACTGAAAAACTGTTTTGAATGCACGTAACAAAAGACAGCAAATCCCTAGAAAAAGGGTGAAAATAATGCTCTAAATTTCCACATGCAGCAACATGTACTTGTGAAGTACCGACAAGCCAGCCTTATATGAAAATGCTGTCTTTTTTTCTTGCAACAAATCTCTTACCTTCTGCCAGTGAAGCAAAAGCATTGATGAGCCTTGCCATATACTGTCTGACTACCTCACTCTTAGAATGTAATAATTTGAGGACGCTCCTCTGAAAAAGAAAGCAAACATTAATAAACACTCACCAAAGTAGGAAAAAAGTTAGTTTTCTATGATGTTTTAAAAGCTTCATTAAATTTTCACAGCAAACAAATTCTGAATGCTATCAATATCTTAAATAATGTCAATATGATTTTTGATTTCCCAGTTTCTTTTTTTATTGGGAGAGGGCTGAGGGAGAGATGGAAAAATCAACAAATAAGCAAATCAGAGCTCCTCGGCTCAGTCTGTTAAAACACCATTAAGCTCCATGGTGTAGGGTGAGAATTATAATGAACCACCACAGTTATCAGTTAAAGCTGACATCTAAAACTAATATTTAGTCAGTGACAGAAAAAAAAAAATCTGTTAATTTTGTTGATGAACTTAAATGCAGCAGTTATCCGAATAAGAATGCTTTTGTTTGACAACTAAGAGCGTGGAAAACCAGCTCAGTAACTTACCAAGAACACCACATTGCAAACTGTTTTAAATCTGTTTTACTTCAGGCATTACATATACTTAAGTTCCCTCTTACAGAAATTTACAGGGAGAAAACCAGATCATTGATTTAATAATCCTTTAACTTTTCTAGTTAAGTTACTGTTGCAATGATAATGGCGCCACAACGTAACAAGTAGGGCCACTGCTTCAAACAACTGGGGAACTCAACTATGCACAAAATTCACTGTTACAAATGAAAAAAGTTGCACTTTTGTCAGCAATAGTATGGGATTATCAGTGACTGAAGCAACCTTTCAAAATCAACATACCAGCAATTCCCCTTTCTAAAGAAAGGTAACAATCCATTCCAAATTTACGGAAATACTGTTGAACGTGTTATTACAAGTGCATAATCAGATATTCCATAGAGGTATTGCGACTGAAGTCCTATTTTAGTTCTTATCCTAGACCAGTGAAATGGATTGAAAGTACTATCTAACAATATATAATCACTCAAAAAGAGACGTAGCATCTGATAAGCAAGGGCTAACTCCTAAGGAAGGGGCTCACAGTAGGCTTCTGCTCAATTCATGGGCACCAAGCACCAGGAGAGGCGACAAACTTCCACTTGTCCACAAGAACTCTATCTACGCTGAGACCTCTTGTAATGCAAAGCTCTGCCCATCACATTTAAAGACTGGGATGCAGAAATTAAATGTATCACATCATTTTGACACTACTACTTTTTTTTCCCCTTCCAGAGAGTGATAAATTTTTCTGATTAGCACTTCATAGAAACAAATGAGCAATATCACATACAAGTTGGAGGAAAACCCTTTCCAGCTGACCTGACAGTTGCTGTGGCAGTCTAGGAGGTCATTACTGATGTAGGCTTGCAGGACCGTGTCTCTCTGTTCTCCAGGATGTGATGTTGTCAAGCGCTATAATAAATAACAACATAAATATACCAGTCAAATAAACAAATGGTAATGTGAATTGGTGACCACTGAAGATTTTAAAGGTGCTGATACCCCATAGTTGAGAAACCTCATGGGGAGAAGGAATTCAACCTCAGCGATCTAAGGGAAAGATAAAATGAACTGACCTGACCTCAGCCCAGTGATCCACTACAAAACTGTTACTTGGGAGCTGTCATCACTGTCCGTACAGGAAGGATACAGCATTACTTCCCACAAAGTTAAAAAGCCCCTCTAATAGCTGCAGATGCGGTGCTTTTCTAAAACATCTGAGACAGAGTACTGGGCTAGAAGAACCGCTGGTCAGTCCCAACGGATGTTTGTTTATGTGAAAATGGATATTGAAGCTTGATCAGAATTCCACTATTATCACCTTTCTCGTCTGTCACTTTGAACGCATCAGCTTCCTTTTTAGCAGGAAAAATGTAACTTCCTATTGTCATCTTTAATTTTTCTGAAATATCATTACATGGTCCGAGCCAACCAAAACGTAGGCTCTTGTAGAATATCTTGATAATAAAAGAAAACTGGTGATTAGAGTCAGATATTTCTTTGACACAGCAATTTTTATATAAATCTAAACCGGGGCAATACATGGAAAAAGGAACTGCCTAAACCAACAATAATTTCCTTGAAAACACATCAGAAATTACTTCCACTGAAGAGCCCAGGAACTCCTATCTGGCTTTCCTCAGATGGGGAGAGTACTGCTACAAATACACGCCTACTGTCTAGGCTTTCCTCATCATTTCAAGAGCCTCAGCAAGCTTCATTGACAAAGAGAGAAGTTGCCTATACTGCTGAACTGATCACCAGAACAATCATCTTGCTTACAGGATGGATTTTAGTTCTGGACCCCTCCAGCAGGGACCTATTTCTTTATTTCTGCAGGGGCCATCTCCCTTACCCAGCGCAGAGCCTGCAGTAAGAAGGCCTTGAGACGATCATTCCCCATAATCAAATCTTTCTTCAGCTTCTCATAATCCAAAGAGGGCAACAATGGCACATCCTGCATCTTCCTGCAATGCAAACGGGAAAGACATTAATCAAAACTCACTCTTCTTATTCAGTGCAGCTGATGTTACTGAGGTGAGAAGAGCCAAAACAGGAAGTCTGCTTTGGGAAAAGCGCTTCCACATTTTTACACCTTTGTTACTTTTATTACCATTGCCATGTTAGAACAACAGACACTTTAAAACTTGGACTTAATTTTTCACCATGCATGCAGCTCATTTACCATCATAACTTGCAGACACTAAACTCTGACAACTAGCCAAGTGATGAGCTGAGCTTTTTAGTGGCACAAAGCAGTACAGTAACATCCTTTTTTGCCCTGTGTGGACCACAAGGACATGAGGGCAGCAGCTTGTGGCTCTTAGCACATGGTTATAAACAGACACTGTAACAAGCTGCAGCTCCAACTTCACCTCTAAGCCCTCATGCACACAGAAATGTCTTCTCCAAGGCAAAGGTGGTAGGCTGAATGGATTTTTACAGGCTGGTTTAACATAAGACTTAATACAGGAGCACTTTCTGTGCCCTGGTACTATTTTGCTATTTTGAGTTTTAACACTGCAATAGAAGTTTCCCTTAACAAAATTGCTTCCAGTCAATGCTTTAATTTTAATATTTAAATATATTCCACTAAAAAAATTTTTACTCCTATCTTCCTATCCTACCACTTTTCAAAACAAATTTATGTTATATGTACAATTGTCCCTTTAATTATCTTGTAAATAACAGAAGGATCAAAACAGTGTCTCAAAAACTTAATAAAAACTTCACCTCAGATACACCATCTCTGTTCGATCTTATAAGCAAGTCAGTCACAAAAAAAATTAAACTTGAAGCACCCAAAAATCCTCGTTACCAATTCCCCCTTTTCCTGGATTTGTGAGAAGCAAACCAAGTACAACAACAGTACTGTATTGTGTGGAAACAGTAAAGAAAATACAGCAACCAACTCACAGGTGTGGAGTGGCAAATTTACTGGATTAGCAACATTCCGCTGAAATTGGGATGTTACCAAACCTGCCCAGCGGAAGAACACGTATCACACAATCTTTGCATACAATGTTCACTGAGATCAGAGGAAGCACACCATTTGCAGACAACTGGCAGTGCACTTCAGTTTACAAACCCCTCCTCCTCTTCTCTACAGATATAAACGAAACTCAGCAATAAATACTTACCCAGGGGCTAAAGATGCTCTTAACATTGTGGAGGCCTGGATCAGAAAAACAAAGAAAAAAAAGAAATCACAACAGATTAGTCCAAATTTCACTCCAACAGTGTTACTAATGAGGTCCACAGTGAATTCTTTCACTGATGTTGTGCAGTTCTTTGCCTATAAAACCTATGTTGCAAAATAGAAACACAGCTAATGAAAGAGAGGACTTCAGTGTTTATCCTTGTTTTCCCTTAAAGTGTTTCACAGGTTAAAACCTCTGTTTTTATGATTTGGCTGTATTATCTTCACTGTCATGCTCCAAAAACTTGAAGCATTTAAAAAAAAAATAAAAGGGAAAAAAGTGAGTAGAAACTACCATCTGAAGCCCACTGAGGAAGATTAAGAACTTGCTGAACACATTTATTGACTTCAAAAATTTTCATACCTTAAAAGTTGCAATAATATTTCACTGGAGACCTAGCACGTATTACTGCATCCAAATTTGCTATAATTCTTTGTTTCGACACTAATGTTAACAGAGTGCCTGTTGCTACTAATATATACCCTTATATATAACTATTAATATGTAAAGAAAAGACTATGTATTCTAGTATGGATAAAACCAGTATGGAACAGCATGCCATTTCTCAGTGGTTCTGCCTAGGATAAGTTCAATTTCAGCCTGGATATTTCCTCTCTGATGCAGTGTGACACAGAGCACATGCAGGCACCACTGCTGAACAAGTCAAAACTTAAAAGTATCAACACCATATAAAAGTTCTCTGCTTCAGTAAATATTTTTTGCTAGAGCTAATTGTAGGTGAGCCAAGAAGCAGGAATTCTGGCATAAGAGTGCTTCATATCATGCATTCTGATGTCAACTACATGCCATATTCGCAGAATATTCAGTGTCACCTCTTTGTGTTGATCTCCCTACTCACTTTCTAAAAAATCTCTCATTACCACTTATGCCTTTAAAACCGGTCTTCTCTTCTAACCTAGCCTCTTTCAATGGGAGCTATATAATCGATGTCTATTGTCAGATTTAAAACCGAGGCATTTAGGAGACAAAAAGCATGAAATACCATAGAGAATATTGAATGACACCAGCTGACATATTCTTGAACACACTACCCCATGGGTATCCCTCGTAATACAAGGAACTGCTCTCTTAGATGCGAAATAAGCTTATGCGTACATTGGAAAGCATTTTATATTACGTTTAAGTCAATGAATGACTTGTACACAATAGACAATTAGCAGGTCACACACTTCAAAATTAACCTGTCTTGAGAGCAGTTCTCAAATCAGTTTATTTTACACAATACAAAAGTCTTTCAAAGTATCATATCTACCTAAACTGTTTTCCCCTCATTCATTTGTATTCATTTTCCTCAGCATTTTTGATAAATATCAAAAGTTAACTTTTGTTTAAACAAAACGGTTTTCCCAGTCAAAACCTATTATCTTGTACCTGAGTGCACAATGAAATCACAAATCATTCTCATTGCCTTCCTCAGCACCCTTCTCCATTAAAGGGAACTGGGAAGAAAGTGACTATAGCGCATTAAAGGAAAAGAAATGACAGAGCCCTTGAAGATAGAATCATAGAATCGTCAAGGTTGGAAAAGACCCTTAAGATCATCGAGTCCAGCCGTCAACCCATCACTGCCAAGTCCATCTATACCATGTCTTCAAGCACCGTATCTATCCGTTCTTTAAATACGTCCAGGGATGGAGACTCAACCACTTCCCTGGGCAGCCTGTTCCAATGCTTGACCACCCTCTCAGTGAAGAAGTTTTTCCTAATATCCAACCTAAACCTCCCCTGGTGCAGCTTGAGGCCGTTTCCTCTCATTCTATCACTTGTTACCAGGGAGAAGAGACTGACCCCCACCTCGCTACAAGCTCCTTTCAGGTAGTTGTACAGAGCAATAAGGTCTCCCCTCAGCCTCCTCTTCTCCAGACTAAACAACCCCAGCTCCCTCAGCCGTTCCTCACAAGACTTGTGCTCCAGACCCTTCACCAGCTTCGTTGCCCTCCTCTGGACACGCTCCAGCACCTCGATGTCCTTCTTGTAGTGAGGGGCCCAACACTGAACACAGTACTCGAGGTGCGGCCTCACCAGTGCCGAGTACAGGGGCACTGTCACCTCCCTATGATGATGAGAAGGTGAGACAAAGAACAGTAGTGAGAAAAGAAACAGAGCAGGTCACTAAGAGTAAACAGATGTATATAAAAGCTCTCCGCTTCTCAGCAAACTTTTTTTTAACCACCATTTCTTTGCTGCCTTGGGGAAAAAAAAAAAGTGTGCTCCAACCAAAATCTAACTAAAGGATATATAACTGGTAAAGATACATGCATCACCCTTCCACACAAATAAAACTTTTTGGCAAGTCTAAGATTTTGCAAGCTTTTATAAATTTCAAACTACAGAAACTTCAATAGGAAAAACATTTGGATTTTTAAAAATCAATCAGATCGAGCAGGACAAATTCCTATTAATTCCCAAATTACTTCTTAAGCTGGCAGATGGAGCACAGCAAAGCATTTAGTATGGTTTGGCTCTGTAGTCTACCTACACCAAAAAGGCACCACGCAGTGAGGCAAACCCTGTGCTGGAGCTCTGAAGGCCGGACCACCGTGATGGAAAGCCTTCTTGTCGAGCACTCAGTTTTCTGACCAGACCCGAGTTTATCAGTCTAGAACCTGCACAGGAGGAGGGAAGCACTCTCAGGCTTTTGCTGTTTCTGGGAAAGCAATAAGGATACAGTTCGTATTATGTCAAATTCAGTGAGGCAAAACAGAAACGAGGAAAAGCTTTTCAGGGCCAGTTTGTCCTTCACTGCACCTTCATTTCTGAATCTGACTGACTACAGTCAGCACCACTGATAAGCAGAAAGAACTCAACCATGTTACAGGCAGAGATTTCCTTTCTTCATCTTCATCTACATGATTGCAATTAGTCTTAAGTAAGCTAATCTGTATCCGTCCAGTATGGCATACTGAGTAAGACACTGGCTTGGGTCTCAGGAGATACGCTTCTAGTCCTGACTCAGCTACCAACAGCAGACAGAATTTAAACATGTCATTTCACATCTCTGGGCCTCAATTTTTCTCATCTGGAAAGCAGATACAGGCATCCATCTCTTGAATAAGCTATTTTTTGAGATCTACCAATGAATGGCAGTGTGCAAGAGCTAAAAATTATTATTTTGCAATTAAACAATCAAATGCTCATGGCACAACCACCACAAACACAAAACCAACAGATTTAATGTTTGGTTATGACAAAATAATTCTGCAAAATAAGTTAACAACAGCTGATACATTATAGTAACAACTCTGGTACAAGTATTCTCCTGTTTTGGAATTTATTTAGGCCTCTATTGTAAGTAATTTTATGGGAACAAGAACTGCAGTAAACTATTGCTAGAGAATTCTATTTCTTCACGGGGCATTTTTTGGCAGTTAGGCAATCCAGCAGCTCTCCTGCGGCTCGCAGGGCTGTGACGTCAGGGTCTGCACTACTTCAGGTCAGACAGCTGAGGCACCCTGTGACGTACACAGCCACGCAGCGTGCTGCGGGACAGCATCACACGCTCTCCATCTCTTGCTAAATGTGTCTGAAGAGATTTTCAATCAGTTCAATTTTCAAACAAGTGATCCAAATGCAGTACCACTGAGTGCTGGTCATTCAGTTTAACATCTCTAGCCATAGGGGCTCAACTTTTCACCTTTTTATCCTCGTTTTTAAAGAGGAAAGACATGCGGCACCCCAGACCCTCAGAGCCCCACTACCCTTCCTCATACCATAGCCTCTTCAGCTCTGGCTCCCAGACCACTGTTGGTCTGGCCAGCACCACCTCCGCACCCATTCCTTGGCTGCTTTTGCTGCCTCCTCCAGCAGCAGCAGCATCAAGGGGTGCCTGTCCCAGCACAGAGCTCCAGCTGATGGCCCGACAGGCCATAACGGTTTGTACCAAGCCCCACGCCTCATTTGTAATGCTGGCAGATTTGACCGGTTGGAAGCAGCCAACTTAGCAATAGGAAGCACTGGGTTATGGACTCAGGTGGAAATTAAGCCTGGGGAACACAACACCTACTCTGCCAAAAATTTAATGGCACTGTTAACTTCACAGTAACGTTTCTAACTAAAAGAGTGAAATACAGACCTGTCCTAACATTTAATTTAACTTGGTTTATATTCCTGTTCCTTAGGCAGAGTGCTCTTCGCCTCACAAAGCGCCTTGCCCCACACAAGCAGGGAAGGGTAAATGCACATTACAAATGCCCTAGCAGGCAGCTCACCAAAGCAAATACGCTTCTGCCTCAGCACCTCCTTTTGCATTTCACTAAGGAGGATTTGTATGTTTGTTTCCCTTTCTCCTCTTCGGTACAGATCTGAGATGTCCCAATCTCAGGATATTTACCCAGTTAAATACCTTTACATAACCTAACCTCCAAAAGTTGTGTTACACTCTAGTTCCTGACTCACGCATTAGCTCTAACAAAAGGAAAATCACACCTCAAATACACTTGGGTCCTACAAATCAGCTCGTGCGCTTACTTACATCAGCACACTTACTTTGTTTGAGACATATAATCTAGTCAGTGGAAAAAGGTCGTCATCTTCACCACTATCTCTGTACCCAGCAGATCCAAAGCCAAGCTGCCACATGCATTACTTCTGCTGGGAGAGCCAGCTGAACCAGCCTTCACCCCTCTCATCACGTTGCTACCATGGAAAGCAAAAGCAAGAGATTCTCCGGCACAAAAACCTGCCCTACCACCAAATTAATAATGAAACTTTTTTTAAGTTCTTTGCAAAACTTTAGCGACATGCTTTTAAAAATGGACTTCCACACTGCAGATACATGTAAAAACATGAAGCCTTTTAAAATTATTTTTAGGAACAAAAGGATACGTTTAACTGAGGAAAAGGTTAATATTGAAGTCTGGAAGTGAACAGAGCCCACTTTGGCCTTTTGGTTTTTTGATCCTTACAGATCCTTTCTTCTCTTTCCTGGTGTTCATTCTCAAATCTAAATGCTGAACTCTGATATCTTCTCATTTCTCTAGCAATAATGCAAAAACTCCAACTGTACTGTGGTTTTGAGAGTATTTGAATGCTGGGAAGTTGGGACGTACTTATAACAGCTGCTTTTAAATAACTGGACACGAGAAAGTAAAACCATCAGCACTGTGCATTCACAGCCCTCAAAGCACTCTACAGAAAGTAAACTCTTAATATTCTTATAAGGTTAGTAGAAACATTATGATCTTTATCTCCAGGTGATGAATCCAAGGCCACCGACTGAAAGGCAAGCAGAGTCAAAGGCACTGCTGACAGGTAACTTCCTCATTACACACCCGTCGTGTCAACCATCAGACGATGCCTCAGTTGGCCAAGCTTATGTAGCTCCTCTTTACTACCAGTTTTCTTAGACTAAAAAGCATTTATTTCCTCAGCATTTTCTCCCAAGCCCTTTCCCCAATCTTACCTTTTCTGGAACAGGTTTAATATTAATTCAAGCTTTTGAGTAACAGTATTCCTTAAATTGCCAGTCAATGAAAAGAGTGTGAAGAACATGGGGCGTACATGACTCATCTGCAATACATGACTCCCAACATTCACAGATTTAATCTTGAACAAAATACTTCTCATGCAAAACCTATCTTGGGACAGAACCATGTGTCATCAATGAACACATGCAGAAACTAGGTGTCTTAAGGAGGAAAAGAAACAAGCACAAGAAAACAACAGCCCAAGCATAGCTCATTCTGGCAGGATCACGGGGTATGACTTATGCTTGTGTTGGTTCTTGCCAAAGCCAAACCAGGTACCATATTAAGTCAAGTAATTCTGTCGCGATGCAGATTAGCCACAGATGGCAGCCCTTAATTTTTGAATGAAGCAAAGCATGAATATGAACAGCATGGAATAAAACAAAGTTCAAAGCAGAGGGGGGAAAAAAAAATAAAAATCAATATTTATAAAAGAAAACAGATGCATTTCATGTGCAAGCCAAAACCACAACTGATTTTATCAAATACTATAGCCCTGTATTCAAACCAACTCCACTTTGCTATTTAATGTCTATATTAATAATATGCTGAAGGCTAAAACTGAAAGCCAGATTCTGTCCTCAGTTACCACTCTGAAAACGTGCTATAAGAATTCAGTGTAAATTCAACGCAGATTCAGAATTAATAATCAAAGATACGTGATGAATATGTGAAGAGTAAAACCAAAGTCTGAGCAAATTTGTACGTATCATTAGAACTCACAAATTTACGTTGAGCTCATTTGTTATATGCTAATGACAACAAGACTGCTACATGCAGCCTTTGATGGGTTAGACTCTGAGCTTGTGTAACCTGGCAGGTCTACGGGGGCTATGCAAATTTATTTCATAAGAAGATCTGCAAATGTTTTTAATTAATTTTTTTTTCTTACATATACTAGAGAAACGCTGTTATGAAAACTTCCCACTTGGCATATAAAACAGGTTCTCTAAGACATCTGAAGTGTACATAAAAAGGTCACACTGTAATACTATGTGATAATGTAATGACAAGACAAAATGTCAGAAAAAGTATAAAACACTATATATGAACAGTGAGGGGAGGCTGAAAGCTATCTATGTATTCAAGAAATACCTCAGAATTAGAGTCAGATAGCTTCACAAAAATTTTATAAACAACTCTGTGTTGTAAGTTATTACATTCTACATTGTATAAAGCTACATTTAACTAAGGCTACTATAAGGGCAAACCTTTTCTTTAGCAAAGACCATTTAATTCATAATTTCTCATCTGTAATCAACTTTTCTCAATCTCAAACCAGACCATTATGAGGGAACAAAATGCTAAATGTCAAGCAAAAGGTGTCTGTTATGACCATTCACATCATCAACAGGAACAGGTTGATTGATACAGGTGATCTTTTAACGCAGGTGAATGTGGGTAGTGTTCTCTACATCAAGATAAAAAGCACCACCTAAGGAATAGTCCATTGCATTCAATAATTCTATGACTATTTCTCAAAACAAAATGTCGTTTTAAGCCGGGAAGTTGAGTGCCCACAGGGGTTACTGTAATTCCAGGTGATGAATATGTTTAAAAAAAAAGTACAGTTTTTCTTGAAAGGTGAAATCTTGTTTTACCCAACAGAAGTGATAAAAATCCAAATTTGGATTCTTTTAAAGTAGAATACTGACTGACGTTTTTCAGAATTGGTGTCAAACACTTTTATGATATGATTACAGACCGAGTTACTTAGAAGTAAACTCATTTCCTCTCTTTGCAAAGAATGCACTGACTATGGGCAAAATTAGATACTTATGGTGTACTTGTAATATTGCCAGAATACAAACTTCCATCTGGGTTACAGAAGTCACAGGCAGTACACAGAATACCATTCTGCTTTTTCAGTTTTCAGTGAAAGAGGATCCATTTTAATTGTATGAAACAATTTGATAATCTTTACTACAGAAAGAAAGTTTCACTTTAGAAATTAAAAATACAAATGCATAAAATAGGACACACCCCTGAAGAGCACAACTCAATTTGCTGTATTATCTTAAGCAATAACATTTATCTGCTTACTCAAAGGTGTTGTGGGATCAGCTGGTGTTGGCACACTTCAGAGACATCGTATGCTATATACACTGATGTACACGTGGAAGAAACAATTGCTTTCTGCACGTTAAAAAGAAGCTGTGTTTCATGTAAAACTTGTGGACAAAGCTGGTCTTTTGTTGACATGTTACGTGTATTATGAAGCCATAAGGTTACTCAGAACTTCTATTCTGTTCTCCTTGAACATTTTTTGCCTCTTTATAAACCATACAGTTAATGTCATGACAAGTTAAAATGCATGGAAAATTGTTACACATTGTGAAATGAAGAGAAATAGACTGTGACAGACTGCAGCAGGCAATGTGAAAGGATATAAAGATATAGACACTTACATATCCGTCATCACAAGGGCTCATAGAGTAATATCCCTTTATGGGCAAACAGGCACACAATAAAATAAAGAAGATTAAAAAAAAACAAGTTAACAGAAATAAATCAGAGAAATGCACAGTTCTAAAAAAACAACAAATCAAAATTAGCTAAAAGTTAACAGACTATTAGCTTTGAAAAGAAAAGTATAAGCACCTTCTCCCAATCCACATACTTTTATGTTTTAGGACTGAACTCTGTGTGTCTCTCTTGTGATACGTACACATTACAAGTTCTCCTTTCAACACCTGGCAAACTACCTAGTCTGCACATTATTCCATTGTAACAGTTAGAACAGCTATGAAACTTGCCACTCTTCACTGCGAGCAGAAAATAAAGTTCTTAGAATAGCTATGTACCAAGCACTGGCGCATTTATGTCAATATGACTTCTGTTGTTCACTACACCGAAGCAGCTAAGAGAGAGATACCAATGAACGGGAAATCGATCAGAAGACCTCAGCTTCTGAGAAAGCAGCTGCAGGTATTTTCCATGCTTGCTTTGGTTGGAGTTTCTCACCAGCATGTAATGAAAGCTGAGAGAGACAGTTTAAGGTGTTTCAGCAATGCTATCAATTCCTCATCCCAAAAGGCAAAAAGGATAAATTAAGAAAAAGTCTCTGGACGGAAACCTAAGATTTAGTTACTAAAATAAAAAATTGTGATAATTCATGGTTTGAGTCATTTAGTGCAGTTAAGTGTAACTTAGTAAAGTTGCCTCTTTAATTAGACTAAAATATTTAACTCGGAACAGCTTTGTATCTAAAAAGAACAGTCTTAATTCAAAATAAAAGTACACAGTTCAACACAATGAAATAAGACCAATAATAATTATTCTGCTTCTAGTGTTTTTATGCAAACCTGTCAATACTTTAGAGGACGTATTTGTGCAGATGAATAAGTACATAAACACCGTATTTAGCAGGTTCTTCTTTAACAGACATATACAGCCTTATACAGAAGTATACAAAGGTATATGAAACTTGCCACTCTTCACTGTGAGCAGAAAATAAAGTTCTTTCTATTCTTTAATAAATTTTAAAAATCTGACATTATTCTTTTTATTACCATCACACTCAGAATTCCCTGATGTGAATGAGTATTTTAACTTTCATGGTGCTATACACACACACAGAGACAGTTCCTGGCAAAGACATTTTAAAACTAAATTTAAGACAAAGGACAACATCGATAGAATCCAATAAGTGAGGAAAAGAAACCAGGAGATAATCTGCATCATGATGAGAGGATATTTCAACACACACGTGACCTGAGCCAGTAAAAACGTATGTAGGCGTCAAGACAAAGATGACATTAAAGGAAAGTTTTAACATTAAAGGAAACCACAAAAGGTTGGACCAGGTGACCTTTCAAGGTCCCTTCCAACCTGGGCTATTCTATGATTTGAGGACAATAACAGGAAAAGTTTGTGGAAACGCCTACCGATGGCAACACCTTACCTAGAGATGAGGAATTTATGCAAACAAAAAAACCTGCCCAAGTTGCTGCAGGTAGTTGTATCACCTGCAGCAACTTGTGAAAAAGACATCATACACTGCATCAGCAGAAAAAAAGAACTTCTCTTTGCTTCCATAAAGAGGTAGGTTTGTTTCTTCTTTACCGTATATAAGTGGTAACATATAAGAATCATCCCATGGACAGGGATGGAGAAGACTGATCCATTTCATCCTAAGAAAAGCTTGCTTAGGGAAGATGCTGTTTGCTGTACTGTGCATATTATTTTTAAATGGAATTATTTTTACATCCACATAATGCTTGGTGAATCCACTCTGAATGGTTCAGAGTAATAAAAAGAAACAAAACCCAAACCAAAAAGCACCGAAACTTCTGCTACCCTGTTATCCTGTCTCCTAGGTTTCATGTGGTCTCCTGGTGCAGAAAACTTTCACAAGTAAGAAACAGAATACCTGCCACCAACTGTTACAGCTTGATGGCATGTTCACATTTGCAGTAAAAAGCATGTTTGAAGAAAAAAGCACAGACCAGCAAATTAAAAAAATTCCTCCTTGTTTACAGTTTGTAAATGACAGCTTAACTTTACAGAAGTGCTGGTGCTTTGTCCAGTGACAGAACTAAAAAAATATTTTTTCCACAGCTTCAAGAGTTGTGCCAAAAGAGACCTAGAATTTGCAAGGGACATTAATTCAACTAACGGTAGCTACAGGTAAATATAATCAGATTGAATAGCAGTAAAAACATAATGGGCATTTATCCTATTCCATGACACAGGAGCAATATATGCAAACAACTGTACAGCTTTCTAGTCAGAGAAAGTTTCTCCAGTGGTTAACACACATCTTGACTATCGACAGAGACTGTGCATCTGAAGAAGCAGTTTCTGTTTTCTCTTTAATCCAAAGTTTAGAGAATCTTATTACATTATCCCTAATCCAAGAAATTCCAGGAAGGTATACATCTTACTTGAATCAGAAAATCTATTCATGGGTTTAAGACTTGAGCCTATGCTTAAGAACTACTTTTGATGGGGAACGAATGTACAACGCTTCAGTGATAAAGAGCCAGAATCCTCTCGGCTTCATGACATGTATTAAACAGAAAATCGTAGGCATCAAAAAACTACAACCTGTGCTTCTTACCCACCAGACAAATCACTATTGGAAAGAAAAAGAAAAGAAAAAAAAGTAAAACTCAAGTTATCTCAAGAGTATTAAAGATATAAGGGACTATGACAGATCACTGTATTTAAAACTATTCTTTTCAAACTTATGATTACCCACATCAATTCCCTGTCCAAACGAACATTAGAAAGTCAGGAATCTGATTAAATCTTCAAATGAATGTTTCCTCAAGTTGTCAGACCTGTTGCTCTGACCTCCTATTCTTAGATCCAGACCTTTTGCTTTGACAATTCTCTCAGGTTTCTTATCTCCCAATTGAGGACCACACATGTCAAATATCATGATGGAAGAAGGTGATAACATTCAACCACAGCTAGAAAAAAGCCTTATGGTAAAACAGGGCTTGAGAGAAGCCTTGGAAACATCTCCCAACTGTAACACAGTAGTGTGGCCTCTCTCCCACTACATGCAGCAGATGCATCCTGTTAATGGATTGTAGATCAGGCTCACAAGCTGACCCAGGAGGTCACAGAGCTGGCAAGAGGCATGAAGTTGCTCTACGAAAGAATGAGATCCAAGCCAGCTTGCTGGAGAGCACAAAGCAACAGCCAACACCAGAAGCCCTTGCTAAGTAAGATTTTGTGGGTATGATTACACCGGGAAAGCCTTTTGGGTACGAGATGTCATTGCCTCAGGTCTTAAAGCCAGTTAAGAAAGACTTGTTCTGCGATTTGTCCTCCCAATACGATTTTCTTTCAGTATGAAAGGCCTTCAGCCACGGGGGGGTAGGGGAACAAACCAGGACGTTGATGTTTGTATAATAACAGCACACATTAGTAAGTGATACATGCTACCTGTATTGTCATTTCAAAGCCTGAGACCTCAAGGCTTTATATTACACAATACTACTTTCCTGACATTAAAAATTGAGTACAGGGTACAATGCACTGGGAAAAAAAATCAAGTTTGCAGACAAATAACGCTACCAAGGATATAATCCAAGGCATACTCTTTAATTTCCTTGGGCAACACTTCATTTCGGTTACAGCACTGGTACAGTCCTCCTTCCCAGTATAACTTAAAACTACCAGTGTTGTGTAGCTGATTTAACAAAATATACTGTAGAGCTCAAGCACACATCTCAGAGAATGATGCAGCTTTAGCATTTTCTGCTCTCAGAACCTGCTCCCAAACCTGGATTGTCCCCTGAGTTGCACCAGTATAGCTCACTGTGAACTCAAGCACCTCATCTTTCCAAACTACGTAATGCACATCCACTCATCCCCTAAGTAAAAGTGGTAGGAATTTAAGGCTGCGTGTCAGTACAACAAAAAAGTAATTTCCTTGCTAATGATTTTCTTTTCTGCTCACCTATTTAGAGATATTGATCCACCAAAACTGATTTATTGAAGGGTCTGGTCCTGACATTGGTGATGTCAGTGAGATAGGGTCAAATCCTGAATACTCAAGGTGAAGTGGGGAAAACCCCTCACTTATCTTGCCTACACCATGACCTAATGGTAAGGATGAGCAAAGGAGCTGCCCCTCTGCTAGTCTCTTCCCTCTGCAATTATACAGGTGACTGCCCCCTACAGCAGAAGTTTTGTGAAATGGAGTAGCTGGAAAGACCACACTCTAGTGTCTCTAATTAGTTATGAGCAAAAAGCAAAGGGACCTTCCAACACAAATCAAGCACAGATGCTGCAAACTCATACTACCACTTAATCTGGGTCACGATGCCTCCAGCTTTATTCCAAAACTCATGCGAAAACCTGAAACCACTTAATGATAGAACAATAACATCTAAATGTATAACAATGAGGTATTTGGAATCCTGGAAGAAAAAGTAATGGGATGCCTTAGTGGCCTAGTGGCAAACAGTCAGAATTTGGTTTTTAGTCCATCTCATCTGGCTTCCTGGATCAACAGAGTCAGGGAGTGGTTAGAAGTATTTTGGGATGATGAGGAAGGAGTCTCATTTTTCTTCTCAGAAGATGGGCTATATATATTTTTTTCCTCTTACACTTATTTGTGTTTCTACATGTTTGCTATTCATGTATAAAACCAGAACTCTCTACATAGGAAAGAAACAAGAAAATATGATCAATCAAGTGTGGACAAAAGGATAAAATGAAGAAACCTGGTTATGCTGCAGTGAAGGGCTACAAGCAAAGACTGTGATTAGCCCTCCAAAACTTGGCTCAGACAGCCTGAGTGTGTGGGTGTGCTTATAGAAACATTAGATTTCAACCACAGTAGCTACTATAACCTCACTGTCAAGGAGTGACCTAAACCAGTCAAGAAACCCTTAATCTAAACAGTCTCAGTGCTATAGCTGTCCTGGTCCTTCACGGGAGAACTTTGCTGGCACAGCAACTACCTCAAATAGTGTGGGTAAAGGAGACAAAGTCACACAGAAATAGTTATGCTAGTAAAGCCTAGTATAAAAATAGATACTAGTATAAAAGCCTAGTATAAAAATAGATGTGCCAGAAGAACACAGCTTTACTCAGCTTAACCTGGCTAATTTGGGACAGAAGGGAGGCAAAAATTAACTTCCAGGAGGGAAAAAATCCACCACCACCACCAAATCCTCTTTCTCTGACCTATCTACATAGCTGGAAACTGTGCTAAAGTGGCCGTAGTGGCATAGTTATAGTGGCAAAGGCACTTCCAGAGCAGAAATACTTTTAGAGAAGCAGGAGTAAATAAATAATGTGCGAGATCAACAGTCATTTCACAGCTGAGCATCTTTTAGTAGAGGGAAACAAAGGAAGTACGGCTGCAAGAGATTTTGAGCAGTCACCTAATCTGTCCTGGAGGAGCAGCCAAGCATCAACCATTCCTAGTAAATGGTAACCGCTTGTCTACCTTGTTCTTAAAAACCTCCAGTGACAGAGATTCTGGCTGAAATACTGTGCTTATACACTGCTACTTACCCACTTCTTCAATGATCACTTATCATTCTTAAAGCTCTTAAATGTTGGTTTTTTTTTTTTTTCATGAAGAAGGAAACAGATGCCTATACCTAAAGGCTAAACCGTACAAGGACAGATGCTTATGCTAAAATAGCATATGTGATAGGGTTACAGAAAGACATATGCAGTCTAGCAATAATCCACATAGCTTTTATCACTGAAGACATAGCTTCAGCCACTTCTGCGCTCTCTGCAGATCAGACAAACAAATCAGCACCTTGTATAAGGATGACACTCCTCCCTCTGCTCGCTTCCCAACAGTGTTCAAGAAATCAGCGGATCAACTTATGATAAAAAGAAATACAGTAAGAGTGAAACCCTGGGCAAATGGAGCACCTTGAAAGCACAGGAGAAAAAGAGAAGCTTGATGCAAGCAGAGAGCATGTGGCTGTACAGAGTGGATGATCTCGGTTCAGGGAAGTGGAGCTGGGAGACACACACAGCCCCAACATCAGATGGCAAAAATGCGGAAGACTACTGGGGTACATAAAACATTATCTTGGAAAGCCATTGGCAGGGAAAGAGAGAAGACCCCTGAAAATTGTTGGTTAGAAGAAAGATGGGGGGTGTGTACATTATGGGGTGGGAGATGGCATAACCGTGCACCATGGACATGGTGTAAATCAGAGGAGAGAGGAGTTACAGACAGCCCCTAGCGTTGAGGTAGCAGACAAACAGAAATCCTGGGATATGCTGCTAAGACTGCACCTCCTAAATACATGGCAAGTCAGAGAAAGGAGATCTGACCCTTAACAGGGAAATGAGGGCATTTAAAACAGCTTAAAGAGCAATGAGGAATAATATTTATCTCTGAAAATATTAGCACATAGAAAAGGGAACATTTTTATTATCTCTTCATCTTTCTGTAACAGATTTTCAAGAGGAACAAAAGGTACCCATAGCGTCATTGTTATTAAAAACCTTGGCTAGAACAAGGAGCAAGAATCTTATTTTCTTCTGCTTTTCCTTTGACACTTCACAAAGCTCTCCTACTACAAAGTTAAGTATACATGAATGTCTGCCATGGCAAAAACAATAAGCACAGTTCATGACTTTGGCTTGTCTTTGTAAAGCAGTGGCACACAATATTTTAATATTAAAATTTTTTAATGCAGTTTTAATGTTAATGCTTGTTTGAAAAATTTGAACAAGCTAGGTATTACAAAAGGTTGTACCACTGAACAGCTCTTACACTATCGTTAAGTAATTTAAAATTTCATACCCCCAGGCACAGTTTAACAGACCCTAGAAACTATCCTAGCTGGTTCTGCTGCTGGGGGGGGGGGAAAGCTCTTTCTCCATTTAGGCAGAAGAGATTGAGCAGAACATTAATGGGCACAAGCAGCTAGGTGTGCTGCAGCCATGTGAAAAGAAACAAGAGGCTGGTGAAGTGGGAAGGAAAAAACCCTAGGGATCCTGAGCTGCTTATCAATAAGATCAAAGATCCTTAGACATGGGGTTAAATCAACAAGGTGGCTTAGGTGTATCACCTAACTGCCCACCTATCAAGTAGCTCTTACAAAAAAGGGAAGTCCTCCTTGCCTCCTCTTTTCCCCATTTGTTCTCATGATCCTGTCTGATGCTTCTCCTTTAGCTGGCTAAGCCAATTCACTCTAGGGTTATAGGAGCACCACTGACAGCAGAAAGGAACAGAGCATGTGTCCAGAGCTGAGCAACACCATCACCCCTTTTTAGCTAAATTAAATTGGCTAAGATGTGCCATCAAACCACACTTAGGACATTAGTTTCAGGGTTTGTTTTTTGTTTTGTTTGTTTGTTTGTTTTTAAACATTCAGTTAGCATTTTAACAGATAGACAGCTTACTGTTATCATAACAACCGAACTAATCATACTTCTGCAGCTATGACTGTGTAACCGTGCCATTCACCAGCATTTGAGATCAACAAAACTTTATGTATTGCCGTATTCTTATACAAGCTTGGACACATTATGTTTTGTCTTTACTATCTCATATTTGTTTTTCAATATACAGCTTAAGTGGTATTATCTTTTGAGATAGTTACTGTAAAAAAACCCAAACATTAATACTTACAGTTCCAGGCCTTGTGAAGTCAATACTATGTGCTACACTTTGTCTCATCTGATTGCTAAACAAGCGAACACAAACACTTTGAAGATACTCTGGTGTGATCTAAAAATTAGGAAACACAAAGAGAGAACAGAATTATATAAAACTTTTATACTTTCTACCAGACAAATGTTTCTATACTAAAGGTTGTTTTTTGGTTTTGGGTTTTTTTTTGTTTTGGTTGGGTTTGGTTTTTTAAGGGGGCAAGAAATCACACACCTGAGACTCACTGATGCAAGCACAAGGTATATACTGCAACTACAGTTCTGTTCAGAAATTAAGAAAGCGGCAAACTCTTCATCTGGGAATAGTTATGCTATTCACAAGACTAACGCTAAACACTTTTAGAGAGTCTAGAAGAAAAACAGAATTTGCCACACCTGTGTTTGCAAACAGATTTTCCTCAATCAAAAGGCAAGTTGTCCAACAGTAGGTATGAAGCAGTTTTGTGCTTTAGACTTAGACAATGATATGCTGATGTGTTGTCTAGCTAAAAAGCAGAACGTACACAACTGTCTTGTACAGCAGAGAGAATAACTATGAATTACAGAGAACAGCACTTTGTGTTTCAATGCAAAACATCTCAGCGGGTTTAGTTTTTTTGTTTTGGGAAATCTACACCACAATAGAACTGCTTAATTTCAGAACAGTTATTAGCTTCCCCAGAACAGAGGTGAGAGGACTGAGATTATAGAAACGCGAATAGGGACACTTCTGATATTCTCAGACCTATAGCAAGACAACAAACCCCTTCAAATTCAGAATGTTGTAACTTCAACATGATTTTATTCAGCACCCAACTCCACTTTGGATGCAGAAATGACAGAAACCAAGATTCACAACGAAAGAGCACCCTCAGCTGGACACACTTGGGAAGGATCAAATGACTGCCTAGCACAAGGCTTACAAAGGAAATTAAACAAGCATCCGCAACAAAAGACAACCAGTGTCTGGTTCTTCCACCATAGAAGGTAAGAGGATATCACCTTGGAGAGCACTGAAGTGTGAAATGGGAGGCAGCAAATGAATGACTATGTGTTTCTTATTGTTATTGGAGTGCATGTGAGCAGATACCTTTCCTAATCTGCTGTAAAGCAAAATCCACACCTACGGGCAAATTCTTCCCTGCAGTAATGATGCGAGCAGACGGTGATCCCAGATGCAGAGTAACAGACTACAAGACGTTCGCGCTGATGACAGGAGGAAGGTACATATTGACATTTCAGCAGGCAGCGCAGGAACTCCTAGGTCATTCTCCCTGCTAACAATTCATAGCTCCTTTAAAAGCATCTAGAGGCCACTAACATCTGCCGTAAGAATAATCTTCAGGTTATACAGAAGTTATAGTACAGAGGCATGCTCGCAGAGACAATGGCACAAAAGATGAAGTATAAAATCATCTTTGCATAAAAAATACCCATAAGAAAGTTGTACCTTCTCCAGTCACATATGTGTGGCCCCTTTCACACAGTGAATAACTCATTCATAGAACCATAGAATCACAGAATCGTTTAGGTTGGAAAAGACCTTTAAGATCATCAAGTCCAACCATTAACCTAACACTGCCAAGTCCATCACTAAACCATGTCCCTAAGCACCACATCTACAAGTCTTTTAAATACCTCCAGGGATGGGGGCTCAACCACTTCCCTGGGCAGCCTGTTCCAGTGCCTGACTACCCTTTCAGTGAAGAAGTTTTTCCTAATGTCCAACCTAAACCTCCCCTGGTGCAACTTGAGGCCATTTCCTCTTGTCCTATCGCTTGTTACTTGGGAGAAGAGCCAACCCCCACCTTGCTACAGCCTCCTTCCAGGTAGTTGTAGAGAGCGATAATGTCTCCCCTCAGCCTCCTTTTCTCCAGACTAAACAACCCCAGCTCCCTCAGCCGTTCCTCACAAGACTTGTGCTCTAGACCCTTCGCCAGCTTCATTGCCCTTCTCTGGACACGCTCCAGCACCTCCATGTCCTTCTTGTAGTGAGGGGCCCAACACTGAACAGAGTATTCAAGGTGCGGCCTCATCAGCGCCAAGTACAGGGGGACGATCACTTCCCTCGTCCTGCTGGCCACACTATTTCTGATACAAGCCATGATGCATTTGGCCTTCTTGGCCACCTGGGCACATTGCTAGCTCATATTCAGCCATATGTCAACCAATACCCCCAGGTCCTTTTCTGCCGGGCAGCTTTCCAGCTTCCCCAAGCCTTCATTCCTACCCCAGTTCCCTTTACCAATTAAATCAACAAGTTCAGCTTAGCAGAACAGAGAGCAAAGCTTCTTCCTCACCAAAATTTTGGATAAGATTGTTTCCACCACAGTGCAACATAAAACAGATCTGGCAGCAGTTTTAAAATTACAACAACCCCTGATGGGCTAGACTGCAGTCAGTAATCACAGAAATGCCCTCTAATCACTGCTGATGCCAAAGCTCAAAAGGGGACTCTCACAAGAGATCTAGATGTCTTGTGAGATGGTGATAATTTCTTCAAGATTTCTGAGCCAGCACAATTCAACCCATCTTCTGCACTACCTTTATCCTAGTACACAGGGGCAACAGAAGAATCTCTCATCCACAGTGCTGTGTTTCACTAGTAAAGAGACACTACTTACAGAAAAGCTCATAACTACAAAGTTTGATTCGCATTTTAGTGGCATTCTCTCTCCATTTTCTGGGGGTGGGGGAAGCAAGTACACATCCGAGTCATCTCTTACCATCTTGCCATTGACTGTGGCCTCCAAGGAATCCACCAGCTCTGCAGTGACTCCAATGAGATTGTGGTAGTCCGCCTGCATTTTGTTAAATCGTTTCAGGCAGGTCATGGTCCTGTGCTCAGATTCCACTAACTGTTGATGAAGATGTTGCAACATTTCTGTCAAGAGAATAATAAAAAAAGAAATAACATCACCTTTTCAACCAAAAGACAAAAGAACCCACAAGCTTTTTTTACTGCTCTGAAGGGACAACTTCAACTGCTGCTGTGGAATTACTTTTATCCAAGGGGTTGAATTTCACTGCAAGGATAATTCCACACTACTAGTGTGATTTCATTTCATAGCAACAGCTACACATATTTATTTTGTCTTAATTGCCCAAAGAAACAATTGCTTCACAGTTACAGCAGCAATACAACTATTAGACAGTAAACATCACCAAACACATTTGTAATGAGGATACTGTTTTAAAGGTCTGTTAACACAAGAAGTTCCATGCTATCAGAGACAAAATGAGGCTGTGGGCATCGAATCAGAAGAATATATGACAATGCAGCTTGGACTTCGTAAACTGAACTTGTTATCTGCAGATGAGATTCATGCACTATCATCTTCTACATTCACTAAAGTAACAGTGGGTAAAAAACATTATCACACAAAGCAACTGGAAAGGTCAAGCAGCCACTTCAAAGATTAAAAAACAAAACAGGAGAATGACAGTACCCAGACATTCATGCCAGTGTTTGTTAGATTATACTGTGAGGCTGGGTGTTTTCTCCAGTTAATTTATAGAAATAGACCACTGATATTTAGGTTATGTAGCGCTTTGCTTATTTTAAAGTAAATACTAAGTTTTCTATCTTTTAAGGAAAATGATACAACTCACAGAAAACAAACAAACAAACAAAAACAACATTCAAGTTATCCAGTTCCTCATCTGCTATTAAAATATTCACTCAATTCTTTGAAGTTGCAGGGAATTCTCTACTTCATTCTCTACTTCTACATGAAATTTTTCAGGCGATTCCATCATTTACTGGTTGATGGTAAGTGATATTAGTTACTTTTAGTACCTTCAGTTTCCGAAACTAACTCCAATTTGTCTTTTATTTCTGTCTAAATTAAAAAAAACCAAACAAACATTCCCGATACATTTTGTTCCTTTGGGTTCAATTACTTTAGAGATGAAAGAAGCCAACTAAGCACCAAAATCTGTATCCTCCATCCCAGTCTCAGACCTAGCCAAATTAGCGTTCTACATGGAAGTCAGGCACGGAATCTGGAGCTGTGTACCGCAGCGCACATCTTCATGACTGGACAAAACTATGAAGGGAGGCACAATAATTCTATTGTTACTGCTGATGTTTATGTATTTTGCTAGAACATTATGTTTCTAATTACTTTGCTGAGAAGCCAGTACTGCTCTAGTGTTGTGAAAATGGCATTGCGCCCATCTGCAAACAGACTGAGTATTTACCATAGGACTTTCTGTTAAACAATGCGCAGGAATCGGCTTGACTACAGGGTTTCAGACAGAAGTAGAATTTGTTTTCACAGATTTAAAAAATTTTTGGGTTAGAGTAGAGCATTCCAAACAGCCCAATATGACACAGTTTAGGTCCAAACAGACCCAGAGGGAAGAAAAACAAAATAAGTAGCTAAGATGCAAAATTGGAAACTAGAAAAACTAGTTCCTATTCCTGGCTTTGAACAGACTTTGCCCACAATCTTTGAGGAAACCATTATCGTTTTTCATGATTCACTGTCTCCTTCCATAAAGATGTAGATCATATGTTCCTGTAACATAGAAGCTTTGGGAAACATAACTGATATAAGTAGAAATCTTTGGGATCTTCATTTGGAGAATCCTAAGCAGTACAAAGTTTCACTGCACAGTTATGCTCTGTGTTTAAAAAAAGCTCAGCATATAATACCTTGCAGCTATGATAAACAAGCTCTGGAGAATTCAGGTGTAGTTATTTAAAAACTGTCCCTTGCCATTTGCTCCCCTGCTCTCCGAACTCAGGCACGAACCTCTGCTGTCCCACGGCAGCTGGCAGAGGGGTGGTAATCTTAAGCAGAGGGGAAAAATGGGGAGTGGAAGTGCCGTATTAGCACCACGGCTTATCTGGTAGAGCCTTCACAAGTCGTCTTCTACAATGGTGATCTAGTTATATTGCAGGTAGTGACGTACCGATAGCGCACAAATATCTGCCAAACAACTTCTGACAAACTGCTTCAAAAAGCAATAAACACGTGAACATAAAGAGACGCAAAACTGCCAGAAAAATACCATTCAAATAGAACTGTTCATAAAGCTTGCATTACAAATGAGAAAGATCAAAGTCATTAGATAGCTCTATGAATTCAGATATTGGAAATTGCTTTAAAGGCTTGCCACATCTTACGGATTTTCAGGGCTTCTGAAATAGGCTGCTTTCATCTCATGTATATGAAAAGCAGTAGATGGCAGAACAGCTTATTTTTACTTTCAGAAAATTTAGCAAAATTATCTTTTTAATGGGATCTTTAGAGAGAATGTGCATTAACAGACTTTAGCTATAAACTTTAGCTATAAATTGACAGTCTTAAAATAAAGCATGGAATACAGAGAAAGCACATTTTTTTTTAATTCTAATCTGTATTTTTTCAAAATTTATGAGTTAAGAAAAAAAAAAAAGACAGACAGTTATTTTACTCTCACAGCCTCCTTCCCTCTAAGAACGGCTGCTTTCTGAGAATCATTCATGAATCACAGCATTCTGCACCTGCAGGATTTGTGACTGACACCCGATAACAAACTGCAAATCAAGCCACCCTTATGATATTTTTCTTATACTTTCTAGGAGGGAGCGAAAACCGGTGTGAAATAACAATAGAAGCTGAGACAAGCCACAGATCCTGTTCAAATCCAGCAAAATGCACTTGAAAAAAAAAAAAAAGAACACTGGAACAGCTCCCAGTAACACTAAGTAATCGTTCTGAGCATGCCAAACCTTTTACAATTCTTTAAACTGTTAAAACCATCTCAGCTGCAATCAATATTCATCAATTTAAAAATCAGAAGAGTTAAGATAGCTTCCAAAGACAACCCAAATTATTCTTCCTTGATAATAATAATTCAACTTTGATTTTTTATTCCACAGCCATCATGCTAAACTGCCAGCACAGCTTTAATATGAGACAGCTCCAAAACAAGAATATTCTTCTAAACTAATAAAGATTCTGAGAGCAACCATTGCACAAAACTAGCCACTTTTCAGCACTTTATTCCTTTGCCTAGATGAGCAAATTGGAATACATTTTATTTAACTGCGATACAACACATCTGATTCAGAAATTTCCAGTGGATGTATCCAGAGCATGACTTTCACTCAGAGGAAAGTTGGAAGCACCAAGTCATGAAACATAAACCTATTCATAATTTGCTTGCTTTTCATAGCCCAGTGGGGAAAATTTCCAGGGATGAAAATTTGTCTTCCAACTACAGTCACCAGGAAAAACTACATAACCAAAACTCAATGCAGCTCATGAATGCTAGTCTTGGCAACTAAGAATCAGGGTCCAGCTTACCCCTTGCCTGTTAAATCCTGGGATTATCAATTATAAACACTGGTCTTTACTGAGAAAAGAGAGTCAAACAGAGGAATCACAAAGTCTTGACGTATCTTGCGTTTTTTATATCACTATCTTCTCACACATAAGTAATTTTACTAAAAAAGGAAAAATACTTAGAGTTTCTCTTACCAAGAGGACAGGAAGCTTTCATCATTGACATGTAGCTGACTTGGAAGAGCTGGGCCTGCGCTGCCCCATTCCCCCCTTGCCATATCCCCTGCCATATCCCCATAACCAATAACAGCATTTGCGCAGACAGATCAGGGAGCTACCAGTCCAGGTAAAAATTAATATTTAGTTGCTTGTTTAAAATGTTAAATCATTGTCATCTGAGTCAGGATAGGGGAGAAGGAAAGAGTGCCTTTCAGGGGCAGTTCACATTTAAGTCACCTTGCAGCAGCAATCAAACTGCACCTGTAATAGGAAGCAGAGAGTAACACAACACATTTGCCTTCTCTCTTTCCCTCTCCCAAACACAACTTCCAACACTGACAAATGCTTTCTACATAGGATAAGCTTATAGAGGCGTGGGGAAAGCTCCGGACCTAATACCTACAAGAACTGTTATTCCTCTGTGGAGGAAAAGGGGGGAATATAAAGGACAGAGGACTAACCTCCTGGTTTAGGAAGATACAGCATACAGTACAGCTTGTGACTCTGCCGAATGAAGATGCTGGCATTAGGCATCACCTGAACTACTGCATGTTTCTACGAGTATTCTTGCCTGCTCTCTCCTGCATGTAATCGTCAAGCCTTTTTAATGTTTTGACTCCAGTTCCTACCATCAGCCAAGGGCTTACACATATGCACGTAATTCCACAATAAGCTTTTCTCTCTAAGTGACAGATTGGTCGCTGTCCTTTATGACAACTTACCTATACGTCAAACATGCTTCCTGAACTTGTGCTTGCTCTCTCTTTCTCTCTAATCTCAGCCCACCCTCACATACTTTGCTAGAAGCACTGACTCTGACCAGGCTGAGTGCCTGCATACAATGCAGCAGAGCTCTCAGCAGAGGAGCTGCAGGTCCCAAGGGCTGCTGTCAGACCAGGACTCCTTACGTGACACTAAAAGCTTGCTCTTAGGAGAGGCAGTAGTCACGTTGTCTCCTTCTTGCTTACCTCATTTCCATAAAAATTACTACCCATATTCTAAACTGACATCTTTCCACATTAATAGTCGTTCAGATTATAGCAAATCTTGACAGACAGGTGGGTCACACTTCACCTTCTCTTGTGCAGCAGCCTGACACACTTCCTCCACTCCCCCCTTTCCCAAAACGGTGGAAGAGTGGCTGTGAACTCATCCACAGATTTGTAATGAGGCAGTGAAAGGGACAGTAGCTGAACACACTTCCAAATACCTCATTCCCTCTGTTCCTGTTAGCACAGAGGACACACGGAAGGTCTGAAGCTCTCTGTGCAAGATGCCAGCCATTCTGCAATTCTTCTCTTTCCAGCCAAACCGAAAACATATAGGAGAGCTGTGAGTTAAGCATAACTGCCACACAGATGGTTTTGAAAGTCATACAGGTATTAAAGTTTTTTAGCAAATGGGTAAAAAGCCAGACTGTAGCAGGTTAATCAGGAAAGGTAAACACACTAAACTCTCCAGGACACTCTCAAGAGCATATGTACCACCTCACCCAAACTTGAAGTGCTTCAGTATGTCAGACTAATGATTGGCAACTACTTACAAAAGGCTGTTTTCAGGACTCTCTGCCATACTGGTCTTCATTCATGTGTTGCCTATTAATTTTCTTTGCATTTCTCCTTCACTGATAAAGCAAACATTCTCCAACAGCAAGTATGTACTGTGGATCCCATGTGATCTGAACAGCATACTGCAAAAATAACCTCCCAGATCCAAAACTTTCATACAAGACAGGCCTCAAGTAACCTTTATGAAAAATCCAAACCAGCTCAACCTCCAAGGCACGTAACAGATGTACAAATTAAGGCTGACCTGTATGGATTCAATACCATGACAGTCCCTGTACTTGTACAAAGCACGGAACCTGCCCAAATAAAAAATAATTACGCCCAAAATAATTCAGGCCCAATCATGTAGTTATTTCTTTTTAATCAGAGTATGGAATTATTGCCTTCAGGAAAGTCCACCACAAGGAAAAAGAGTAACTTCTGGAAAACAAAAAGATCTATTATTCAAAGAAAGTCTAATGCAACACAAAGCACAAAATAACAATGAAAATACTTGGAACTCACAGTGGGAGATGAGCCTAACTTTCTCCCTAATTCAATCTACAAATAGTAAATCTTCAATGTAAAATTAAAGATTAAAATAACTCAAGAGGAAAAGTCATTTTAGGAACCCAGCTGGGCTCATACAAATCCCTACCGATGCAGTCAACACAGAAAGCCAAGTGAAAAAACGAATGCAAGGGAGTTGGGAAACTAAGTTCTATTTATATGCCTTTTAAAAATCAGTTCAATATTTCAAGTACCATCAGTATCTAATGGGATTCAGTGCTGAAATTATTATTTTTTAAAGGACCCCAAGTCACCTACTTACACACTTAAGTGTGTATGAACAGCTTACCTAAAAATGCAACACATCAGAGAGTCATACTTAACGCATTCTTATTCAGGAGATACCAATATGTACTAATTTAGGAGTTTAAGCAGGATGAGTAAATAGGAAAAAAAATCATCTTTGTCTAAGATCATCCAAATGTCTAAGAGCAACCTGGTCTAGTGAAAGGTGTCTCTGCCCATGGCAGGGGGGTTAGAACTAGATGTTCTTTAAGGTCCCTTCCAGCCCAAACCATTCTATGATTCTATGATCAGATAGTCATCAGAACAACTGAATGAGATTTGCAATCTGGAGGATGCGGATTAGCATAAGCAGGTATGGGAAAGGAATATGAGGAAACTTACTTTCATCATAACTAAAAATGGAGAGCTGGTATGCACTTTGTACAGAGTTCTCAACTTGTTTTTACCATATTTCAGTACAGAATAGAGTTAAAATACAAATCCTGCTACTAGGCCCCCTCCTATTTCTAGGCCTATGCTCAACCCTACTGACCTGAAGCAGTCTAGCAATAACTATCACCAAGACAGGGGTCTGGATTTCAAAGGACTTTTTGCCCTGCATCACTAGTTTCCCCATCATTGCAGGCATACTTTCCACCACTATTATAGCCCCTGATAATCTTACAGAATATCCTTACCACATCTCAGCATTTACCTTTGTTGCACTGTCCATTCTCCTTCTGTTGTACGAGTAGGAGCAGTTCAGGAAAACATGTGTCCTTTCAGTACGTGTTTGTTCCAGAGACACAGAATGAGAAATTCAACCAATTGGCAAACCCAACTAAGCCAAATACTCCTACTGTCCCAGGCAACAGCCAATGCCTGATGCTTCACAGGAGAGCAAGAATAAATGAATCAATAATAAATACATTAAAATCTCATAAGTGCACAATGTACAATGTTGCATGGAGGCTTGAGACTTTTTGCTGACTTATAAAGACAATGGATCCAGCCCTGAAGTATAAGATATGGTAACTCCAGTCTAAATGTATTAAGACCAAAATCAAAAGTCAAACCACTAATTTTACATAAAATACATGCAAATGTTTCAGGGCAAGCGATGTTTTATACCCAAGAAACATTCAGGGCTCAATTAGGATCTAGTCCGTTACTCCATGAAGAAGAATAAGCAGAGAGGAAGTTTTCTTCAACTCTTCTATGCCAGACTCCCACGCAAACATCCCTAACGTGGGAGGGAAAGCAACGTTTTGATCACTGCTTCCCATCCTGGCAAATGGCCAGGAATGGAACAGCAGGAATATAATTTCCAGCTCATCATTCACTACCACCATGACAAGATGCTGCTTTAGAATAAAGTAAAATATAGCAGGAAAAGGACTTTCAACTTCTCCTCCTAAAAAAAAAAAACAGAAACAAAGACTCCAGTTCAGTTCTCTCTACCTTGCCCTTAACTGTACTGGCCAAAAATGGAGAAGATCATTTGTCGTATAGCTAGTTAGTTTGCAAATTAGGCCAGACAACACAGCTTAAACAATATTGTTAGAAAAACAGTACATTCTGAAGCACAAACCATTTAGTAAAACAATAATTTCTGGAACCCTTAAAAGCCCTGGAAAACTTCCAGCTAGACCCTGAAATGGCTAATTGGAAAGACTAACAGCTTTACAAACGCTAAGAAAGAAGTCAGGTCAAGTCGGTGCCTTGAGTATCCTGTACTTTATATATGGAAGCAAAGAATGGTAATATGATAAATATGCAGGTTCATATGCATCTACACATTGTCTTTATATAACTTTTTCAAAAGGTTTTTTTGAATATGGTCTATAAAAAAATGTTTCCTACCATAAAAACACTGAACTGCAATGTTACTGCAATTCTGCAATAAATCTTAGCAGCACACTCTTCCAATAAATTATACGGCCTCTTTATAGTAATTCTAATTATCTTCAAAGTGTTTTCTCAAAAGGATACAAATAAAGTGAGAAGCTGGGGAGTCTGTCTGGCTTTGAGAGTCAGAGACAGGAACTTTTCCAATCTTGTCCTTAAATCCAATGTCCAGGAATCCTTGAAAAGAAAAACAAATTATGACAGTTGTTCACCAAATATGTACACTCTGCTGAAAGTACTGTTTGGGTCACAGCAACCTTCCTCTAGTAAACAAGGCAGCCAGCATTGTATTGAAGAGATTTTCCCTTCGCTGTTACTGAAGTGAATGTGTTTCCTAGCTACCCGTAAAAGTGTACGGAAGTTAGAAGAGAGTGCAGCATTATTCCTAGACGAGAGTACTAAAAACACGATGTAGCTTTATTTCAAGTGTAAAACTACCATATAGTGTCGGTGCCTTGTATGTACATGCAACAACTGCCCCTAAATTAGAAGTACCTTTAAAATATAAGCAACTTGAGAAAAAGATAAAAAGAATATTAATTTTAAATTTATTAAATAGAGTACAAAATGAATAATTTTCCATTGCTTAGTTTTCAAAAAGTAATCACTGTAGTCATCTTTCACTCCTAAAAGATCCGGGAATTGTAAATTTTGTCAGTAACTATTGCAAGCATCATGACATGACATCAGTGATCAGGGTACAACATTTCTAAAATAAGGATTTGGAGAAAACAATTCGTACAAAAAATAGACCAACATATCAGCCACTAACTGGAATACTGCCTGACATAGTGTCTCATAAGCACAGGAAAATAATAGTTAAGGGAAAAAGCCAAACTACACCTAAGAATTCACTGAATACTCATTTCTTCTATTTCAAACCTTTGGTTAAGCTAGTTTCTGCTTGACAAAAAGCTAGCCAACAGATGAAAAAGCAGTATCTTCCAACAAGCAGCAGAAGCTTCCTAAATTTACTGCTGTATATGTATATGTTGCAAGCTGTTCTCACAGCTCAGATTTGCCCTTATTTCGCCATGCTGGAGAGCGTACAGTATTTACTTGCTGCATTTACCAATCCAGTGTCCAGACAGTGGTGCGCCACAGTACGCTGTATATTACCAAAGGAACCATGTCTCCTGCAGAGAGGAGTGTATATTATTTTTCAAGATGTATTACACAAACAGACAGGAACTCCAGCTATATAAAGCATCAGACGCCTGAGAAAAAAAAAATGCCATAAGAACACTGCTTAGTAGACTAGTGAGTCACTGCTGTTCTTTCTCAAACATAAAACAATCTGTGTTTCAACACTAACATGGAATGAGCTGTACAATTCCCACAAGAAAATATGAGTGACTGTGGACTAAGAGCTTGGACACTGGGTTACTATGAATAAACCTGAGGTCTCGTCTTAGATAAGGTATTAAAAAAAAAAAAAAAAAAAAGCTGCTAAGTATAATTAAAAAAGAGCAGTCATATCCCATCTCTGAGGTCAACCAGCACATCTCATTATTTATAGCTAGTCCCAAAGGAAAATGGCAGTATACGCCTTTTTTGGTGTTAAACCGGAGCTCCTCATCAGCTGGTACATCCAAAGTCAGCCCTAGGGCAAGTATCACTTAAGCTTTGATTTGATATCAAAGAAGGTGTGGCAGCAATGCAGGCTGAAGATATCTTCTCCCACCACAACTGCCCGCAGCTCCTTAGATAAGCCAGCACAACTGTTCACGTGGTAGGAGAGTGAAGCATTTCAAGCATATAACCTTGCAAAACAGTAAACAGATTTTACAAAAAAAAAATCACGTATGCACATGTGTGTGTGTTTATGTACATGGGAGCTGTATACACACACCTTCACAGGCAATAAAGCAGATCAGTTCCTTGATCCAGTCCAAGTGCAACCACATAACCAGCCATTTCCAGCACAATCAAGAAGTTAAGATGCACTTTTGCACCGCAGGAACAAGTCATCAGCAGGTGGAATGGTGGCTGTACCCTCCCCACAGGAATTGCCACCAATACTTCAGAACATCAAACCACAGCTCTGGACGTCTACCACCTACCTAACCATCTACCTGCGCGGTGCCCAGAAAGCAGCCAACGTAAGGGTGTTTTATTACCCCGTCATCAATAGGATAACTGTAGATCATCATCACATTGAAAGTGCACCTGCAAATGAGATCTATTTTGAAGTTCAAACACACTAACTTTTACACTCTCTTCTCACCTTGCACGTGCAAGCCTAAGAACTGAACTCTGAAACAGCCATTCAAAGGTAAAGGCTAACACATATTTAACAAAAAAATTAACCAGGAAAAACGCCAGTGGCAAGAGTCACCAAACCACTAAGCACAGCTATGCTCTTCCAGCATTTTTTTTGGGGGGTGGGGAAGAATCTCAGAACACAGACAACAGTGACTCATTTTCTGTTACAGGAGGATTACTTATAAACTTGACTTTCTCTTTTCCACATTAAATGAAACTGCTTCAGTCTCCTTATGCCTAGCTATCATGTTTTAAATCCAGCTATAAATACACAGATAGTGGGGTTGGGCAACAACCTCAAAGCAAGTAAATGGACTTAAACTTCTATATAGCGATTCCCAGAAGCATGCGTATTTCAGGGTTGTGTGGAAAGGAAGAAGAGAGAGCAATTCTTATTTATGGACGCAAAGCTGGTGTACCATTTAGGAACTCAAGCAAATATAAAAAATATTTAAGATGGTACCGTGTTATTGATAGCACTCTCACAACCCTTCCTCCATCAAATATACATTCTTTTATGATTGTACAGTTTCTGTTAAAGGACACAATAAAAGCAATTGCCAAACTAAACATCATTCAATGACTATCACCCCATGAGAAAATCATAAATGCCATCTCTGCAAAAGAGATACTTACCTGGAAAAGTTCTTTAAATGAAGGATGAACCATGGGGTTTGGAACAAAAGGCAAAGCATAGAAGGGAAGAAACTCTGTAGTCTGGCTCAGTGCAGCTCCTTTTGTTTCCAGGTACGCCTTAAAATGAGAAATCCTTTCCTCAAGTTCAGCTTTGTCCTAGGAAATAAAGCAGCATATTTATTTGGAAAACTACCACTCTGAATGCACCATAAAGCTGGCAAATATAAGCAGAGACCTAAATACATTAATATCAAATTTGAAATCCTAGAATATTCGTTATCTAAAAAGCAACATTTATTTAACTAGAGAGCATTATATCTTGTTTTCACCACTCAAAAAAGAAAATTTAACCCGAGGATGTTATTTGTGTTGTGCAAGTCCAACAAAAGAGGAGAGGGACAATTGCTTTTTGAATGTAAATTATCCCTGCCCACTTCAGGCTAGACTTCTAAAGCACAGTGCCATTTCCACACTCAGGGCAGAGAGGAAACACCTACTTTAGACGTGCTTTATTTCAGTGATAAGTGCAGAACCGTAAAATCCACTCGCCCAGCACCAGGAAGGGGAGCTGGCACACGGAACAGACCAAAAGCTCCTTACAGGCTGGAAAACACACTGAAGGCATCCAAATACTCCTGTAGCAGCTGGCAGATGTAAGGCAGGAGCTATTAAGCCCTGGCTGATCTGGCTGACTCCAGGCTGCTTAAATGTCTCTTCATCATAAAAGTCCCATGTAACTCGTATTTTATTTTATTGCAGCTTGGAAATAAAATTTTCAATATGATATATTGAGCTAGTCAAGATTCAGCTTCCCCATTTTATAAGAAGTGTTTATATTTCAACACATAGCTTCAGTCTAAACTGGAAGCAAAGTAAGTGTTTTAAGAATTTCCTATGGACTACAATTAGAGGTGTGAAAGTATCAGCATGCTGGTATTTTCCAAGTTAAAATACTTCAGGAGCTCCAAGATAAGGATATCTACAAATTCCATCTCTGTACTTCACTATACAAGGGTCTGGTTCAACTAAAACGCAGACCGCGGCCCAAAAACTGAATACATATTCTGGGAATTCTCCTTACTAAACATCCCATCCTCATCAAATGAACGAAATAAATTACAAATAAATGAAGTAAAACAAACAAAAGCAATTTGAAGTTTGACCCGTGAACTAAACTTACAGGCTTTCCCACAGAGTGTTTTAAGAGGTAGGTGGCAAAGTGGATGTGAAGATAGAACTCCAGCTTCTGAGCAACCGGTTCATTGTCCCGGACTGAAGATGAAATATGCTCCTCCCAGAGTTGGAAGAAAACTTTTTGCTCACCATTTTCAAATGCTGTAAGCAAATCTTTCTGCAAATGGGAAAAGGGGAAAACCAAACACGGAAGAGCCACATTTTTTCAACAGTAGGTTAGTGAAGGAAGAATTCAAGTGTCATCTCAACTTTGAATGAAAACTTTTACCCAAGATCTCTCACCATTCAATAACCACCTAAAAATTCTTTCTCTACCTATCTTTAATATCTTTGAGAGCCTGAATTAACCACCAATACAAAAAGTAAAGCCCAAATTTTCAAGCATGTCGATCCGGGAACCCACCTTTACCATAAGGGAAAAATACATGCCTACAGTGTGTGAAAATCAGTCTTATCAATGTACGGCAAGCTAAAAACCTAAAATAGTGTGAACCAAAACCACTGTCTCCAGTTCAAAAGGACTGGAGTTCTGAAAAAAAAACCAAACCAAAACAAAAAAACCCAAAAAACAACAAACAATCCTGCACTGAAAGAAGACTGCTAGCAAACTTCTTCAAATAATCAAGAATCTGTTCAGACAGTTCAGATAATCTCACCACTGTAATAATTCCCACAGTGGTTAGTGGCCTTTATCTGGTTTTAGTATTACTCAAAGTAAGTGTAAATGATGCATTACCTGAACAGGCAAGGCTTTTGAATCTCTTGAGGAAACACCTGCTGGTTTAGGTAGTGGCTTCCCTTTTATTTTACATTCCTTTGTAAATACTTTCACTGTTTCTTCAAATTCAGCAAAATCCAAATACTACAAGACAAAAACATACAGGAACAATATTTTTTTAGATTATTAATGCTTCAGTGAGTGACCCATGAATTGCCAAAATCCTTTAAACCTTCTCTGTAGCAGGGTCCATAAACGCCAAAGGCTGCACAGCAACAAACCAAGAACTGGTACTTCATGTGGTACGAAAATACTGTCTCTCAACTAAATTTCCTCCTGCATCCTAGAGAATAGTACTGACAACCAAGCACATCCTTTCTGAAAGAATGATGCCCCTCATTTAGCCAGTAATTTCATTCAACCAAAGAAGAAAAAGAACTAAAATCCATTAATGCTATACCTTGGTTGAAGAAACAAGTAAATAACTACCTTGCAAATAACATTCTCAGAGGGCAGAATTCTTAAGTGTGACTCTCATCTCCTTAAGAGCAGTCAGACAGCTTGAATTCTAAGCCAGGTCACTCATCTGAAGCTGTGCAAGCCAAATTAATGAACAGCTAATCAAGCATTATTCTTCTGAGAAAGAGATAAACAGCCCTGCCTCTTCCTCCCACAATGTACAGTCGCTATATTACACACAACTTCCCCTCCTTCCCCCATCTCAGGAGTCTTAGTTATTGGTTGCTGAGGCAAGACATCACATTTCATTTTGCAAACTGTATCTGGATACCCAACATTGCCACAGAGAACAAGAATCGTTACTTTCTTCACTGTTGACATAAACAGTAGTACAGTAGTGATTACTTAAATCTCTTTTTATATTTGTTTTCTGAGATCCACAAAAAGATTTAAGTTGTGTATGATTTTGCTGTTTGGTAGACTCTGCAGGCAGAAAGTAACTGTCCAGGCTTTCAACAGACAGCCTGGTGAAAGCTGGGCACAGCGAAGGCTGACCGCTGCTCCTGACCACCTCTCCGCAGCACTGGCATCTGTGGAACCCTGCAGTACGCTGGGTCGCACAAGCACATAAGGCAGGGGGGTTAGGTTTTTGGGTTGGTGCTCACTTAGGGCCCTAAACTAGGCTACCAACACAGTTTCAATCAAAGGGATGAAGCAGTAACATGCAGCAGAGATCACAGTTTGTATTCTTGTTCCAAACCAGAAATATCCCATTTTAGTCAATTTACCCAGAAGGCTGAAGCACAGACCACCAGAGAGACACCCGCCCTTGAAAGTTTGTCTCTCACTGTCCTTTTCACAGGACCGTTTCACACTTTAGAAAATCTTCTGATTACCTCTTATGGGCCATATGGGTAGAGGAGCACCTAGCTGGAAAATCCTGCTTAGGCATTAACCTACGGAGATCAGTGGCCTCAGGACTTCAGCCTAGGCTTTGTCAGCTCTAGGGTTTTTATATGCTTCTATGATTTTATACGCATATGGAGTGAGGTGGCAGCTAAGCAATATTTTAAACATCTCACCATTTTCACAGGTTGGACCTGAGCCCCAAAGCTGTCTGTGGATCTAATTAACTTAACTGTTCCTTTAATGAAAGCCTCATTTGCAATGAACAATAGATAATTCTAGCTTGATTTGATGTTTGACTGCTGGCATTTAACGGACATTGAGCCCTTTGAATCTACAGAGCATGAGAGGAGTCAATATGATTTCAGGGTGTAGCACTTAGCCAGTTAAATAACTCTAGAATTTAGACCACAGTTACAATGCCTGGCTCTGAATACAAATATTATGAAATTTTGCCTTGCTCATTTCAACCAAAAAAAAAAAAAAAAGGAGAAAACCAACCTCTCTCACCAGTCCGAGTAACTCAGCTTCATAAGCTAGAACGTCACCCATCGCTAAGCGTTACTGCTACGTCTCATCGCCGATAAACCTAGAAAATTGTAAAGACGGGGGGTGTTAGCAGGCAGCCCCGCGGTTCGCACAGCCCATTAGCCACCTCATCTCCAAACAAACCGCATGAGGAAGACATCCCCCCTCCCGTAAGGCACCTCCAAAGAAGTTCCGAAGCCGGTCCTCGCCGACCCGAACCGCTGCTCCCGCCAGGCCGCGGGGCGATCACACCGGCTCCTCACACAGCAGCCCGCCCGCGGGTGCAGCACGCCGCCGCCACCGCGCCCCCCAACCCGGGCCGGGGCGCTCCGGCCCCCCCGCCCCCGCTCAGGGCCGAGAGCATGCGGCCCTACCCGCTCCTGAGCCCACCGGAGGGGAGGGAAGCGAGCAAACCCCGAGCGCCACCGGCACCACGGCGGCGCGGCCTACCTGCCCCGCCGCCTCCTGTCGCCTTGGCAACCGCGGCCTCGCTCCCCGTCAGGCCGCGCCCCCTCCCGCCGCACATGATCCCGCTCAGCCAATCCCAGGCGGAGAAGGGCGCGTCACGTGACGGGGGAGGGTTCTCCACGGTGCCGGCGGGCAGCGCCCCCTGGAGCTTCCCCCTGGTTGCGGTGAAGAATCACTTGGCGGTTCCCGCTCTCTGACGTACCGTGAAGAGAGTTTGGCGTCAAGTTCATTTTTTAAAATGATCTACTGTCTTAACACAAATTTTTGTACCCCCTAGCCATCCTTGGGCAGGCCAGAAGTCTTCTAAAAACACACCACGCTGTGTGCTTGTCCATAGGCCCATAGCTTTTGGTTGCACAATTATGTGATTTCTTAATTACAGTCATTACAGCCATCCGGCAGTATTTGCCCCCATCACACCTGCCACTGAGCGCTGCGCTCTCTTGAGGGATGGAAATGCCGGGAGTAATTCCCTTGGCCCAGGCGCCTGCCCCACTTACCCCCCAGCTTGGAAGGTCCGTTTGAAAAAGACGTCGGGCAAAAAAGGCAGAGCCTTGCCGAGGCCGAGCGCTGCGCGACGAGCCTGAATCACAGCCCCAACACAGCCGGGGTGAGGGACGCCAAAACTGGCCCCCTGGGTCGCGCACGCACGGCTCCGGCAGGCACGAGTCCGACGTGTCGTCGCCTCATGGAAGCCTGACCAAAACAAACAGGAGGATTGGCCGAGCCCCTTAGCGAGGCTTTGTCCTGTTTTTAATTAGCAGTGGTGTTGATGAACCTCTCACCATTAACACCAAGTTTCTAGCAAGCATTTGCTAGACACAGCAAAATGACATCGTATCACCAGTGATGTCCTGCCCGGGGTTTCAGTCTCACCCTGTGCAGCCTCGTTTGCCACCATGAACACCTAAGATGACCCATGTCCTCCGCACGTCCCACAACCAGACACAGCACGGCACCATCTTTCTTCCTTTATAAAGCTCCTAAAGCAGGCAGCCAAAACGAAACGCAGAGCTGCCCCACACACATGGATTTTGACCCTAATAACCTCACAAAACCCAAAAGCTAATCTCACCAGCCAGCTCAGAGGCACTGCTCTCCACTGAGACCATTTCCTAGTCAAACCTTAACTTTCTGACATCAGTGTGGGTGAACACAGCTCAGGGTACAGTCTTCCCTTGGCTTGTGATCTAAGGGTATTCTTCTCCTTATGCAATCTAAACAAAAATTGAAGGAACAGGAAAGAAAAAAAAAAATCACCCTTGAACATTCTTGCCAGATCTGAAATTATCAGCCTGATAAGTGAAACTTTGGAAGGAGCGAGGTGATGGGAAGCAGAGTTATGACACATGGTGAGCAGGCACTAATGCTCCATCCATAACCCATGGGAGTTATTTCACCACTGCTCCATGGCCAACCATGGAGATGCTGCCCAGGGGTGAACACCCACCTGCTGGCCAGCACCTGGGATAAGGTCAGGAAGACACAAAGCTTGTGCCTCAAGCCTGAAAAGCAGGACTCCGCTGCCCTGTGTGTCCAAGGGAGACCATTCATTATTGCCTGGGGCATCACCCCAGCTTCATAGTTTAGGTTTTTCTTGGGGCAGATGTCACCACTGCCTCTGCCCGAGGCTGAGCATTCCTGCGGCTGGGCCATCAACTCTGCCAGCTGCAGGTCCCGGGCTGGATCATAACTTGTTGCTTGAATAGAAACAGAAGGCTATTCTCTGTGCCCAAGTGGCAGATTTTGCAGGAAATGTCTTCTTGCAGTAGCCTTTCCAAGTGGTTGCACTGAAAATAAAAGCAAGCAGGCAAGAGAAGAACATTTTTCAAAGCTTAAACATCCTGTTATTTTCTGTGTCAAACTTCAGCTTTTAGTTGCCAAAAAATATTTTGGTCTGGATTTTCAATGAATATTTTGAAGGAGCATTTAGGCAATAAATAAATAAGAAGTCATTTGAGTTTCTAGTTGATGACACGTTGTTGTTGGTTGGGTCGGAGCACAGACTGGCTCCTACTGGGACTGGCTGGGGGGCAGAGGGGTTTGCTTGGAGCAACGTCCTGCACTCGGGCAGGGCACTTGCCCAGCAGTTCAGACGCTGCTCACATACTGAATTACACAGCAGTGCTTCCCCAGGGCCCTCTGCAAGGAAAACCAAGGCAATGGAATTGCAAAACCTCTCTGCTCTCCCCAGCATCGGGCTATCATAAAGCTGCTCTGTCTCCCTCGGATAGGGCTTGTTTAGCTGCTGCTGAGCCTCAAGTTTCACCTTTCCCCACCTCTCCCCAGAAGGATGCGGTCAGCCTGTGCCAGGCTATTTATTTGCGGACCTTTCTTGAGTAATTTCCTGTAACTAAAGGAGAGGCACAACGAAGACTTTGATTTTGTGCCACGGGATGCATGAACTCAGCTCTCCTTGAGATTCAGAAGCCTCTTGGCCTGCTCAGTGCAAAGCAGGGAGGGAGGAGGGACTGACAAAAAAGGTCCCCAAAAAGCTCCTTTCAGCTCCGTTGCAAAATGGTGAAGGAGGCTCCCAGGCACCTTGCAGCCCAGTGTGGAAGGAGCCAGAGCTTTCTTCTCCCAGCGGGACTTTGCAGATGAGGACAGGAGCATCCAGGGCTCAACCTATTGCCCTGAAATGTCAGCCCCCCTGTGTCCCTCAAGTGCCCTCCTGGAGAGGAGACGCTGCTTTCTCCAACCTCCGCAAAACCTTCTTGCCGCTGCCACCACCCTGGTGTGGGCTGGCCAAAGCCCAGCCCAGGCTGAAGGAGGGAGGGAGTCCTCCAGCGCTTTCTCTGCTCCTCCATCCCGACAGATCAGCCCATGGTACCTTTCCAGCTGTGGCAGAGATCCCCCTTCAGAGATCCCTACAGGGACAGAGCTGACAACCAGGAGAGACCAACTGCCTTTGCAGGGCTGGGGGTGCCTCCGTGGGGGATGACGGCAGCTCAGTGCCCCGGGCCCGAACGGGGTCCCAGCTGGGCTTTCTGGCACATGCTCATCTAAGACATGGGTCATTAAGCCCCTATCAAGGCGAACACCAACGCACGAGAGGGCTTGGCTTACAGTAACAGCAAGGCTTTCCAGCCAAAAATGGCAGGGGGCTGGGAGGAGGGAAGAGCTAGAGATGCTCCATTAAAAAAAAATAATATGGAGAAAATAGTGCACAGAAACAGCAGGACAGAGAGCTTCATCGTCAGGAGAAACATCCCCCGTCCCAGCAACAGCCCTAGGGAGCCTCACTGCCTTCACCGCATGGGCACAGCTGTGATGCTGCCACCAACACAGACCGATGGCCATCCGTCCCATGCCACCAACGCAGACCAATGGCCACCTGCTCGATCACTCGGGGACAAATTGCCAAACCTCCAGGCCCACAAGAGGAGCAAGCAGCAGGTTTCATCTATGAATGAGCCCATGAACTCTGCTGTCTGATGCAGATGTTTCCAGCAAATTATTTTCAGCTGCTTCTTGTTCATGCCTGAACCCCAGATTTCATGCTTAAGCTAAATATAAAAAAGATCTCTGGGTGAAGTTAAAGTAAACAGAGAATTTGCCCGGCCCTACAGGAGCTATCTCAGCTTCTCCTCTGGGAGAACAAGGTGGGGAAACAAAAAGTTAATCCATCTTGGTTCTCATTGACATGGAATGGAAAAAAACAACTAAATGGGAGAGCCAGCCTAAAGCTGAGAACAAAGGCACAGCACCAATATTTCAGGTCTTTTTCCTTCACTCTGAAGGGGAAAAAATTGCTCCGCGCTTCATCCCTTGCAGGTTATCTTTGCAGGAACAATGTCCCCATAATTTCTGCTGACAATTAACCTCGCCTGTGCAGCAATTCTTCCCTGGGTCACCAGAGGAGCTATTTATACCCTTGGCCAGGGATGCTGTTGCCACCAAACAACTGCCCTTCCCCTTGGCCAGCCCTGCACCAAGGCAGTGGGCAGCGAGCTCCAGGGTGTCCCCCCATGCACCCTGCCCTGCTCGCCAGGACCTGCTTCACCTGGACCCTCATGGTATAGACCCTCCACCATCCATTTTCTGCACACGCTTTGCACACACAAAGAGACACCAGACATAGGTGTTGCTTAAACGCACACGTGCACACAGGTGTCAGGCAGCAGGGTCCGTCAGACCAAGTGCACAGGGTTGGGACATCTGGCGTTATGGTCTCCAGGACCTCTGATTAGCTGGTTTCCAAAGGACTTGGGCAGAAACGGGATTTATCTCAAGTCACCTCTCTGCAATATGTGGGTAATGATGATTCCCCCACCTGCTGGAAGAGACACCGATGGCTCACCTGAGTACCTGCACAGTACTTCTGAGCAAAAAACAGAGCTTTAGTTGTGCAGCCAATGCCAGGAATTGGAGCACAGACCTCAAAACAAAAGTCCGGACCTGGGCTGCTGCCAGCTGGACTGTTTGCCCACACAGAGCAGGATTTCAGAGGCCAAGTCAAGCCAGTCCTGAGCTGGAGCCCAGCAGCAGGGGCTGGGGCAGCTTCTCCTCCCAAGGCACAGAGTATGGGCCAGCCCAATCCCACCAGTGCTGGAGAAACACACTGAACCAGGTCTGCCAGAACCAGTTATCTTCACTGAGGGAGCAAAGACCCTCACTCCCACGTGAAGCCACTCTGAGGAAAGATCAGCACCCTCGGGTGAAGGCCTTCAGACCCACTGGTCCCACCAGAGGTTGCAAGCAACCACCACCCACCTTGCACAGTCCTGCGATGCCTGTGCTCCCCATCTCCCCCATCCTGCCACTACTGCAGTGTTAAGGTGGGCCCGGAGCTGGGCTGAAAACCCAACCCTGCCAAGAGCAGCAGGCAGGGGGAGCCCGGGGCAGGCTGGGGTTTGGCAGGGATGAGGGTGGGGGACGCTCCAGGATGCAGGGAGATAAATGGCCAACGTCGTCATCATTATCAGCGGTGCCCAACCTTCGTGTGGAATGGCGAGGAGGAAGAGCTTCGCCTGGCCCTGGAAGGAAGGGGAGAGATAGGGAGGGCGGCACCGTGCTGTGATGGGGAGAAGTAGGAGGACGAGACCTTCTGAGTGCCCGCTGGGGCAGAGGAGTGATGCTGGGGGGCTGTCGGCCCCCTCCTCAAAGACCCCTTGCCCTGGGAGCTTTACCTCCGACATCTCCATCTCTGCTTTGGTCCCCAGCACAGTGCCAAGCAGGGGGCTTGTACCTGAGTTAACGAGTGGAAAGGAGAGACTGAAGACATGTCCAGGGCCTCCTGGAGGGACCCTGAGATCTGTCAGAAGCAGCGTGCTTTTGAAGTGATTTATTTCTCAGCAGGGTTAAGGGGGATGAGGCCCATTAGTCAGGAGGGACAGAAGCATGCTTCCTGTCACCTCGGCCTCACCCTCTGGCAAACCCAGGAGCTATAGGTCCAGTTAGCCCCTGGCAGACACCCCAGGGGTGGGTCCCTCCGCAGCATCCCCAGACAAGCCCAAGAGAGCAGCACTTCCTAAGAAATCAGCGCTAATGAGTCACTGTGGCTAAACTACATTATTTAAAGCAGCAGCAAAGCTTTCGGGCTCCCACCATGCCTTCTCCAAACTGGAGATCAGAAAGCCAGCGGTGGCCTCCATCCCCCAAGCACAGCACCGAGACGTTCCCGCAGTTACTGGCCCCATCTGTCCCCAGGGAAACTGGTCAGACACCTTAGCATGGGGGCAGGATCCAGTCCAGGCTTTCCAGAGCCTTCTCTGAGGTTTTCTAGCACCTTTCCAGAAGATTTCTGGATGATTCCTGGCCATTCCCTGGAAGTTTTTCTAGAGGTTTTCTGCCGCATCTCCAGAATGTTACTAGACTCTTTGTAGAGGTTTACTTGAACTCTCCTGGGGCTGTTACAACCTCTTTGTGTGTTTTTTTACAAAGTCACAGGTTGGCCATTTCCAAATTTCCCAAGTGGCATCTTAGCAATTGAGCAAAGCTCAGCACCTCAGCCAAGCACTGGGCAACACCTCAGGTGGTCACAGAGCAGCATCCTCAGCAGCCTGATTAGTAAACTGAAGAAGTATTTAGAGGTTAGAAAAAACATTCACATGTATGGGATCATTCTATAGTCAGGACGTATTGCTTTGTGCCACAAACTCTCAAAAACGCCCCGCAGGAGGGCCTGTTGTCCTTGTGCTGTCTGGAGTCTTTTAAGCAGTGTCCCCTGAGCGAGATGCACGTCTCACCAAGGCACAGGACCAGCACCCTCCCAAGCTGTGGCACGGGCGGAAGAGGTTTATCCTTTACGAACTCACAGGGCCTGAGCACACGCACCTGAGGGGCTGCCCACTGCGCGGGAAGCCGGGTAGGACCTGGACGCTCCACAGTGGATTGGGCTCCGATTGCAGAGCTCAGCTGGGGAAGTCCCCAAAGGGAAGCCCCATCTACTGATACCAAATGCACGAGCAACCAACGAGCTGTTCATTGCATGCACAGCCTTCTCTCCGGAGAGAGGTGCAAACAGGCTGAAACCCCTGGAAGCCACGTAGGGCGCGTACTCCTGCAAAGAGAGGAGCCACTTCTCAATCATCGGCCCTCCAGCGAGAGGTCGATTTGCACTTGCTAGAAAACACTCCTCATGGTTGTTCCTCCCCCCAAGCACCATCCCACCGAGCTGTCCCTTCCCGCTCCCCCCTCAGCTCACAGCAACTCAGATTTGCGGTGTGGCCGTCACCTCTCCTCCTTCACACTGCTCATCCATTTGCTTCGCCCTTTAACCAGCTGCCACTTCTGTCGATGCTCTCCAGCTCCTCTCCCCCCTCCCCTGGACTCCCACCCAGGACATTCTCCCAAGCAGGAAAACGCAGAGCAGCCGGGGGAAAAAGCCGAGACAGCGGACGCTTTTTTGCGCGCACTCTCTCCATGGTGCCAATCCTGAACCACGCAGTTCCCCTGTGTGTTTACATAGTGAAGACAAAACACAGCGAGTGGCAGAACTGGGGAAGTGAGGACAGGCCAATTCCCAGATGTCCCTCCTGGTGTCCCCAGCCTGGCACACATGGCCTTTTTCTTCCACAGCCACCAAAAGCTCCTCTAAAGATCTGACTGCCCAAGTGTAACCTTACCACGTGGCCCCAGAGTAGCAGCTCAGAAATCAGTTTGGGGCTATCTGAGGTTTTTACATTTGCTGGTGCCAAGGCAGCTCTGGGAAACATCACTGCCAGAGGCAGGATTGGTCTTACAGGCACAAGAAAATCATTTAGCACAAGGATCGAGTCTCCTGGACAGTGCCCCAGGCAGTTCATGGCTCAGTGGGAACTGCTCGGTGCGTACAGATTTACACAGCCACACTGAGAACCAAACCTGTAGCAAGCGCCAGGAATATACTGGCTACCCTGAAACATCTGCTACAGTACGAAACAACAAGGCTTGGCAACAAGTCCTGTGAATAGAAGCAGGCTGTTCACAGCTCGGCCAAGGCATCAGTGTACGACTTCAGGTCCTTCTAAGCCAGCTATTCCCAGCATTCCTACTCGGACTCTAGAAATCTCCCAGCAATATCTGGCTGTCTGGCAGGTTGCTGAATGACCTGAAATGATTTATTCTTTTCTCCTCCCAATGTCCTCCCCTCGACATGGTATTTTGTAAGATGACACAAGGCATAACTAACAAATTACCAGAAAAACACCACATACCACACTGGTTGGCATCAGCAGAACATGCAGGAGTACGGGATACAGGTGCCCATTCCCAGGAAAGGGATTCCAGCACCAGAAAGACTCACATAATGTACATTTGTCCAGCTTCTGTTTCTTGCACCGCAATACCAGGTCTCATTTTGAATGACCATTGGGATTGGAGCAGCGATTCCCTCTTTGTTTCCATTTTCACTGGCAGTAACGTTGTCTGTAGCCATTTCAGGTTCATTCTTGGCTCTGCTCCATGGGAGAACAGATCTGGATCACGCCGAGAACTGCGAGCTCTGACCAGCACCCTTACTGAGACAGCATTTCAACTTCAGGAACTTCTGACTGAAGGCTAGGACTCAAAATTGGCTTTCAGTCCCATACCTCTGCTCCGTACTGCTTAAGCTCTGCAGAGAACAAAGGCAGACTATTCTATTGCTATAAAAACATTCACCAGAATAAACCATCTGCTGGAAAAGCTCCCAGGCACTACATACAACATTTGTCTTCCATTACCACCGACGCACATGAGCTTGTGGTATGTTCACATGGAGCAAAACATTCCCAACATACATACAATAAAAACCTCATTCCATTTAAGCGGTGTTTCAAATGATGGAGCTTCCCCCAGCATTTGGCTTACAGCTGCCCAGAGCCGCGATCTCTGGCTCACCGGTGACAAACCCTTCGAAGCGTTACAGCCCAACAGGTGGAGGGCCGGCTGGGCCGACAGCGAGCGGCCGAGCTGCATTCTTTCCTTCTGACTGCTGCTCATTCCATACCCCTGACTGTAAATCCCACCTTGGCTAACGATGCACAGCAGCGCAACAACTTGCATGTCTGGATTCACCCCATCCAGGCCTGTAATGTGCTTCTAGCTGCCTGCTCACATCAGCTATTATGCTCATATTTGGTGAGCGCAGTGAAAGCATTCGGGGGGGGGGGGGGGGGGGGGGGAAGGATTCTGTGAAACAAAGAGAAACATGCCCCATTTCCCCATCACTAACACTCAGAGCCCTTCTGCCGGCCCCAGTCACACGAATACCAGGATGAGCAAGGGGGAAGATCAGTGCAAAGTCGGTACACCACAGAGGTAATTTGGAAGCAGACCTCCTCTGGACAGCTGCTGGCAAGTAGAGACCTGCCCTCGCTGCAGCATCAGAGCTACGGCTGGGCCAGGCTGGAGCTGGTGACGTACTCAGCCTAAACGAGCACTAGAGAAAGAGATGTGCACAGATCCTGACAACTCTACAGAAGAGCAAAGTCAGTCGAGCTTTGCTGGAGGAAGATGCACGACCTGGGTCTAGTTTTTAAAATTTGGGGAGAGCGGAAAAGAAGGTTGTTAGGCTTCCTTTTTGTTTGTTGGTTTTTGTTGGGTTTTTTTGTTTGTTTGTTTTTAAAGCAGCAAGTTTTCTGTCAAGAGTTTTTAATATATTTATTTGAAAACAAGGTTTTGTGAAAGAGTACACTAAATAGCATATATCTGTTCTTCAGCCATAAAACACGGACTATCAGCTTTAGCTCAGCACAGATTGGGGCTGCATGCACTGAACAGCAGATCTCGAGAGGAAGGTCTTCATGCCTGTCTTTCTGATATCAAGCATAGTGTCTTCTTTAGAGGACATGATCCTGGGGAAGGGGAGAGAGAAACCAGAAAAGCAAATGTATTTAACTAAAGCTTCTTGTGGTTGGCCCCACACACTCACCCAAGCCTGCCACTGACGCAGCATTTACAGTTTTTAGCAAGGAGTTTGTTTTCCTGCCCATCCACCAATTCAAGTGCATAATCTTTGCTCTTTGGAGCACTGGGACATGCCAGCCCATATTTGGAAATAAAGCAACCGGGTTTCTGCCTCTCAGTGAGAAACTTGCACATCAGTTCAGGCATTTTAATGGAGGAACCTGAGAACTGCACATTTCATTCCCTGGAACAGATCTACAAGTATCTTTATGTCGGGCTTAGAGAGCACCACAGAGCCCACAACTGGAGTGTCTTTAAATTCTGCTAAGAACTGCTGGGAAGACAAGACAACCCCAGAAAGCAGACTAGTCGTTCTCTTTCAACCAATCCTGCCACACTGAGGTCAAGTAGATGACAGCTTCATTATATAAACCACTTGCCCCTCTGGGACCGGCTTTCATGAGCTGGTTATTCCCAGCTCAGCTGTTGCCTGTGACCCCATGCACTGCTCTAACTCTGCCCAGCGAGGCTCTACTCAAGAGCAGCCAAGCCTGCGAGATTAGAGACCAGATTCAGTACGCCTGGGTCAGGCCTGATCTGGAAGAGTGGACTTCTCTTTTATTGCTGCCAAACTCTTCAAATGTTTCTGAACCTGGCATGTTTCTGAACCTGGCACAGAAGCCATCAAAGAGCTAAAAGAAGAGTGCTGGGTGGTGGTAACTGCTTCAGTTGATCCAAAGAGGCTTTTCCTTCATTGGGATTAATAAAGATGACTCTGTGCACTGCACTGTACCTCAGGTCTTAATCATCAATGTACTCAAAGGGCTCTGGTGGTTCAGGTTCCTGCTCCTCTTCCTCGATCTTCGGACCGTGAGCTGCCACAGGTTCAACCAGCTCCTCCATATCCTCACTGGTGTCCTTCAGAATGATGATGCCTCCGATGGAAAGCTGCAAGACAAGTGCAGTGACCATTAGAGCTGCTTGCCTCGGCCTCGTGGTAGAGTGTTTGTGGCCACAGCGTTTATCCTAGGCCATATGAGACACCTCAGCAGGAATGAGTTTCAGAGAGCAAAGTGTCTGCCACTCACTTGGATCCCTGTTTGATAAGGGAATGGAGCAGACAGAGCCTATCCAGGCTACCTTTTGTATTTCCACTATCTAAGTCTCAGTTCGATAGAAAACAGCATCTGGATTCACAGCTTCACCCCAGTCCCAGTCTGGGGCTTTCCACATGAAAACTAATTGAACCATAATTACTTTATAAGGCTCATCTTTTCAGGGCAACAAAGCTCAGTGAAGCCTCTCTGTGAAGCTGCCTCCCAGGAGGCTATCAGAAACAGAGACTAATCTGATCACCAGCTTCCACCGACTGAGGAATCCTATTAGCAGAACCTCGTAAAAACAAAGGGGAATTAATTACAAAGATCACAACCAAACATCCTTGCAGGCTGAAGCAATTCTGTGCGTCTCCAGGACTGAAACACAAGGTGCGAAGAGGCAGTGCTGCGTCATGCCTGGCTGGGATCAGGGCTTTGATCACAGCAGGATTCCAGGCTATAAACAGCATTTCAAAGATGCCTTTTACTCTGGCATTCCCCAAAGCAGAGCACAAGTCCAGAACAGCTCCATTTTGAGAGCCTCCTTGGCTACACACCCTAATCCCAGCAAAAGCTGCACAGTTCTGTTCTCTTCAAAACCTATTTATGGGGGTTTAAGGCAAGAAACTGCACTCCCCTCACCAAGGACTCTGCTTCTTTTGAAACTGAAGCAAACAGCTACATATGTCCACATTTCAGCTGCATGAGTGGACACTTACTGGACCACATAGCAGATCTTCCCAATCCAAATACCAGTTGGGTCACCTCCTCTCTTTAAAGGGTAGAAAATGAAAAATTCTTCCACAGCTAAAGAGAGACGTTTCAAAAAGGGGACGATGCACAGAGAATTCCCATGTGCTGATGGAATTCCAGAAAATCTATTTATTAAAAACACGACTATTTTCCTGGAAAAAATATTACTACTTCTGAACACTGTTTTTCCATGCATAATCCTGCAAAAGGGGGAAGTCAAGGGTGTTACTTGTTGAACAAAAATAAAGGTCAGAAGAATTTGACTCAGGAGATTTAGAGGTCAGGAGTGAGCTTATTAGCTTTGCAATATGTTTGAGCATCTCACAGAAAAGTTAGTTACTCCTTGGGCTTAATGCTAAAAGATCTTTTTCATTCTCCATCTGACAATCACATGCTATCTCTTCTCTATGTTAACAGAAGATGAAGGCACTTTTCTAAGGTCAGGTGCAACTGAATAGGAAATCTGTTTAATGGAAAAAACCCCTCCATTTAGGTATAAATGCCACTGCAGGACAATAAAGCTCCAGCACAGGTCCTCATGTATTTCACTGCTTTGACAATGAGCCTGTACAACTTCTCAGCCCATTGTAAAGATCATGGCTCAGTCTTTGTGTCCCCATCAACGTCATTAATACACAGACTATGCCCAATTCGTTTCCACGTTGCAGCATTTGACGTATGTAGAAGAAGAAAGGAAAATAAAGCAGCATTAGCATGGTGAAAAGGCTTGCAGCAGCTCTGGCTTTGCCCCCACTAGAACTGCATGTGATCATCTGGAGAGAGGAACATTAAAAAGCAAATAAGACAACAGTGAAGTTGCAAGTCTCTGTAACACATAACAGTGATGTACCAGCTGTGAGTGGCATTCTCACGTACACACAGAACTTCTGGGTCCTTATGCACAAGCCCAGCACCGGGAACGCTCTGTCAAGCACACGGACTAGGAAGGTGACACTTACTGGTTTGAAAGGCTGATATCGGCAGCTCTCTGTCATAGTGAGGACTTTGAGCTGAGCAGGCATGACTCTGGCTGGGTTGTCCAGAAGCTGGAAGTTGGGTTCAGGCTCTTTTTTCTTTTCTTTTTCATCCTTCTTTTCAGTCTCATCCTGTGGAAGGGGAGGAGAACATCGACATGATTTTAACAGTAGTCTCTAGCCCTTTCACAATTCAGGAGGGTAAGGTACAACCTGCTACTCTCAACACAGGCAGCAATTCCAGAGCATGGTGAGACGCCATACTCCTGCTGAGGAACAAGCTAACACATCTCTATCAGCTCGCACAGGCAATGCCAATGTGGACTGAAGTACTCTCATCACGCGATGAGAGCTCTCAACTGCAGGTGAAATTAAGTTCAACAAGAGGTGGCAGTGGAACAGTTTATCTCTAGCTTCCCTTTCTAATACTTCCTCTGTAAACTCATCACTTTTTATTCACAACTGGGGATTCTTTAATATCATTACTAAGCACATGAAAATTGCCAAAAGCTGCCCTTGTATTTTCGCAGCTATACAGCCGTCACTGACAGCAGCTCAACCAAAATGACTCGACCTCAGAGACTCCCTAGGGAATTGCAGTTAAACCCTCCTTTACTAATGACTCAGCAGCTGGAGGCAAAAGCTCAGAAGGAAAAAACACAGCGATCCTTTACATACTTAAGAACATGGATCATGTTTTCCCTCTTGCTTGGGAACATCTGAGTTGCAAATAAAAAAGGACTGCAGAAAAGATGGGAACAGCCAGTAGGAAATGATCAGGAACACCACCAAATGCACGGCACGTCCTGTAACAGCAGGCAGGACTTTCTCTGGCACAGTGACTGCTCGTCGCTGTGCAGATCTCTTGGAAGCTACAGATTACTAGTCATATAACAGGCATAAAAGAAAAACAGGAAAGCAATTATACCTCTAAAACGTTAGGACAATGGCAAAACACTCGACTCAAACACAGCAGGTGGCAGCAAGCTGCCTTTTTACTATCCTCGTTTTTCTGCTCAATTCAGCCAAGAAAACTTTTCAGACATCTGGAGCATACACATGCACGATATGCGAATCCCTTCTAATATATTGCTTCCTCTCAACACCTGTACTTAACTGTAAGTTGTAGCAGTTTTAGAAGAAACATGCATCTGTTCAGCACATTTTGCTCAGTATATAGTGCTGGAAGAATAACTCAAAGAAAAGGCAATGTTTGATGACATGATAAAGGAGCAAAAAGACAAAAAACATTCTACCTTGCACGCATGAGACGATTCATTTTCTCAGCCAACTGTACAAAGCTCAGTGCCTACAACATGGCCACATTTAAGTAGGTCTCGGAAGGTTATTTTACACATATATCTTTGGTCTTACGCCACACTCCCTTCACATACCATTTGTGTGTTTCTTTTTAAAATTAGAGAGGCAAAAAGTTCTGTGACCATGTTGCTTTTCTCACACGGATGTTAAAGGGGAATCAGAAAGGTTTCTACTGAGCTTGTCAACGTAACTCAGCTTACGGTCAGCTTACAGTTGTTCTTGGCATATTTGCATCTATTAGCAGAGTACAAAAGGAAAGGTTCTTTGTCAGGGTACAGCAAGAATTTTAGCTGCCATATGGTTTCCGAACTACAGCAACCACCAAGAATTCATTATCCAGCCATTTCTCTCTCCCTCAGCTTGCCCCAGGATGACACATTATTCACAGATGATGATGACAAGTTCCAGCGTCAGGTCTATGAGCTGAAAGAAATCATCAGAGGACCAAAGGAATCACCATAACTACTGAGCAGCGTACGGATCCTGTGCTCAAAGCTCAGCTGGTTCGGAGCTGGGTGTGGATAAACACTTGGCATTTTGATAGATGGGCAAAGCACGTAAGAGATTGCTGCCAAAAAGGTGAACATTTCCGAATAGGGGGTTAAGCATGTGCAAAACCAGGAAGTTTAAACTCTTCAGTGCTCTTAACTGAATTAGACACCACCAAGCAACTGCTACAACATTGAGTCCTTTTAAAAAGGTCAGAGGTACCACGGACATGAAATTACTAAGACTTTTTCCACATTAATAAGAAAAGTACATGGATGAGAGATACAGTTCCCTTGGTCTAGAAACAGCAGGCAATGAAATAATGCACAAAAGGTTCACGCAGTTAAAAGCACATAAATTTGTCAAAACACGCCTTTAAGGAAGTCAGTTACTTAACAATATTGAGGAAGATTTATTTCTCAGAAATAACGGATTCATAAATACCACCTCTTGCCTTTAACAGCGCGCACACATACACAGAGCGAAGATGCTAACCAGTGTATGCAGCACACTGAAACGTGTCTTAATGCTTTGCTCAGAACTAACACAGGTGGCAGGCGGGACAGTGTTAAGTGGGTGCCAGCATTCACGACACGCCTTCCACATTTATAAGGGGGGGAGGAAGACATTTAAGTTTCAATGTTTGCACCCACCACTTCCATCTTCTCCTCTTCCTTCTTCTCTTTCTCCTTCTCCTTTTCCTTCTTCTTGGCTTTAGCAGTGATGGACAGCACAGCAGTGGAAACCTGGATATGTCAACAGAGGGGGCATTCAGTGTGACCGCAACACTGCACGCTGTGCTTCAGCTCCCCAGGCAGGGGAGCAAAGGGAAATCAATGTTAGGTCAGTTCTCGGTGTAGGTGTCAGTAAGATCAATTCTACTTCCTACCCACTGGTCTGTTTAAGAGACAAATACACCACCATCAAAGCAAATAAATGGCACAGACGGGACAAATAAATGCCATGAATGCAGACTGGGTCCCACCACATATGCAGAAGGAGAGCAAACTTCCTAATTTAGAAACTAATCATTACTGTCTGGGTCTCTATATGAGAGGTTTCTTTATTTTTAACAGAGCAACAAACAGAATTCTTGTTACAGGAAAACCTGTTGCCAGATTCTCCAAAGTAGAGAAACATGTATATAGATACTCTTCAGAATGACCTACAGCTGTTCCACTGTCCTAATCAGACAGCTGTGCTTCTCATTGATCTAAAGAAGTGGATACGCAAAATGCCCTATGGAGGAGCGCTCAGGAGGCTTTGGCACTCCTGAGCCAGAAAGTACCCAGAAGCAACACTCAAATACAAGAATTCAGCACAGCTCCCTTCCAGTGAGCACATCTCTCTATCCACAGCAACTGTCTCTCTAAGGCAGTAACTTTCTGAGAGGGACAGGGATCAGCTGCATTTGTCACATTGCCGGTGAGGCTTTCTAGGCTAAATGTGGGCTCTTGGCACATTTTAATTTTGGCCAGGGAAGTTTAAAAGAGAAAGAATTTGTCCAATTCCCATCCTATCCCAAAGGCGAGAAAGCAGCTATGAGCAGCGAGCTTTTTCTTTCATCAGAGTTCATTTCTGGGTTCCTTGGTGGCTCAGACACCTTTCCCGCCCAGTATTCAATCTGGTAAAATGTTTTACAGTTTTCACACAATGTCATTCATTCATCAGCACGATGTGCCTGAGGTCTCTACTGCTGCAATTGCTCCCTAAGGGCTGCTCTGCCTGCTGCTGTGGTCTGCTCAACAGCTTTTACCATCTTACGCCAGGAAACAAATTGCTTCCACTATTGTCCCGCTTGTCATCCCACAGGTCTCATCTCTTCCTTTTCAATACCTAGATGTTCTCAGTTCCAACACTTACCTTTTTGCAATCCACAGGCCTGACAGCTATTATTCTAGCACATGGGCCTGCTGCCCTGAGCACCGGTACACTTCTGTCCTTCCATATGGGACTATTTGAGAAGCATCCCACCTAATATTCTCAATGTTTGTACTGCAGTAGCATTTTGAAGCCCAAGTCATGAACAAGGACCCCGTTGTGCTTGGTGCTACACAAAGATGATACACACGTACAAATCAGTAGGGCATGGAAAACAGTTTTATTAATCAATGCTTCTGCTTGACCACTGGAGACAAGGGAGGTTCCAGTGACTCAGTAGCACAGCAGTTGTCCCAGGCACAGCAGGAAAAAATAACTAGAATGCTCTTTCAGAGAGCGCCTGCCAATTTTTCTTTCGCTCTTTAGATTCCCTGTTAGTGCCATCAAAGTCAACGTTTATACTAGGAGGGAAAAAGGGGTTAGTCTTTACAACAGAGAAAGCTAGCCCAAATACCTTTTCTTTCTCCTTTTCCTTTGGTACCTCAAGAGGTGGGGGGTAGGCAAATGTGGACGGCTTACAGTTGGACTTGTACTGGACTTTTGGCATCTAAGATAAACAGTTAAAAATATTGTTAGAGATGAGAAAAGCGGGGGGGGGGAGGGGGGGAAATCCACAGCAAAATAATTACTTTAGCTTAATTTTCCTTCCAGCAGAGACAAACACAGATCCTCTAAAGAATACAAGCTTCCCCTTCTCCCCTTCCGGAAGCTGAGAAACTGTTATCAGTGGCAACAGTTCAACTAGAACAATGTTATTTAATTATTCAATAATTTGACTCTGGCAAGCTCTCCTAGCCTTCTCCATACACTCCACGCTATTCACACCATGCTCTGTTCTCATTGTTTTGAAGCTTTTGTGGTTTTGATGTTGTTGCTGTGCCTGCTCGTATTAACACAAAATTGGTTTAAGATCTAAGTGAAGATCTGCTCTGTCAATGCACGCTAGGGCAAACCAAGCACCGCCTGACATCACCTCCTGCAAAAGGACAGTACATTTTGGGGGTGGGTTACCAATGTCACATAATCTCTTATTCTTGGCTACTTAAGCAAGGGCAGAAAGCATCTTTTGACAGCCAATCCAAATTCTTAAACTGAATTCATTTCTGCAGTATCTCAGCTCTCTTCCTTTACAACATCACGGAGCAACGACAGAAGAGGGACTGCTCTGAGGAAGCAAGGCGGGTGTGGTGCAGCCCATAACATACATCCAGCCTGTAGCCGGCTTTAGTATGCAAGCCAAGTTACACAACATAACTTCACCTACAGCCGTTTGGGATCTCTGGAAACTCTAAGGGATGGGGAGAGGGAGTCAAAATGGCAGTACAGCCAAGCAGCCAAAAAGGTGCTGAGCCTGTCACCACCGGGGAGGTGCAGAGACAAGTAGCAATGCAAGCCCTGTGAACTATTCAGGATGGGCTGGGGGGGAAGGCATTTTCATGCAAACCTCTCTTCAAACAGAGTGAGAATTTTGAGCTGTGTGTAGATTGACTTGATGCTCAGCCCGAGACAGGTGGAGAAGAGCAACCTAGAGCCCAAAGGTTTTGGTCCAGGGGGTGCAATGCAGCGAGCTGGCTCAGTCCCACAGAGGGACTCCGAGCAGCCCAGCCCTATGCATGCTCTGTGCATCGCAGAATAAGTCTGCAGCAATGACAGGAGGGAGCTGCACACCCCTGCGCCGCCACATTCAGAAGTTTTTTTGTGGAAGTTACTAGCTCAGTTCTTCAGCACAGGCGACCCAGCATGGTTACACAGCTTGCAGGGGCCACGCCACAGCCGATCAGCTGGAAGAACAGATGCATAAGAAAAGTGCAGTACCCATGACTGCTCGGTTGAATGTTTACTCCACAAGGAATCCATACAAATCCTGTTTTCCCACTGCTAGTTTTCCTAGGGGAGAACATCAGATAATTTATAGGGGGGTGGGGGGGGTGGGGGCGACACTTTTTTTTTTTTTTTTTAAATAACCTTGACCTTCTGGAGTGATAACGAGGTGGTCTCTGCCCACATAAACTGACTAGAGTTCCCTTCTTTGTAAGCTACTTTGAAGTAAAGGGGTCAAAGTCTGCTCTTTACATTTTTCCTGTCCCTATTCCCACCACCAGTTCTGCAATTTAAGCCTGCTTTTCAGACTTCTTCCAGTTAGCGCCTTTTCTGGCACAAACAAGCTGGAGACATGCAAAGAAAACCAACAAATCCATGCACACCCCTCCCAGACCACTTAAGTCTTCCAAGCAGCTATCAGCACCTCTTCTCTCTGCTCATTACGTACCTTAAGATCCTTGTTAAGGCCAATAACACAGGTTGGGGTAAAAGCCAGCGACAAGAAGTGTGACAGGGGGAACCAGAACCAGAACTGGGTGAAGACCAGAACCCCCACCACGGAAGGCATGTGAGTATGTCCCGTCCTCGACTGTAGCGAAATAGTTACGTTATGGCCCCCTGTAAGGAATCATAAATGAAATAAGTTTGTTAATGCATTCCTGGGTACTCCACAAAGACACCCAAGCGATGCATCTCTAAACCAGCTGCTGTGAAGCCCCACAGTGTGGTCAGCTCTCTCCTCTGGAATACACCTCCCTCCTTCACTGTGATCCCAGCTTACACGGCAAAACAGACGGGCAGCGTAACAACCAAACCGCTCTACTTGTTAGATATTTCCCAAACACAATCAATGAATACAGCCCTTCCGTGCCCATTTTGCCACGATACAGGTTAAACAGAAGTACAATTCAGAAGGCAGGGAGAGGGGGAGAAAAAGGCAAGCCTTTGCCATAAGCAGGTTCAAAACATAGCATATAGGTGATCCACAAGACAAGACTCACAAGGAAAACAGTGCATATAAAGCACCGCATACAGAAACTTTTCTTTCTGTGGCTGCCTCTCTGAACTGTCAGTTATTCAGAAGAAATATGCCTAGGTTTTTATCCTACACCATCTCAGTAGAAAAAAATGTAAACAGCAGCAACTTCAGAAGTTGCTTCTTGAGGTTATCAATCTAAGCAGCAAAGAGACAAGCTCCTGCAGTCTTTGCAGCAAAATTACATCTCTGCCAGACAACCAAGTCATAGCTTTGTTCTTGCAAAGCAGAGACCAAAACAACTCCATATGTTGATGTAGTGCAGAAACATCCAGCTAGAAACCAAACTGAAAGACTGGGTTTGCAGACAGAGTGAGAAAGTGTGAATCTGATCTTTGGTCTTCTGATGAACACAGTGAATTGAGTTGAAGAGGGCACCAGGCAAGTCCATTGCTGCTGACAAGACCAGGTGCAGGGAGGTTAACTTTGTTAAAATACAAACGCCACTCGTTGCAAACTTGGGGTGTTTTATAGCTGAAAATCCCAAACCGGAGTAGCATTCCTCTGCCTTGCACAAACGGCCACCTCGATAGGGCCAGGCAGCAATGGAGCTGTCTGAGTCTTAAACACAAGCAAAATTAATTTTTGCTGCCAAAACTAATGAAAGCCCTGAATGAAGCAGTAATCTCATCTTGGGTATCCTATCAGTGTTAGCCCCAGGAGAAGGAGTGGAAGATGGAGGATTTTGATGCCCTCCTGTAGGATACCCTGCATACATACTACCTCCTTGTTTTCCCTTTTGTGGTAGCAGTAGACCTCCTGCTGTTTGACTAGAGAACTCCTTCCAGCTGCCTCTTTGAAGAAAGGCAATGATACAGTCTTGTTTTTTACTACTGCTAGGTCTACTCTGCTTCTCATTATTTTCTCCAACACCAATCTCTCGCCCTTACACTTGAGTTTGCCACAGCACTAAGGAGGCACTGCCTGAGGTCTTCTGCTGTCCTTAACCATATCAAACACTGCACACTCAAATTTCTGGTCTCCCCCATCTTTACTTTGAACTTTTCTTCATTGCATCACTGTATAAGGGCCAGGTCAGTAATCTGCAGATATCCTGGATCAAGCAGCCCAGTGGATGTTGCACAAGCAGCTTAACTAGACTTTATCAAACTTTTGGACTTCAATTTTCAGAATTTATTTTAACCTTTATAATGATATTATCCCATCTCCGGAATTTCCTGGATGAGTAACAGATTTCATATTCAAAAGATGCTGTCATGCTACTTCTTTCTGCTGTTTTACACCCACACACAGCCCACCCTCACTCCCAGGGTTTCACAGGGAGCAGGAAAGGTGGGGAGACATGATATTGCACAACTGTGATTTATCTTCATGATTAAGTAGCAGCCCTGACGGCCTGGAAGGGAACACATTCCAGATCTTTGGCTGGGTGGATGAAAGCTGTGACATGATGCCTGGAAAAAATAAAATAATAAAAAAAATAAAAAAACCAAACCAAACAACCCACAAGAAAAATGTTCAGGGCTCCTTGGGCAGTGCTGTAAGGTCCATCTCCCAGAATTCACACTGCCACTGTGGCAAGGTTTGCTGGAATTAAAGTGGCTGTTCTAAAGGCTACGAGGATTTGCTGGCTCCAGTTTAATGCCAGTTAACAAGAGGGAGAGTGCAGCAAGCAGACGCCAATGACTTATATACTTTGATGAACTATAGTCATGGTGGCACTTGGTAATACTCTGGCAGTGTAGCCCAGGAGAACACACCAGCACAACAGTCATTAGATAAAGATGCTTTGTGGACCTTGGAAATTAGTTTCCAACCCTGGCCTAAGCAGCATCCCGTTTTCAAACAATATCATATTGTTTCTTTCTCTATCAGCAAAGACTTATAATCCGCTTCATCTATGTAGTGAACAAAGATGACCTGAACTGTTGGCAGCAGCACAGAAAAGTCAAGATCTCACAGGATGAGTCATCAAAACTCCGGCAGAGTTGACTTCAGCATGTGCCAGGGACCTCACTCACATGGGCAATGAAACACAAGGTAGCTCTAATGTAATGGACAAAAACACTAGCACAGGATAATGGCTTTTTTCCTACCCACCAGAGAGTTAGACCCAACTTTACATGAAGAGCTCATGAACAGGGACAGGCAGGAGAAAGGTGTGAAACAGTAGCACTGAACTCAACACATGAGAGCAGACCTGCATCAAAGCTTATTTTTTGTAGTAAAGTCTTTAACATCCAAAATATAACACATCATGCGAGATGCATATTTGGAGAGACAGCAATGAGGAGATAGACAACTCCTTCCTCTGTAATTTGGATGACACTTTCTTTTTCATCACTCATTACAAAAGTCTCCGAACTACGGAGAATCCAGTACCTTCACCATCAGGCTGTCACAGCTTCTTTGGCTTTAGTCCGCACTGCCCAGTGCTACACTCTGTCCCCAAACCATTGCACTGCTGAGCCCACCCAAACCTTTCCTAAATATTGAGAAAAGGATTTTCCAGATATAATATAGATATTTGTGTAGTGACTGCCGCTTCTCCTCTTTTCTCACTGACTGAGAAATGTGACATTAAGAACCAGAGAAGATACCTAGAGTCCAGAGGGCAAAATAGTTTTCAAGAAGGTAAAATGGTGGCATCTAATTCGATCAGTATATCCCTTTTGTAGCTCACATTTACAAACACATACTCCAGAAAATAAAGCATACTGATTTTGCAAATAACAGAAAGGAAGTCATCAGCCTGGAACAAGAGAGCATGTTTGTACATGAAGGGAAGCATTATAAAAGTTCAGAGGTTTTGGGGGAAAAAAAATCCCTAAGTTAAATTTTTCTTATTTTATTAAAGAAGGAAAAACGTAGCTGCTGGGGCCTAACAATTAGACAATGACCAAGTTCTTCATTTCCACTTCAGTGCTCCCAAGGTACCCTGCTCCTTCCATGAAACCACCAGTCTAACGACTGCCTCATTGTCAGAGCAAAAAACCCACCTCCAGTGCATCATTTCCCAGTCGTGCACTGGAAATCTCGCACTTTTAATCAAAGCCTGTCATTGGAAGAGAATTATACTTCTTCTCCTTCCCCCCGCCCCCGAAAAAAAAGCCAACAAAAAAACTCAAACTCGATTGCCCCACCAGTGGCAGATGACACAAAGAACCTTTTCTTCCTGGTAGTGATGATTAAATTCTATAGTTGATTGTTTCAGATAAGCCCTTGTAGTTCTATGGGAGAGATAAAAAGAATTTGTTCTTTTAAGAGGCTCTAATCTACGTGGCAATAGGTTAAGAAAGGGTAGTTCACAGCCTTCCCCCAGCCACTCAGCAAGAAATAGAGAGGTTAAAGTTGGCACAAATTCACATGTAGTTTATTAAAATTGGATGCTTCTGGTTTCCAAGTCATTATACAACACATGAGTGACACAGGAAGCAAATAAGGTTTTAGCTGCATTTTCATGATTTAATCTTAAAGGTTGGAATTCAAAGCAGGTCTGTACTGCTGAGAGAAAAATCTCAGAGCCAGCTGGGCTCTGGCTTCCCAGCAACGCAGTATGACTATGGGAATGACCAAAATTATTCTAACAGTCTTGTGCCAAGAACATTGCTCAGTCTGAGCTCCAGGAGGGGCACCTGAGAAGCAAGAAAGATAAAGAAGGTGGTTCCTGTTGCTTTCTTCTCTAAGTAGCCCTAGCCACACAGCACGGAGCAGCCTGACTGCCACATGCCCACTGGGAAGAGAGCTTTTTAAGCATGCTTCCACGCAGATAGGTGCAGGCAGCCCTAGGTTTTTCTCCCACCACCACATGGCTTGGAGATGTAGTAATTTCATACAGACACTGTGTAACCACAGTGCATGGTGCTGTGCTTAAGCCATGCCACAGAGACAAATATATGAGACTCCTTTGTTTATGTGACTTCAGGACTAACCTTGATCTCAGAGTACAGGGAAAACTAGCTTGTTTCTACATACCACAGGGAATAAAGAGGTGCATGGCAAGAAAAGGCCACAGCACGTGAGACCAGATGAGAGAAACTGTGTTTGGAAGCTTGGAAAGGGGGTGCTATTGACACGCACAGCACTGTACAAGTCTTAACTCCAGAAGAAGGAAAAATTCAAAACAAAATGCTGCCTGTCCTCTTTGCTTATGGAAGCCTTCCTTAATAGGCCCTGCAATTCGGCCCTTATGAAGTGCTAATGCCTTCAGAGAATCCTACCCCTGGCTCAACATCCAGTCATTAACACTCATGAAATGATGTTTCCTCTGCTAGAAAAAGGTAGCAGTCTGTGAAACTAACTGGGTCTTCTGAAGTAACACTGATGCAGTTAACTATGCTTCCCTCTTTGTGCAACACCTCTCTTAATAATCAGGAAAGAGGCAAAACCTAGTTATTAAAAACATATTTAATATATATATACACACACACACACATATTTAATACATACATACATATATTTTAAACTGGTTATGTCAAATTTTAGCAGGAAAAGCAGAACATGAGGACTGGATACCACAAGGTTTCCAAATTTCTGGAGCAGGTGCTTACTTAGAAAAATAAAGCAGCAACCTATCATGCTATAAATCAACATTTAGTGTGACAAATTAGACTTAGAGCAAAAAGATCATATTTGTCCAGACTTCTGAACATGAATTCTGCCCCAATGACTGGGCAGAGTCTCTCCTAACAGAAGCATGCTGATACAAACTGAAACTACAAAACAGGGTTTATTTCTTTAATTAGCTAAAATGACTTGAAATTTGAGATTTCTTGCTACTATTACATGACAGGCATAAAGCCAGCACCTCATCTCCCAAATGAAATTTGCTCTTACAGCTATTGTAGCCAAACAAGTTTAAGAAATTTTGACTGCTTTAAATGTTTGGGGAATTACCTGCATCCAAAATGCCTTGTGCCAGGATTGCTCCAAACTTTGCCATAACATCATCGTGCTTATCATTGATCACTTTGGAATAGAGCTGTCTGAACTGGCTGACCTGGATAAAAACAAAATAAAAAGAAAAAAAAAAAGAGAGAGATTATAAAACTGACTGCATGAGTCAAATATTCTGTCTTTAATAGAAGCACCCTGGATTTCTGCATCCTAGGATGACATTTGTCTTTTCGACGGCTTTAGTCACTGGCGTTACAAGTCTTCCCACTAATAATTAATTACAGAGGTTTTCCCCACTTGAAGATACCCATAGAGCGATTTTAAAATAGTCAGGATGGACATGCATTTCCAAACCACATTTTGCACGCCTTACAGGAATAGCCTGAGAACCTCTGGAGCGTCACTGGAATAAAAGACCAACTGATGAGCTCGTAGCAAGAACTACTATATGTTCTTAGGTGCGTGACACTGCACTTTATTAAATTTCCTCCAATTCCTACTGCTGAAAACCTCAAACCCACTCTGTTTTTCCTATGCAATATTTTTGCTGTATGGGTAATGCCCCCATGGTGTGTCATCAGCAAATTTTGCTATTGCACTCCTACCTTTTAAGTGAAAATCATAAATGAAAATATTTAATGAAGTAACAGTTTATGTCATGGTATGTTTGAACAGCTTCATCTTTCACAGGTTCTCTAAGTGTTGAAGAGACAGAACAGTATCACATCCAGCAATATCCAAGGCTTTATCACAAATTAATAACTTATGTCTTTTAATATATACAGTGGAGCAACAATACAGCTCAAGTAATTTTTATAGCTGAAAAAGCAGACCAGGAAATCCCCATCTGCAACCCAGTCAAAACCTGGGAAGCTGCATCCCCCCATCCACAGCATGTCTGGAAGAATCTTTTATACCTCTTCCCCAAATTAATTTTAATCTAGATAACCATGTGACATTTTGTTTTCATACTAAGCCTTCACTCGACATGCTCAAAAGCAAAGGAGGTCTTTTCAAATAGGGTCCTTCCAAGATGTCTTGAACAAGCTTCTCCCCACTACTCGTCCACGTTGTTGCTGGTACTCCAAGTCCTCTTCCTACATCTGCAGCCACAGATGAGAGGACAAACTTCTGGCTCAAGGCAGTAGGGCCAGACAGCCACCAGAGACACAGAGCAGTTCCCAGTATTGCAAACGCACTTAAAGTTTCCAAGTATAAAACCCTACGAGCAGACAACCCCTTAGCCACTTTTCACATCCAAAGAGCATGTGCCTCTCCAGGGACACCAGAGATATCTGCTTAGTGACCAGCGTCTGAAGAAGGGACCTATCTTTCAGCTATGAAACACAGTTAGCGTCTGCTGTAGGCAAAGAGGCCAAGCTTTAACACCACCGCTAGGAATGTACTTTTGCACAGCCTCTGATGCTCCTGGTGCCTAATTGTACCAGTGACAGAGGCTTAAAAACTTGACTACAACACTCAGGAGGTCCTTCTGGCTGATAACGGCACCCAGTGAACAGCCGGTACCCCATCCAGGCAGGTCACCACAAGCTCCAGAGCTTGTGGGCAGCACTGAGCACCAGGAGCAGCTTTCAGGCATCACTCCTAGCACACGTGGCCTGTCGTGGGGCACACTGGGGAATCTCAAGGCGCTTACAGAAAGAGTTTTTGCACCCGTGAATAAAACAACCATTCATACAACTGAGTCAGTGACATGAGAACTGTGCTGGGAATAACATTTTGTTAAACTGCGATTCATCAAGGTAAAAAAAAAAAAAAAAAAAGATCAAAAGAGAACGAAGAGCTGACTGAGGGGATAAATCAAAGTGCAGGGGTTTCTCAGCAAAGTATGAGATCAGATACCCCAGCACATCAGAGCCATGAGGTAATCCTGCAGCCGAGGTAATGCTAGCAATAAATTTCACCACATTTCACATGTGAATTTTTGACCACAGGCAGTGATAAACTGAGACTCTACCTTTGAGAGATTATGTCCAATGTCTGGGATGGAAAGAAGACAGAGGTTGCCTCTCCAACCCACGAGCATTATACCCACGAGCCACAACGCTGCTTGGCAGCCCTACACACTTAGTGAACACTTCAGACTAAGACCCCGTGTTTTCTGCAAAATAGTTCTCGATGCACGTTAACTCATCACACCGCTTAAAACACAGGTGCCCTAAAGGAACAGACACTCTCTGGTCGATACCTTTCCTGACTTCGCTCTTTCAGCCACAAACGCAGCTGTACCATTTGTCACCTCAACTCCTTCAGCACTGATGGCATCTAACCTGATGAGATTTAAACCAGTCTGTGACAGCGAAAGACCCTAACATTCATACAAGCAAATCATGACCTGCTAAACACAACTGTATTAAAATTACTTTATTTGTTTCACACAAATGGACAGTCTCACAACCACGAAGCACCAGAGTAGCCAGCCACTTTTAAACAGGAGCAGCGAAGCTGAACAAAACAACACTTCTCCGGTAGAGCAGGAGGCATTTATTAAAAGTGACAAGGGAAAAAGAGCAGTGATCTCCATTTTTCAGTCTAAGTAAGTCCACCAATGTGTGTGCTAATATTAGTTCTCTATTCACCAATTCCCCTTTGCATTAAAAAGTTTTTAGTTACTAGCCCCTGTCCCCAAAAGGAGGTGACTTACATTTCCTTGCATTTATTAAAGGTAATAAAAAGGAGCAGCGTACATTTTCAGGGCAGCCACGCAGACAGATGTGTGGCAGGGAGATACTGCACACACAATACAGGGTTTATTCTGGATATGCTGACCAAACTCTGCTCTTGCTTCATTCCATTTAGGCTTTTTCACGCTCTCCCGATTTTTATTTATAAAAACTTACACTGAGGTTTACACGTTTAATATAAATAGTTTGTTTCTTACGCTTGACCTCTTGCACACTGGAAAAATACCTTAGTTTGCATTTGCAACCTGGAACGGGGCCTTGTGCAGTATCAAGGGCAACCACATGCAGACTAGATGAACCAAAGCCTTCAGAGATTGTTTGGGACAGACACACAGAGACACAGAAGCAACATGTAAAACTATTCCGCTGGTTGAGCTGAGCAGTAGGATTGCAGTGCCTCTGTTTAGAGCACATCATTCCCGTGACTCTGGGCTCAGCTTCTGGGTTTGGAATATTTATAAAAGCGGATGGATGTTACAAAGCTCGTTCGGTGGACTGTAATCTGGAATTTACACCGTAATCAAATCTTCAGAGGATGAAACCCTGGGTGAAGCAAGAAGACATTCAGCAGAACTGCTAATGTTCACGCTGGCATCTGAAGTCTGACGGAGCAGGACCTCGGAACAGAGGGCAGAAACGCCTCGCTCGGGAAAGGCGAGGCAGGGCTAACCAGGGGAAGTCATCCACCTCCCCTGGTCGTGGCACGCTGCCCCTGGAGCATCCTTTCCCTAACGTCTTCCATAGCTCCTACTCACTTGTACGTTAGTCCAGAGCAGATGAACAAAACACCCGGGCAACAAGCCCACCAGGAACCCACCAGCTGTGGCCCCAGGACACCATGCGGGGCAGCGAGCTAACCGGGACACCGACAACTGCAAGGGACCGAAACCTGGCTGCTAAACGTGAGCGGACCAGCTGCCACCTCTCCAGGCGACACAGACAGCTTACAGCAGGGAAGCAGCTGAGAGCAGATGTTCAATGAACAAGCGCTGAATAGCTACAATAAGAAATAGTCCTTATACCCTCTACTTATGAAAATACAAAATATGTAGTGCCATATCAAGAGTGTTCTGCTTTCAGATAAATTCTGCATACCTGTGCATCATGAGCCGTGGACCACTGCCAACCCTGGAAAATGTACTGAGCAAGTCTGCCCTTTCCAAAGTTTTACTTTAACATCAGTGGAAGCAAAACTGTTCTATGAAAGGGTGGGAGACTACCCTTCCTGGCCTCAGGGACCAGGCAAACCCCGATCAAAGGACTGCCTCAACACTCGAATGCATGGTAGGCCTGCATGCTTATTCAGGCTGTTCCTATAAAGCTAATACTTTACAGGAACGGGATTTTTGACTGGATCAGGTCCCAGCTGAAAACCTTCCGTACTGCTGGGGAAAGCCTGCTTTGGCAGCTCTAGCTGTAGCGGTTCAGGAAGGTATCGTCCTCAGGTGGAGCCACTGCTCCATCTCTTTGGAGAAAGCGAGAGCGGTACAGACAAAAGCTCAGTTCTGCCTTTGCTGTTGGGGCACTCACCTCCTACAGAATGGAGCAAGATGTCAACAGACAGTAATTTCTTAAACTGTTGAAGGAAAGTCTGCCAGAGTTTGTCTAGTAGAGCCCTTTAATCTGCTACTGTTTTTCTGTCAAACCACAGCAACAAGTACATCCCAAACTACTGAATAGGTTTATTTAATATGCTTTGAAACCCATAAGCTCTGTTTCACCCTTGAAATCTTCAAGCACTTTAAAAATTTTATAGCATTTAGAGATGCTATCAAGAAATTTATTTGGGTGACTTCCAGGAGGAACGCTAAAACAGAGGCAGTGACTTATTTCATCTTTACTAACAATACACCCCCCCCCCCCATTCTGATAATTAGTGCTCGTCAAAACGACATGCCACTGACTTCAAATGAAGCCAAACACGCAACCCTGGAAACACCGAGGAAACAACACAGGCTTTAAGACATGAGAACAATACAGCACCATTTCCTACCACAAACCCGAGGGGCTGTCATTTCTCAGGTTGTTTACCACTTCTCCCTCCACCAGTCAACATTCACACACATGAAGCCCACGAGATTGTTAAGAGTAAGACTTAGTAAACAATTAACTACGGGAAACAGTGGCAGGTGATGTGCATGATGCTTTTTGCAAATGCGAATTCTTAAGAACAAGAGTATTGAGGAACCTGTTTTTAATAAAAGAAGTTTTAGACTGTTTGCATGTTCTATCTACTTCAAAAGTTGAAGTTATTCTGCATACACTTGCTCTCTCGAAAGAGCACACAGTATGCAGAAGCATCTAACAGTAACAGGCTTACATGAAGGAATGTGAAGGTGCTACTAGAATATAGCAAAAATCATTCTGGCATCCTAGCAAGATGTAGTATTTCATCTAAATGGGGAAAAAAATAAGAGCAGCAATCTGGTCCTGGTTTCTTCACAACATCTTAAAGGCCAAGGTGATCGAAGGAGGACAGAAGAAAAGCCTTGACCTTGCTTATTATCGTCTCGTTTTGCCAAGATGACTATCCTAACACAAAACCAAGAAAAAGTAAAATCAGTGCAATATGTTAGACATGTAATTGTCTCCAAATTGCTGTCTTAATTGCCCTGCAGGTCACAAATACATAATGAAGTTGTCATTGATTTCTGTTACAATGATCTCATCACATCTATAATTTAGGATTCCATTTCACAAAATAAACTTGTTATTGTTCTATAACCTGCACTAATATGGTTCTCAAATGTATCAACAGAGGTCAGGAAAAATCATGCTGGCTGCACATGGAGGAATTGTGTTTCAACTGCAAAGAGGCCAAATCAGCTCTACACAAGATTTGCTACCCCTTTTGGCACTTAAGCAACTTGCAAGTTCAAGGGACCTCCATATAATGGCAATTCTTTATTTAAACTCTTTATTTAAATTTAAACTCTTCAATATTTGTTTAAATAGAGAGTAAGCACAACAAAGAGGTATTTAAAAGACGTGTAGATGTGGTGCTTAGCGACATGGTTTAGTGGTGGACTTGGCAGTGTTAGGTTAGTGGTTGGACTTGATGACGTCAAAGGTCTTTCCCAACCTAAACGATTCTATGAATCTAAGACGAATACAAAGGAAAGAGGACAGCAAAGGTTATTCAAAGGCATACATCTACATTCTGTCACAACAAAAATGGTTTCTTTTAAACCAAAATACTTTGATTCTTAAATCTCTGTTTATTGCTGTCATTTCAGCATTGCAACGCTCAGCTCTCAAAACTCTGAAGTTATTTTATTCCTGAAAAATCTAAATCTATTCAAGGAAGATTGTTTGCTACCATCTTCATCCCAAATTATCACCAGAGAATTTAAGGTCCTTCTAACCCAAAGCTCACAAACAAGAAGTTTACAAAAACAAAATAATCCCAGAACAGACTAAACTGAAAAGTAATGACAGGAAGCTGGTCAGACTATATGTCACAATCTTTATTAAAATCACCATCTCTCACATGCAAAGCACCACGAAATATTTAGCAGCAGTGAGATGATGATACGTAAAATTTAGCTTCTCTATAACCCCATCAAAACCACACGTACAGCTTGTGGGATATGAAATCCATCATGCTCCTCTTACTAGCTGCTTATCCAGCAATGCAAATGCTCACATACATCAGGTTAGACACTGGCACACAGTGCACCAGCGTGCCACTTAGGAATCTGATCAGATCAAAATATGTCACTGTAATCCAAAAATGGGTAGTTTTCTGAACTCCACCCTGTCAAATCAAAGTAAAATAATTCTTCTTCAGACTGGCAGAGAGCTCCAAAAGTTTCCCATGGATAATATATAACTTAATTGGCAGCATATTCCTCAAAATATTCCTTTTGCTTTTCAGCAAGAAACTATGATGGTTATAACTAACTTTTGGGGTGTTCAAAACAAGTAAAACTTATATCGTCTGTGTTTAGTTCTTAAATTAGCAGAATATTTCAGGGATTATTTATTAGTTTATAATCTGTAGGGGTTTTGGGGGTTTTTTGTTTGTTTGTTTTCTAACGTCCGCAGTGCTTCTATGGCTGGGTAATGAATTGCCTTCTGTATCTATATTATGTTACACCACAAATTTTGGCTCAAACAAGGCTCTGGCATAAAGCTTTTTCAGTTCCTCTCCCCATTTTTAAACAAACCTCTGAACCCCATACTATACATCTCATCTTGTATTTGCTAGCCAACTATTTTAATCACCCATTTAACAAGCCTAGGTATTACACGTACCTCTGAAGTCAAGGTTACCAGGCCTCTTTGGGGAAAGAGATCTGACTTATTACACACCTCAAATAATCTGTATTTTTGCTAGCTGTTTTCCTGTCTGCACTTTTTTTTAGGACACACAGATTCTTTCACCTATCATCTCAAAAAGACTGAAACTCCAATAGACAGACTCAGCAAGTAATCCACAACAGTCTCAGATGTCTGACTGATTCATAGCGGCCTGCAATTCCCATCCCAAGAGGATTAGGGTGCTTTGCAAACTAAAATGGTTTTTTTCTCATAATATCCTTTCACAGAAGAAAGTACCATCCTTATTTCTTTCAGGTGGGAAACTGAGGCACAGGAGAGCTATACAATTTGCCCAACATTAGAGGAGCACAGAATGATTAAATCTGATCTCCTATATTGAGGGCTGGCATTCCAAGCACCTGACTGAGGAAGAAACAATAAAAGTAACAAGCAGTTTCCTTCCACAGAAAGATAATTCAACTTCACATTACAGAGACTTTGCATCTTGGAAGATGAGGGGATCCAACAGAACTCTAGTGTTCTCCACTGGCACAGTGGACAACTCCACAGCTGAACTACAATTCTGATAATACAGACAAAGCTCCCAGATTCTGTTCAGTGAAAACTAACTGTTTTTTTTTTTTTTCCTTTTTTTTTTTTTTTAAAATACTTCAAAGGAACAAACTGTCTGCCAGCAAATCTTCATGTTCCATGACTTGGAAATATCCAAACACCTGTACTTGTAGATTTCCTTCGTTGACTTTCCCAAGTAAAATTTTCCACTGGACAAAGAGGTTTTTTTCTTTTTCCCCATCCAAATGCAGTAAAAAAGTGGCTGTTTCTATCGCACTTCAATTTCTAAAATGACATCAATAAAAGCAACCCATATACAACAGATGAGTAGCAAAGTACCAGTTACCGCTCTGCCTCAGCACTCACCAGAGCAGATGAAATGTGGAACCTCAGAGCTTCTATTAATGTGGACTTTTAGTCTGTACAAATGTTTGCATATCATCATCTGTCATATATTCACAGGGCAATCTATTTTTAAAAGCTAAACACAGCACATGCAATCATTTTTGCCTTCTGAGCGGAAAGAAAAACTCCATTAAAGAAATGTATTTGCTATAAAACCACTAAGCCAGTTCTGACAGCAGAAACTGTTTCACCTGAAAAGTGTAAGACTAGCTACAAAAGAAACATAGTTATAGCAGGACTTCCCTGTAGGGTGACCACATCCAACACTAAGTTTACTATCATCAAAAAACAACTGCTTTACTAAATAACAGTGTTCACATAAATCATGAGCATACAGGCCTCAGTGCATGTTAGTGGAAGACAGTTACTTGCATATCATTACAAGATGCTTTTAGACCTTCTAAGAAAGAGCATTTATTCTCGTAACGCCTAGAATTAAAATGGTTCATCTACCAAGCAGGTTTCGATCAGCATGCATCGCTCCACCATTCAAAAGTGCATGCTCTGATCCATGTGGGAGCTTCCTGCTGTGCATTCAGCTCTGGCTCTTTACCAGGCACCTACACTCTCTTGCCAATGCTTACGTGCAGTGCCAAGAGCTAAAGATTTGTCATCCAAGACCATTTTTCCACCTAACAAGCCAGTATGTAAGGTATGCCACATTACCTTTGGGCAGGTAATCTCGGTCTGCTGGATCATGATAAGGGCAGATGCAATCAGAGCTCCTTGACGTACGTAGTTGACAGGATCATTTGTCATTGGCTCAAGCAAATTAATTGCTTCCTAAAAAAACAAAAACCAAGAAATAAGCAGTCACAAAGTTAATACTATTATTTTTAGTATCCCAGGATTCAGTACTCTAATGGAAGGTTATCAGATTGATGTTATGAGATATACTTTTTAATATATTTTTCCTGTTCTTGGTAAATGAAGCAGAAAACTGTATTTCTGTGGATTTTCAGTCAGGAAGAAAAAAAAAACACAAAAAACAAGTGATGGATGGAACAAGATCTACCTGCAGAAATAGGACAACAGATAAACAACAGTTGTTGTAAGCAACAGATGCATTCAGCACATTAGAATTACTGACAGGCCTTAAATAGTACACATAAATTATTCATACACTTCCTCTGCCATTCTTCCCAACAAAATACATCAGTGTTACCTTCATTTTCTGCGTAAGGAACAAATGCACCAGAGATATCAAACAACATGTTGGAAGTTAGAAAACGAGATGGTAAAACAAACCAAGTCTAAAATTCTTGGCCTTACACTTTATTGTTAGAACCTGTAACACTTAGCATCACATGAAAGCATTCATTTCAAACCTACATCAAGTGGGGCTGCCTCTGAGCACCCATAGAGTATATCTAGGTTTTGAAAACATTTCAAAAGGCTCTATTGCTTCTTCAAATTCAGTAACTTCCCAGCTAAGCACAACAGGAACATGATCCACGATGATCTATCAGAAAGCATTCCTTTCAATGCAGTCATTGATTATGAAAAGCTATATGAGAGTCTATTGTAACAATAAATGCTGCTTCAATGTACCCAGGACCAGCATGTGCAATTTGCAGGCATCTCAGACTAAATCATAACTTTAGGCACATTTTTTAATCTCCATTTACAGTTCTGCCACTTTGCAAGCCATGACTTAAACATACATAGAATTATTACAGACACAAATTCATTTCTAACTATGCAAGGTCCTCAGCGCACATTACACAGGACAACTGAGCTCATCTAAACTCACTGCTGCCAAAACGAGATCCCTCTCCTTCCTCAATTTCCCTTCAGCTATCCAGTCTCTCCCCTTTCCCTGTGCTAGCTGCAGCCCTTGCCTCACCTCTCGGTGAGCTTTTCCAGCTCGATAACTCAACAGAGAACTGTTCCCTCTTTTGTTGCTGTTATCTGGGTCAGTTTTCTGTAAGTTTGTGTCTGAGTCAGCTCACTAGGGAGCTGGACACAAGACAGAGCAAAAGGTGGCAGGAGGGACCAAGACTACCCGTTTCAACAGCAGCAAGTTGCTAGTGGGCTCAGCCAGCCTTCATCAACCACGCTCTTCAGATTTAAGCAGAATAAACCTTAGATAGCAGTTTGTACAGCCATGGGCTGCACAGATAAATTTGGTCTGTAGCAGTGCAAGGGCTTTCTAAAAGCACCCTGAAACTGCATGTGGAGCAAGCTGTTAGATACCCTTTGGAACAGGAGATATAACAGGCACCCTACGAAGCCCAAAGAGCTCTTTTAATGTATTATGCAATCTTCTGATTACAGAAGTCAGACAGAATCACTTGGCAGTCTCTTGTATGGAGCTCTCTCCTGCCCATACCTAAACTGAGGACATGAGCAAATGCAATTGAGCGCATGAGTCTCCCAGCACAGACCCCTCTTGGTGTCACTTCCGTCAGGGTGAGGCTTTTAAAAACAAGCTGATTTTACACAAAACACTATTTCTAAGAACCACTTCTAGAATAATATCATGCCTTCGCTTAAACTACTTTTGCCAGCTGAGCTATCTTGCAGGCTCTGCTTCTCCACCTGAAGGCGACTCATTCATTCTTTGGCACGCATTCAATGCCATGTATGGAACATCCACTATGACAAAAAGCTGAACTTTCCGATCGCCAAAGCTGAATATATTTGGGCCTTCAAAACCTACTATTATAAGCTCTGGAAGACATGTCTGCATATAATCAGATGGTTTGGGTCTTTATCACAAAATGCATCTAGAAATAAAACAGACTTCTTTGTGTGACTAAAAGCATTTCCACTTAAATCAACTTGTCAGATGCAGCAGGTTAAAAATAATTAGCTCCTTGATTCTACTTTCCACTTGAGAATAAAGCCACCTGGATAAAAATAGGACTTTCAGTTTACTTTCAAGTCCGCATGCTCTAGATACTGAAGATGGCAGGCAGCGCGTGTCAGCATTCTGTGCATTTCACAACACAAGCGACGCGCTGGGGAGCGCTCACTTGCAAGAGCCACAGACCAAGGGTTTAATACTAGCTGAGGAAGGGATGATAACTGATAAGCGTGAGATTTATCAAAGACTTCGAAGCACGAAATATTACTTCCACATGGACAATCTGTGCAGCTGTTTTGAAACTGTGATTCAGTACCAGTATAGATTATATACACATGTGGGTAAAGCAGAGGAAGCTTATCCCCAAGCTTACTTGCGGCTTGTCCCAATGAGCACTCACTTCCCACAGCAGAAGTGGGAATCCTTCTACTCTAAAAGGTCCCTGTTATCATCTGTGAGAATTATCCTTCACTGATAAAGCGAGAATAAAATTCACTGGCTGTGAATCATACACCTGAAACTACAGTAAATTTCATTAAATTTCATTGCACTTGGGCTTTACTACATGGATCTTCCACAAACTCTGTGTATCACAGAGAAGAAGTAAGGAGCTAGAGGTTATGCAAAACACCTGCTGTTTTCCTGTCACTGGCACCCCCCATTTCCCCTAAAGCAGTCTGTAAAAGATCAACTCCAAGGGCAAACGAGTATTGATTTTGGAGTAGTGAACATACATTTAAAGTTCAGTGGCAACTTGACAGTAAGAAAACTCTAAGAGAAGTTTTGAAGACAAAATTCCAAGAATGTGGCAATAATGTATAAAAACATTCTTCTACTTTAGCTATTCTGTACAAGCAGGAAAAGAATCTCTACGCCCAGGACAGCTAAAGAATTTAAAGTACTGCTCTAGTCCAGCTGGCTAGCAGCGTACATGCGTGAGGAATCTGATCCACACAAATGTCTCTGTGGAAGGAGAGAGCAGGAAGAGTCTTAGCAACGGATGGCTTCTGGTCCTCACCTTGTTTCCAGTGCCCGCACAGCAGATACCCAAAGCCATGGCAGCCCCATAACGCACATGGGGATTGTAGCTCTCTGACAGCAAAGAAACCACGCTCGGACACTGCTCAGGAGTCCTAAAGAAAGGCAAAAAAAGAATGTTGTTTGTTATTATTGTTCTTCAAAATATGGAGACTTCACCCGGTTCATACTAGGAAATCTAAAACTGTCCTTCCACATGGTATGTTTTGCATTTCTCAAAATGTAACCAGAGGGGTGGAACAAATGGACTAAGAGCAGAACAGGGAAGTGCACAAATGAATAAAATTCCCTATCTCTGCAGATATCACAGTTCCCACTACCAAAGTCTTCCTTTTTAGTGCATGTTTTCTGCCTTTAAAAGATTACTCAGCAGAATGATATATCTATTGAGATGGAGGTCTTTATCTTTACAAATCATGCTGCTGTGACAGACTTCCTACTAGCAGAGGTTTACTCTCCATGAGAGAGACAGTACTAAACCTCCCATCAGCAGACACAAAACCCAACTCCAGTGTTCAACCAACCTTCAAGGCTGGTGGGACCCAAACTCCCTTTCGCAATCACTGCTTCTCCTGACTCTTCCTCACCTCCACCTACTGCTGTAAATCAAAGCGTGTAAGGAAATGCTGATGCAACACACACTTCCAGCCAGTCTATCAGCAATGTCTACTGTTGCCTCCTTACAATATCACGCTGTGATGTTGCTGTTTTTTAAGAGATCTGAAAAGGGAGCATATGCTCCATGCCTCACCCCTGGGAACCAGCATCCTGTTGGTCATTACAGCAACAGAACTTCTAGCCCAGCACTGAGGGAGAAGAAAGGGAACCCTTATTTTCCTACAGCAAGAAGCACATGTTGCTAATGCAAACAGTCTTATGAATATCGAGTATTTCTGAAGTAGGGCAGAACTCACTTGCAGGTGTGGATATATTCATTTCCCTCCTGTCTTTGTAGTCATATTTATCACTCTTAATTTTGATGCCACACAAACCACTTAATATCGTACACTGCCAATTTCAGCATTTCTAATGCAGCAAAGGCAAAATTGTTTGTAAAATAAGCATCTCTGCGTCAGACAAGTCTGCACTCTGAACTCATTGCAAGCACAACCATCACAGCTAACCTGTTAAACTTACAATCTCATGACACCATGAACACAAGAGCAATGCACGAAATGTGTTTGGCAAGTATATGCTCATGAAAAAGGAAGATGGGAAACTATAAATTGCAAATGATTTAATTACGTCTGTTTTCAAAGTGCACATCATCTGGTTATCCACTCCATCTCACTGTGTCTTGCAGCCCAGACTAGCTTTTTAATTGTCACGTTCACAATCCTAAAAGCAGTCTGGCAAACCATTTACTTTGACCATAAACTGATTTCAGTCTGCAATGTACAAAGAGCCAAGAACACCTTAGTTTTAGTTTCCCGTCTTACGTTTGCTATACTGAAAGATGGAGGTTGGCAGGTAGCAGCAGTACCTGTTGTACGCAGGAAATATAGCATCATGTCTATCAAAGCACTCAACAGCTCAAAAAGTAGAAAAACCATTATGAAGTATGCTCCAGCATTGGTTTTACTTAAATGAATACCTGAATCATAGAAAACAGAGGTAAAAAAGACCTTGAGCAATAATCTAGTTCATTCTCTTCTTTCATTGTGACTGGGGACCAAAGGCATGCTGGTATAACCACACACTCATACTTGAGTTATACTCTACACACAAAATCAGTTAATTTCTACTCTAGCTGTTATCTCTTCCCATTTCAACACTTCCCCATAGTCTCCTCCAATAACTAGTCCTAAATTCCTCTTACACTCCTCTCTCCTGCTCCAGCTGATTGCAGACAGGCAGCACCGCCAGAGAGGCTCCAGTCCTCCTCCAGAATTGCTGAAGGGACCCGAAGGCACCCAGGTTTCAGAGGCTACCCAACGCCTCAGCAGTAATGGCAGCAGGTACCCAGATCTCCTACCTCACCCCTGCTTCCAACAGCCTGTTTCTTTATGAGTTTTCCTAAAATATCCACATGGGGAAAGAATCCCATCTACCACCACCAGCTTAACAAAAAACCAAACAGCCACAAAAAAAAAATACACACAAGAAGAGAGGAACAAACACAACAAAGTTGCTGGAAACTTTGCTGCCTCTAAGATGCAGCTGTGATGACAAATTTTAAGAAAGAGGTGAAGAGTTGGGAAATGGAACGATTCTGTCCTGCAAGCAAGCAGTAGAAGTGAAGACTATAAACTAAAAGCCACATTTAAAACTACCTGTCAGTCTCTTGCTCAAATAACAGCTTGGATGCTGACAATGTTTTTTTTAAAAATGAGCTGATGTGGAGACCAGGAATCACAAATCCTGTAATAAATGAGCCTCAGCATTCGGTTGCACAGAAGACTTCAGCTCTTGCACAAAGACTCTTAACACCTTTGTGTTTGCTTTACTTCAGCAAATGTCGAACAGGCAGATTGTGAGCCAAAGAAGAGAAAAACATCTTGTGGCAAAGATGTGATTATGCACTTTGAAGCATTAATCATTAAATTCCTGTTCAGAAAGCTGGATTTTATAGAATCATTAACTTGGACACATCTTTGTGTCTGAAGGCTCAGAAGTTCCAACACAGTTTTTATTATAAAATCAGGATTAATGTGCACTAATTGATTTTGGAATTCTTAGCCAGATTTACGTTATTTGTGGCCATTATTTTAAATGCTTTTATCTCAAATCTATCCATAAAACGGTCAAATGTTTTGGCAGGGGGCCTTCTATAAATCCACTTTAGGAGTTAAAGCTACTTAAGGAGTCCCACCACTTTTCCCAGTAACACAGTCTTCTCAAACCCGCCATCGTCAAAAAGTGTCATCCCACGTAACAACTAGAAGGCAGAACCACAAATGGCTTGAGGAAGTCAGAGCCTTGTAAAAATGCTTAATAGAGGAATAGGACTTCAGTACACAAGAGCACTGTTGGCATCAATGCTTAAGCAATAACATTTGCTTGCTCACTTTATGGGTGAGACGCTTTGAAGTCCTACACACAGTTGCCAAAGGTTAGCCCATATAAACCCAAACCCACACTTAATAAAATTCATAAAATGAAAAACAATTCTGTCAAGTGATCAAAATTTAAAAGCCCTCATAAGCAGTTACAGGCTGCAGTCGTGCTCCTGTGGCATTACTTCCAACTGGCAATCCAGCTGGGGAATATGTTTAAAATACGATCACATTCTCCTCCCCTGGCCAGAGGCTTTCACCCTTCATTTTGAGCACAGCCACACGAGCTGCTGACTTGGCCTTCAGCACAACGGAGGGGCAGTCCCGCTGCTGACGGAGGAAGTTTCCACGTCACTGGTACCAAGCCCCACGCAGGTTCCCAAACAAAGTCCACCCCTCTGGCTCCCTGCTGGAGACCTCCACCACTCTGTTGTGCTGATGGCTGAATCAATGTGGTTATTGAGTAGAAACCTCTGGTGGGAGAGGGAGAGAAGTAACAAAGTGTGAGAAAGCTTAAAAGCAGTACTAAAAGATAAATGGTTTATCAGAAGTCACATTCAACAACAGGCTACTCCTAGTCAGTCCTAATACAGACATCTGTCATTACCTCAAGTTCAACACAGAAGATAACATCACATGAAATACCAGGATAACACCTGGAGATTTAGGGGGCAAAAGTTTCATCTCCAGATACAGTTCCCCCCCACCTCTTAAAAGTCATAGTAAAAATTCTAAATCTGGAGTATATTTAATATATTTTGAGGACAGAAGCAACATACAATAGTCCTCTAGTCTGACCTTCCCATAACAAAGTCCAGTAATTTAATCTAAAAATTCCTGCATTAAAGCCTAAGGCATGTCTCTAAACTGGGCTGTGTATCTTAGAAAGATAGGCAATGTCTATTTTTAAACCAAATTATCTTTAATGCACTGGTTCCTTCCTTTTTTCCTAACACTGGTTTTGCTCAAGCAGTTTGCTTTTACAATTACATTTTACTACAACAGCAAAACGACGACAAAAGAATGACCTGATTATTTCCTTCATTTTCATCTGAAAATTGCTCAACTGCTCCTACATAAGGCATCAAAACAGACGTCAGTGAACCCAGACCCATATACAAAAAAACAACATCGCAACTAGCTTCAACCTTGTTCTCTCTGTTACCAGGAAACTACATGAATCAAGAAGCCAAAAAAGGCTAAGTTTCTTCTATAGGACTTCAGCACAGTAGCCAGCTACAGCTTTGCTTCCACTGTACACCAGGATAAGTCCTACTGTTGTGATATATGGGCTGCAGATGAAGGACTTCCTCCAAGACCCAGTTTGGTTTGTTTCAGAAGTCATTAACAGAACCGTAAAGAAAAATGAAGATGCCCCAAAACAGCAATGAGAGATTCTCAGCAAAACATAATAGCTAGCATTTTATTAGTTTTACTCACCAACTGATTGCTCTCAAAACCTCCATGAGAAACAAATACCCTATGTGGCTAATTTGGAATCTTCACTGAAACCAGAACCAGAGAGAACATAAAGGAGCTGCCTGACTCCTGCTCAATGACCTTAGCCTTAGCCTCAACTTGGATCTCATTCCTGGGGATGTTCGTCTCCTGGATATAATTGAAGTGACATTTATAGGCATATAAATATTATATATATATATATATATATATATATATATAAAAGCTGATACTTAGCTTGTAAGCCCCTAGAATTTCTGAGAAACCAAAGACAGTTTTGGATTCTTTACTACTTCCAAAGAGGGAGGAAAGAAAGTTTTTAAGCCTCCAGTGCAAAAAATTCACAAAATAAACCCCAGGATGTCGATTGCTACTAACACAGACTAATATGACAAAACCACCAGAACAGATCAGCTGGACAGGGAAGGTGGTTAGTTCTGCTCTCAGTCTGTGAAGTTGACCATGGAAGGTTCTCCATAGTTTGCAGAGAACCCCGAAATTGTATTTCCTTTTCACCACAAAACATTTCTTACAGCAGCATTATTAGGCATCTGTAAGGAACCTAAACTGGTTTTTTTTCTGAAGGTAATTACAGCTGCAACATCTGCAGATACTGTAATTCTTCGTAGGCTTTGCCTACGAGAGCCTTATTGGGCTACTGAAAGTTGAGGAACACTGTTAGGTACATCGACTCTGCTGTTTAACAATCCACTTTAATCTTTTTTTCCAAGAGGCATGCAACAACCCCACAAGACAAATTAAAAACTCAGATTGCCATATCTTGAAGCACATTCCACTTAGTTTCTTAGATCACAGCCCAGTTAGAATCACATCCAAATACCTTTGCGCAGTTTATCTCCAATTCCGTAAATTGCATATCTTGAAGGTTGCAGGACTATTGCCATTTCTCTTTACATTTCAGCAATATTTAGACATGAAACATGTATATATATATAAGGTAGCATCAATAAGTAAATAAACAGAATATTGAAAATAAACCATCACACTGGTCTTGTGATTGAGACTAAAAATGGAAGCCTCTGAAGCATCACTAACACACACTTATTTTTTAGTCTAAATATTTAAGGACTCTACAACTCAGTGAAAAATGAAATGTCAGAGAATTAAAGAACAATGTCAAATATATCTTTTAAATTCCTCATTAAGTCTCCCCAGTCATATTTCAAAAGATTTTAAATATTTATGACTTTCTAAACTCTTGGACATGAATTAATCATTTGAGAGAGAACTATTTCCACAAGTTGCTTTGGTAGTGTGGTGACAGATAAAAAACAGAAAGGCTTAACAGAAGCTTCATTTCCTCCATGAATGAGTTAATAAAGGAGGAATGCAGATATCTAATTGCACAATTTGCAGTCATTTCTGAAGGGGGTGTATGTAGCAGAGGGGGGAAAACATAGATGGAAAACGCGCAGAGAAAAATGCAATAAACGGACATATTTCGGTGTAGACTAAGCATGGGTGTAAACCCCGTCTCTTTCTCTCTCGACAAAAAGGATCTGAGCTATTCCCGTGCCAGGAATTTCCTGCAACTCTCTCATGCGCAACACAGCCTCCTTCTCCACAATGTTTTTCTCTGAAATGCCTCCTGGTTGCCTAAGCAAGACTTGCTAAAGAATGAGAACTTCTAGGAGGCCTCCCACTGCCAGGAGAATGAGGCTGAGTGTTCAGCAGGTGAACTTGAGGCATACGCACCGATTGAACAACACTGTCACCAGCGTCAGCTCACATCTAATGTAGACGTGGCTCCATTCAAATAAAATAGTATTGGCAATTTGAAAACAGAAATAACAGCAAGGGGTGGGAAAAAAATAATATCTATGTATGGTTCAAATATTCCAGTTACGGTGGACTATGAGTGGGGTCTAGCAAGATTTAAGATTTATCATCATTAACACAGGAGAGGAGCTGGACATGGGGGCAGGACAGAAGCCTGCACAAAAAGCCTGGCCAGAAGCACGCAGTGAAGAACCCACTGCAGATCTGTAATAGATACACAGGAGGATGTGTTTCTCAGAAATTATTCAAACCTGGGAAAGTTCAAAAAACATCACAAAAGACAGATAAGTTTTCTAGCCATCTGAAATGAAACAACGCACCAAGCAGGGATATATGCTATGCAAGCCTACATGCAACCAAACTAGTATCATCTTCCTCTGCAAGTTCCTAAGAAAACTCTGTTTTCTTCTGTATTTAAAAAAAAAAAAAAAAACATTTCAATTAGATACGAATGCGTTTACACAGCTTTCATCAGAGCAATCTGGAGGCAACAGTACAGGCTTCAGCTGGTGCTTCATCAAGGTGCCTGCTCCCTCCCAATTTATTTAATTTAGCCATTCTAGTGGCTAAAGAGATTATTTTGTCATATAAATGACATTATAACATCCACTGAGGCATTCCAGAGAAGTGGGAACACTTGATTTTCACTTTGACCAAAACAACTCAACTCTTTACTGCAGTAGCCAGCAGTGATGTTTCTCAGATGGTAAGATCTGTGAAGAAAATTTGTAAGAAGTAATACAGAACTCAAGTTGACAAAATTACACATCTATAACTCTGATACTTCCCCCACACTGAAGTAACTGAGGGATAGTATCTGTTGTGCTGGGAAAGAGAAAATGTGAAAAGTAAAAACCAAACAAACCAACAAAGCCCCTCTTTCAAGATAATGCTTCAGCTCCAACACAGGCTTGCACCAGTAACTGATGCTGATGATTAGCAGATGGTTCTGATAGATACATTGTCTGGTTTTTTTTCCTCCTAGAAGTTTTAATTCTGTTCCTTAAATTCAGAGATGTGACATGAAGATCTGCACATGGCATACACCCACAAGCAGACCACTGAACTCAAAGGATTAATCTATCTTTTACTATACGTTGGTGGTTTTACTCCGGAACAATTTTTTTTTCCATTTATGATGCAGACATACCGCCAATACCTCCATCTCCAGAAAGCGGTAATAATTCCAGCCACCTTTCAACAAGGAAAAAAAAATAGCTCAAGTGTCAATGATGAAAGAAAACAAGCTTCATCCGTACAATCAGAAAGAGTGAACACTGGCTGTGTTTAAGCCAATGGAAATTTTGGTAAAGACTTGACATACAGTTAGATTAATGCCAGGAGAGCCTTCAACATTTATAAAATAAAACAGAAGTTGATTAGACATAGTTGAGCTTAAGGAAAACTGAATCCAAATGCTCATTAGCCCAACACAGCATTGTCCTGTCTCGATTTCTGCTTTTTGTATGTTTTCACGTGCTCTGCTCTCTCAGTACTGTCAGGGGTGGCAATGGGGAGGTGGTCAGAGAAGGAAACAGAACTACCATAGCTGGATTAATCTTTATTTCCTAACATACACTTTTCTGAAGAATAAAGATATCAAAAGTCAATTGCAAATGCATACAACATGGAATCTTACCAAAGGCTTCCTTTAAACAGCAAAAAAAAGGAACAAGTGAAAACTACTTTGCTGGAAATTCTATTGTATGATCTGAACACACTAAGTCAAGTATTTCTATTAATTTCTGGCTGCAGCTTTCTCTTTTTGGCCCCAAAGTAGTTGTAACTGAACGATATGAATGCCTTTAAAAAAATAAAAAAAACCCCATTTGATTCACAGTTCACTGAGGACCCGATTCCCAGCTCAAGCCTGGTGAGCACCAGCAATTCATGGAATGTAATGGCCGGTGACATACAGGGGGTCAGACCATGATTTTGTGGTCTCTTCCAGCCTTAAACTCACCACTCCTTTACACACTTGTCCCCCTCATGTCCTTGGAAGTGAACTCTATTTCCATTTTAATGTAGAACTATAAGATGATTTTAGAGACCATACACACATCTGACTGAAAGTTGGAAGGTAACAAAAGAGAACACTCATAATAATAAAAAGCAGCTGCATGAAGAAAGATTTAAAGTAACAGCGGACACACTTAAGACAGTATGCTAGACAATACTTCTATAAAATTAGTCAAGAAAAAAATTGGAGTGTTTACAGGGCAGCAGAACTTTTTAGGGTTAACTGCGCTTCCGTCCAGAGAGCCAGCGAGCGCGCAGGCATGCGCACGCTACGGTGCATATAGCTACCATATTGTAGCGTGGAGGGTCGTTTACAGGATCTGCACATCCTGATGCAGCTACACGGAGCATTCAGTACTGGAGCACTGAATCAATTAACCTTCTCTGGCTCTTTTCCAGCCAAACCCCCACTCATTTACTTCCCTGCTTGTCAAGCACTGGAGCTGGATACACTGGAATGAGTCAATCAACAAACAAGGGTAGCAGCAGACTGCAAGCTTTGCTAACGAACAAAGAGAAAACTGCACACAGACTCTGCTAATCACTTAAGTAAAATCATGCAAAGAATGGAAGAGAAAGGACAGCAAAAAAAGAACACAACCTTATTTCTGTCTTTTTTTAAATGTGGCAAGAATGATTCTTCTCCTCCATTCAAGAGCTGGAGAAAATACCTGGGTAAGAAATATAGTTTTCCCAAAACAGAAATTCTTAATCTTGGTGTTAGAAGAAACATAAGTGCTAAACAAAAGCACTCAAAATTATAAAAACCAAAACCATAACTTGTTTTCCAGAAAGTAGTGAAAAAAATCTTATCTTAAAATTCACCATGTGATGAAAAAGAAAATTACAAAGGATCTTCCTGGATGCAAAGTGAACTCTACTAAAATGCAAGAGAAAGAGGTAAGGCTTTCTTCACCTGAAAATTGCAACACATCGAATCTTCTCAGTAACTAAGCATTTGTTCAGCTGAACGCGGTGACAGCCGTTTTAGTCTCTGCTTGAAGGGGGAAATGTAAGCGTTAAGTCTTCAGCAGAGTTGAGAGAGACAGAGAGAGAAAGAGAGAGAGAGAAAAGGCTGTGCTTAATAGAAGCCCTGCTCAGATTACAAAAACAAGCGGTTTACTCACCCCCCCTTCAAGTAATGGGTAAATTTAGATGTCTCAGTTCCATAAATCTTTACGGTCCCCTTGAGACTGTCACCAGTGTTTTATTGTCTACAGCTTCCTGACCCTCACCTGATAAATAAGGAGCTGTAGACATTAAAACGGAAACCTCATACATAATTTCTGAAGTTATTTTTGGGGTGACCCTCTGTGGAGAAATGGGATTCTTAATAAGGGGAAATATGGGAACTGCTGTCTGCCTACGCACACGCTGCTGGAGACTAGACACTCGGGAGAGGAGGAGTTGCATACACACAACGTGAGCATCTGCCTTTGCATCAGTTTGTACTTATAAAGAGCAAATCTACGTACACTGTATCTAAAGGGAACCATTTGGCATCCAAATTCATCTATCGCTTTTTACTGCTGTAGGGGAAGAAGAAAAAAAAAAAAGGCAAGCCAATGCATTGCCTGCTTTTCACAGCTATTGAATTGTCTCCTATGATCTTCTGAAACCTGAACCTCGCCATAAAGGGGAGACCACACCACTGAACCCTACCAACCAGAGATGGACACAAGACAGGACTTTAATTTTTAAGACCTAATTGCGCTCAGCAAGGCACAGGATAAAAAAATTGCATACCAGCTCAGACATGGTTACAGTATCTCAAAATAGCAGATGACCAGTTTACCATACTGACCATGCTGGCCTTTCTTCAGGACTATCCTGGACCAGAGAGGAACAGTGAACTCTTGCACCGCACACAATTCCTGCGCAAAATACAGCTCCTGGATACATTCTGCTGGACACAAAAATGTCCTATCCTTTACACTTCTTGAACGGGTCTGGAGTTGGCAATGGATCTTTGTCGCCTCTCTCAGTAACAGGAGAACCCAAGGAGGACTACCCAAGTGACGAACAAGGAAACAAAGTGCGTTGGGCAGCTTTACTGATCCTCCTGGTGATCATCCCCACCATTGGGGGGAACATACTTGTCATACTGGCGGTGTCTCTGGAGAAAAAGTTGCAATATGCTACCAACTACTTTTTGACGTCCTTGGCGGTGGCAGATTTGCTCGTGGGTCTGTTTGTGATGCCGATTGCCCTTCTGATAATATTATTTGGTAAGTACAGCGCGTTTGTTTCATCAGGCTAGCGTACAGGGTACAATCTGGGGAGGTCTCATTTAAACAGAAAAACCGTTTGCTTTCCACCATTACAATTTTAAAAAATCACTTGGATCTGAGTGCTGCTAAATCTTCTCTCCCTCTCACCTTAATATAGCTTAATGTCTTTATGGGAACTATACCCACTGTGGATATTCTCTGCTTTGAAACAAACCATTCAAAAAATCACCTGAGACTTAGAACTGATAATAAATTGGAGCTGGACATGGGAAATCACATTTTGTACAGTGTAATATTATTTTTAACAACATCAGCACAATGTTGGTATCTGTTCTATTGGATATTACACTAACTGTAGGCAGTCTTCTCTTAAAAAAGGTAAAATGAAGACTAGGTATCTGTTCAGTACACTGAACATGTTTTTAACTTTCTAGGAGTCAGGCACCTGCTTTTACCTTAGTATTGACTCCAAGCTCCATGAGCAGTCGGAGATGGTCCCTGGCACCATCGGTGACAACAAACTTTACCAGTATCAGTTTCAGAGAAACCGATTTTCTCCCACCCTGAGGAAAGTGGCAGGTTCGTAAAGCATCCCAAAGAATTAACTCATCTGTCAAGCCACGGAAGCATCAGTCTGTGTACCTAATGTCTGAGACGCAGATTTACCATTTAGTCTGGTTCATATGGAATAAAATAGGTATTTTTTCACATGAATATACCTTGGGTGTGACACTTTCTTTCTGATTAGTCATTACAGAATAATCATGAGTTTTTCATATTCTCTCATGCCTAGCTTTATTTCAGATATTGCTTTTGACAACTAATCAGAGGCAGCTCCATGTGAAAGTCTCTCTCTTTTACTCCTAAGGTTTCTTTAAGAATACATTTGAAAAGGTCTATTTTTGTATCACACAAGTGGAAAAAAAAAAATCAATGAGATGGGTTTTTCAATAAACTTACAGATTTACACAACTGTCTTTAAGGTATAGATACCACTGGGCCCTAGATAAAGAAAGGCTGCAGGAGTTCATTTTTTCCTCTGCTAGATCTCTAAGAGTTGCCTGAGCAACAAGCAAACACAATCATAAACTTTATTTCAGAAAGGCCCTCAGTAGCTTTTGTTTGCTGTAGAAGACTGGTATCACTTTATTAACAAATGTCTTTATTCACTAAATGCCTTGAGACTGAATTTCTGTATATTGAAGACTGCTTCTCCCTAAAGAGAAGTATGAATTGGAGGTCAGAATTCAGTGCTGAGATCATAAAACAGTTTCTAAAAAGAAAAATGAACGTACATGACCAGGACAGTGATTTCTAACTTGAAAAAAACACAGTCACTTATAAAAACCCTTGGTATGTCATATATGTGCACATGTGTGTGGAGGCAAGAAACAGATATGTACATACATACCTACACACAGATACTGTAGCTGCTTAGCTCCTGCCAAAGGCCTCATTAATAATAAAAATAAAACTATTCACCATAAAAGGTACTAGTATTGGACTAGCAATCAATACAAAGGGAAGGCAAGTTCTGGATTTTGTGGAGTTGTTTTTCGGTGATGGTAGAGTTTTTTTTGTTTTGGAATTTTTTGAATTATTTTCATTTTGCTAGACTAATAAATCTTTTCTTTTTAACTTTATAAAGAGACTACTGCTCCTTAATCTCTCAATCAATCCAGTGTTAAGCCCTGGTTACAACAGTTTAAAGCATGTTAGGAATCTTAATTTAAAAGTCAAACAAAAGTATCTTTCATGTTGCAGGAAGTTAACGAGAAAGTAGCAAAATTAGTTATCATTAACTAAGTAAGACTGCGACCAGCCTTTCACATCGCAGTGGTTAAAACTGACATTTCTTGCATACAAGTCTCTCTTTGGCAGCCAACCAGAAAAACTGCTTTGCCTCTTCACCGACTGGGAGAAGATGCTGAGGTGTTTATAGAAGTTCAAAGCACGAGCAAAACATGAGGAGTTACTGGAATGAAGCTAGAACAGGCATTTAAATACACGACAAGTCTAAATCTTGAACCTACATTAGCCAGATAACTACTTGAACACGGAATAATCATTGATAGCCAGAGAGCCACTTAAATCCAGCCTCCTGGCACCTCCACACAGGAATGTTTCCATAATAATGAAATAGCTGGGCGCAGCTTCTAGATACGGAATACAAATATTATGCTTCTGATTTGGGACTGATATCTAATTATGTGGAGGGTATTTGAGGGAAAAGGTGTGAACTAAAGTGCAGTCACATTAAATTATCCTGACTGTAAAAAACTAATGTGTCACAGAGCATTCAAACTCAAAACCTACTACAGAGATTGGCTCCATGCCCTGACGGTATGCTTACAGAAAAATCTTCAGAAATGGACTGTCTCTGTAATAAAGAGCTGCTCCTTTTAAAAATAAATCAATCAATCTGTAACTCACTCACAGGTATAATACCATAAGCAGCAGATTATTTGTTCTCAGCAGAGCGATCAAAATGTACTCTGGTACAAATACACACTGCAATTTTAATTTAAGAGTGCGAGTGTCAGAATATACAAACAGTTCATTGCTTTTATTGCTTGCTAAATTCTTCTCATTTCTTCCAAAAGGAGGAGGGCACGTTACGAAGTAATTGCGTTCTCCAAAATCTAGCTTTCGAAAGAGTTATCCAAATTTCTAACACTCAGAACTATTGAAGGAAAGCAAAAACGCTGCTGTTCATCGGATAGAGAAATTAGAAATAAACCTTGAGAGATCCTCTCATTTGCAAAGCCTGCAGCAGGAAGAAGTCTGTTGGCCACAGCTTGGTGGGCAATGGGTTACCTGGAGAGCGTGCACGTACTATCTTTTAAAATACATTCTCTATTTCTGATATTTATCCACTTAAAAATCAGAAGGTAATACTCATCGTCCTAGGCTGCAAACCATTATTTTAAAAATCTATCACAAGCAATCGCCATCTTAATCTTCCCCCACTACTGATGACAAACTTCATCCCTTCTTCCTTGTGCAAGCTACCAGAGAAAACTGCTTTAGTTTAGATTTGAGATTTTGGAAAGTAGCTCTCAAGATAAGAAAACAAAGGTTTATTCCTCACAAAGCAACTCTAATAAAAAAAAAAATTACTTCGGCTAAATTCAAAAAACTACATGACAGTGAACAACTACTGTTGAAACTATAATTATAGTAGAGAAATAAAGGCAGGCAGCCACGGGGGGGAAGCAGCAAGACAGCAGCCTGGAAAAGCCAGGCCTAAGCAGTCCACGAAGCTGAATACTGACACGAGGGTGAACGCCACACGGGCAGGCTACGGGTACACGCACGCCAATTTGAAGATTGAAACCTAGGCTTAAGTCAGCTAGTGATTAAAAATATCCAATTTCCATCTCAGTAAAAGCATCGTTATCTAACAGCAACAAAACCCTTTACAGGCAACACATTTCAGCAGCCTGTGTAGCAGAAGAACAAATGGTTTCCAAGTCTATTTAAAGACCTCTCAATCATGCTTATACATGTACACAAGCAGTGCTTTCTCCCAGGCTTTCATAAAACCTTTTGGCTTATAGCAGGAGCAGCTCTTCTATACCGTACTTTGTTTTAAGGATTACACATTCCCAAGGTACTTCCTATAAATAAAGCTTTTGTTAAATATTAATCAAGGGTAGGCAGTTGTGGTAAAAGCTCATCTTACTGCTCTTAAGGTGCAAGACAAATCTTAAAACATGTATTTTACCTTGTATTGACTCAAAATAAGGAAAAAAATCTGCAACAGCACAGAGCTTTTAACACAGGTATAACCAACAAATCAAAACAAGTAAAAGCAAAATACACCATAGTATGAATCCTAGACAACTATGTGACTCTTCTGGACTTTAAGGTATCAGTTTCACAATATTTGTTCTGTTTAAATAACAACCATATTCTTCAATTCTTATCAGCTACTGGATTTAAAGTCTACTCTGATTTTGTCTGGATAAAACACATCATCTCATACACACAAATATAATAGTACATAATGCTATAATCGTGAATGTGGTAACTTACTGCCTTCTGCACCCAGTTCAAACCAATACAAAAATAAAGACAAGACAAAGCTTTCTCTGTTCCGTTGCACTTACGAACTAACAAAAGCTCTTACAACTCAAAAACATACAAGGTTGCGTTGCATAAGACAGCTGTTTAAATGCATCTATATTTAAAAGAAGAAAAAGAGCTTTTTGTTGCAAAATATTTGAGGGTTTTCTTCTGCAAAGAGTAAATTAAGTACAAAAGAAAAGAATTTATGACACTGCAATTCTCCAGAAAGCAAAGCAGTTATAATCCAGGGAGTGGCATGTAAGTACTCTCCAACAGAAGTATTAGCTGCTCACTTGAAATCCAGCTGTGTTACCTGCCATCCTTCAAGATGCAGAATATACCCTCCATTGTTCACATTTTATCTGAACTAATCCTTCATCACAGAGTCAAAAGTTGTAGTATTATTTTTCTGGAGTGAGCAAAAACATTTAAAGCCCATCAAATAAATTATTTCTCTTAACTGTGTTTTTTTCCTCACTTTTTTTCTTTTTTTTTTTTTTTACAGCTGGTTACATGAGCCACAAGACATTTTGGTTTTCCTTTTTCTTTTTTCTTCAGAAAGGCACCATACCTTACTGCCAGCTGAAAGTGTAGATAGAAAAATTAAATTTGAGTAATCATTTCACAATGTACTAATTACAACTTTCTCATACCTGCCTGACAGAATAATTTTTTGAAGCATAATTTCAACCATGATATCTATTTTAGGAAATATGCAGCTAGATACTAAAATTTACTGGTTAATGATTTGAAAATAGACCGCCTCTCTCCCTCCTGCCTCACTGCCTACATCACCCTCACCTGGAGTCCACTGCTTTGGGGACGGGTGAGGTTCGGTTCAGGGCTCCATCCATCCGCTCTCTGTTTAACAGGCAAAGTTTCCCAACATAGGTAAGAGCACAGACAAGTACGTGCTTTGTCTGACCTTATAAAATTTTTCCATCCTCTGGAGTTTATAATTCAAGCCAAGGCAGCACCATTATCATTTCCATCTATCAGTCATATTGCAAAAAAACGTTTTTATCTCAAACTACTGCAACATTACCACGTTGATAAGACTGGGCATTACAGCAGTCCAGCTCATTTGGCATTCCGAGCACACAGATCTATTCATTCAGAGCAAGGAGATTAAAACCAATCTGATTTATCAGAAATGTCAAATGTCTTTTTTTTTTTCTCTTAATTGTCATTCAACGAAGAACTAATTTCTCTGGTAGTACTATTAATGTGCCTACTGATTGAGTACAGCTGAATTTTGTAAGGAAGGAGAATATATTTAGTAGATCAACCTCTCCCATTAGAAACAGAAAAAATTTCTGCGTTCATGCATTCTTCCCTAGCACTACAGACCATTCTTACAGACACACAACAGTGAGGCGCACCTCAGATTGAACACTTAGCACTGGATTATAATACAAACTACTTGTGAGTGAAAATAAAGCAGTTAAAAAAATAATCAGAGTTTAATTAAAGTTCATTCGGTTTGGTATTGTAAACATTGATGGGGAGACCCAGCTCTCAAAAACACACGCCTTTTGGAAAGGTGAACACTACAAAACCTTTATCTTGGACACAATGCAGTTGACAGACTCTATGTTCGTTATGAAGATTAACATGAAAGACAGGTAACTACTGTAAGAAACAGGATGCCAGACTGAAAATCCAAACCATCGCTCTTGGGGAAAGAGAAGCGGGGGGGGAAAGACACGCATGAAAGCCCTTCAGTTTTTATAAAATCATTGCTGAGACAGAAGAGCCCTGCTCTGCCACATCAGTGCTCAACTGTATCTGGTCAAATGACACAGTAAACTAATTTTAAAACTGTGTGCACTAGATTCTTCAAGATCACCACTAATACATTGGTTACGACCCATTATCTCCTCCATTTAATACAACCTTGAATCATAGAACTACCAAGGAGACATAGCTGAAAATAATCATTTAACAGCAGGGCGCAAGGACCAAGCAGTCATGGCCCATTTTTTAAAAACTTTTTTTATCCAGAGTCCTTGCCACAAAGAGCTTATGATCTAAAAAGGACAAAAAGACAGGGAAAGGCTTATAATACACAAACAACCTGATCAATATGATGGCAGCAACCATGCCAATTAGGGGCTGTCTGAAACCCAAGACAGAATCCAGCTGAGGCAGTGGCAAACCTCGGTTCCTGTAGTATTATGAACTTCTCAAAGGTACTGATGCTGAGGGAAAACCACACACTGAAAACTCGCAAAAAGCTTAGATTCTAATGAGTTTTCTCTTCTCTTTCAGACAATGCCTGGCCTTTTCCAACTGCCTTGTGCCCTATCTGGCTGTTCCTTGATGTCCTCTTTTCCACAGCTTCCATCATGCACCTCTGTGCCATCTCACTAGACCGCTATATTGCGATTAAAAAGCCAATCCAGGCTAGTCAGTACAATTCGTGGGCTACAACAATCATCAAAATCATCGTGGTCTGGCTCATTTCAATAGGTATGCAAGACTCGGAGACTAGAAAAGGAATGCGGAAGCTTTTCTTGTCCAAAACAATAGGTGAAAGCTGGGTAAAAGGGAAAATTTGGCCAAGCACTATTACTTAGCAGACCCTAACACCTGGGCTGGCCTAAGTCCACATCTTGGATCATACATAGCTACATCATAAAATCTGCCTGAACCGCTGCTCCTCATCAGGCTTACCAGAAAGGGCAAGGATTGAGTAGGGATAATCATCACTCTTCTTCACAATCCTAAAAATCAGAAGGCAATATCTACATGCATAACATGTCTGCTGGGAAAGCAAGATTTCGTGTTCCTATGGTAGTATATTCAGTCCCAAACACAATTTTAAGCCTTGAGCAGATGCTGCTAAAATCTGTGCCTTGCAATTGTCCTATGAAGCAAGTAAAAAAAGTTTAATTACTTACATCAAAGATTGAAAGATAAATGAGTGGCTGGTGACACTCATACTGAAGACTGAGATGCACTGGCAATATAGCATATAGAAAGGCTAACTTCTAAGAAAAAAAAAAAAAAGAAAAACAAAAAAAAACCAACCCAAAAAACCCACCTGAACAGCTTATATAAAGGATGCCAATGTATAATCTTTTATGATATTAGCACCTCTGTGATGTGCGTGTGGCACCTCACCTGTCTTTAATGCTTAAAAAAAAAAAAAATCTGTTAAATGAGCTACGGAGGAGAAAACATTTAGTTCGAACAACTTAATGCGTGCTGCAGGCAGCCATAGCCATAGTGCTGTATGTTCTGTGTGCAAGAGAAGGAACAAAATGATTGTGGATTATTAAGGCCAATGATGCATAGGAGAATGGGTACATGACCTTCTTGGCTGAGGCATACATGCCAAAACGCAAAAATTCCAGCTTGAAAAAAAATTCTGGAAGAGCTGTGATGATAAGAGAAAAGATGCTATCTCTATTTAATCACAAAAAAAGGAAACTGTTAGCATGACAAGACACACACAAGTTGACCTTTTAATGCCTGATTTATTGTTATTAATCAGGGCTGTACTTTTTCATTTCTTTTTTATCTAACACAAAAGTACTCTGCAGCTGAGCTAGTGTTCTCCAAATCAAAGGTTAATTTGGTTCAATCCTCATTTTAAGTGTTTCCTGTATCTGAAGGTGTGCCTCTCATTAAGAAAGGGATCAAGTGGCTGAAGGGTAAATCATTTTGCTCTTGCTGCCTTCTACCAACTTCAGTAAGCAGAGCAGCAGAGGAATACAGTAAATCCCTAGATCGCATTAAGTGGTATCAGGAAACATAGCACAAATACCCTTCACCAGACAGCAAGGAACCTGTTGTTTTTGTTGTAATGTCAGACTGCTGGCAAATGAAGCGCTGACTGTAATTTAGTGGTTATAAAAAATTCATTTAAAAGACAAGACTGCTAACATTTTTTTTTAAACGAGTGGTGAATTACAGAGCTAGCTAGCCTCATTTAAACACTCTTAAATATGCAAGAGACTTTAAACAACAAATCCATCTCAAACACACACTGCATAATTCTGGCATCTATTTAACTAGTATATATAAAAGAGTCAAGCAAGGTGAAAAAAATCAGCTGTCTGTATCCAGTCACTTGATGTGGTTAAGATAAGAGGGAAAGACAAGTTTTATGTATTTACAGAACCACCCCTCAAAAAGTGCAAAGGCTACCCTGGGGGGAGGGAAGCAGATGGCATTAGGGAAACACATTTCACTGGAGGAAAAGCCATGCTAATTCTAACAACTAGAGTCAAAGCAATTAATGTGTTTTACACTTGAGAAGCTGGCAACTTTATACTGCTTCCTCAGTCACTAAGGGTTAGGCCCAATCTCCTTAGAAAGGGCACTCTGTTAAAGCTGAGCTTGCCAAGTCTCACAAAGTTCTATTTGCCCCATTACCCACATGATGCTCTCAACAACTCACGTTCTCTCTGTCACCCTGTGCCTGCTCCAGAGCTCAGGAACCACCTTTCTTTAGAGACCCTGAGGCTTCGGGCCCAAAAAAGAGATTGCAAGTGATTACCATATGCTGAAGTACTTGATTTTTCTCCTGTAGGCATTGCTATTCCAATCCCTATCAGAGGCATTGAAGATGGAAATGGCAACTCTACAAACATCACGTGTGTCCTGATGCCTGATCGTTTCCATGACTTCATTCTGTACGGATCAGTGGCTGCATTCTTCATTCCCCTCACTATCATGGTAGTCACTTATTTTCTCACAATCCAAGTGCTACGCAAGAAGGCCTACTTGATCAACAAGCCACCTCAGCGTTTCACTTGGTCAACAGTGTCCACAGTATTTCAGCGTGACACAACACCTGCCTCCTCACCAGAAAAAGTGGCCATGCTAAATGGCTCCAGAAAGGACAAGACTTTGTCCAATGACATGCCTATCTGCAGAACGTCTACGATTGGGAGGAAGTCCATGCAAACAATAACGAACGAACAAAGGGCGTCAAAAGTTCTGGGGATTGTATTTTTTCTTTTCTTGTTGATGTGGTGCCCATTCTTCATAACAAACATAAGTTCAGTTCTGTGCAACTCCTGCAACCAGGAGGTTTTTCAAAAGCTTATGGAGATATTTGTTTGGATAGGATATGTATCCTCAGGAGTGAACCCCCTCGTCTATACACTCTTCAACAAAACATTTAGGGAGGCTTTCAGCAGGTATATCACTTGCAACTATCGGACCACAAAGCCTATCAAGGCCCTTCGGAAGCACTCCAGCAGAATCTCTTTCAGAAGCTCTGTGGCAGAAAATTCCAAGCTCTTTGTCATGCATGGGATGAGAAATGGGATTAATCCCATTATGTACCAGAGCCCAATGAGGCTGAGGAGCTCACCCATCCAAGCGTCATCGGCCATTCTGCTGGATACATTGCTGCTCACAGAGAATGAAGTTGATAAAACAGAAGAACAAGTCAGCTACGTATAGCGGAATGGCAGCTATGTCCGTATCATAGTATTACTGTATGTATTACTCTAGGTAACTGTGCTATAAGAGTGTATAAATACTATTGTTTTCTGTTATTTATGCAAGCAATATCTTATAAATTTGTATTAATTCCTCTCCTCCAAAGTCTCCTCTACTTTAACCCCAACCCCATGGTGGCAACCACAACTTCATTCCATGATAAATGACTAATGCAGAACTGTAGCCTACAGGAAGAGGGAAATAAATAAAAGCTAAACCAGTCTGAGTATCTGACTTCAGTTCTCATCATCTTCAGTCTCTTCAAAGTACATTTTTATAAGAAAAGCTTCTCTGTACAAACACTTTAACATTCATTCTGGCAAGAAGACAGAACACTGTAGGCTGATGTTCTGCGATGAATTTAGCAGGGGGATACAAGCTTGCTGGTTTCAATTTAAATCCACCTTTACTCTGTGTAAACAAAACAGCACACAAGCTCACTGCATTGCTTCCTACAGATATGTTCCTCTGCTGAGACTGCATATCCAAGTATGAGCTTTTCTTGTTCTCTGAGGGTTTGTGTATCACAAGCTGAATCACTCGTTCCAGAGACCAAAAGGTGCACGTCCCCATTCCACAAAGGGTAAAACCCGTTCTTAGCTGGGTCAGAAAAAATTCCATGTGCTGAAATGATCCCTTTGCGGTTTTACTGTAGGGGTGGGCAGAATCTCTTACTCACCTGGATTTCATCTCCATTACTCTCACATACACATAAGCCTGGTATTGTCAGAGTTGTCACAGAAAACTGCCCTTTGTTCTTTTCATACTAAGAAAATGAGAGCATTTAACCAAAATAGGACAATACCACATCAATAACCATGAGTAAAACAGGACAGGCAGTGCCTGGAACACCCCTTTAATTTACATTAACAAACTTCCTTGTGTACGACCATTGGAACGTCAGTGAAAGCCTTCCCTCATCCCATATAGTTCACACAAAGTTCACAGACAGAATAGTTATTTCACTTGAAAATAAGAGCAAGTGCTTAAGAGACAGCAGAGACAACAGTACTATCTAGACCTGCACACATTTGCAGTTTAGCTTGGCTCAAAATAATTTCATTGGACTAACGGCATAAGACTACAGGTCCCAATCTGCACTCTCTCAAACATGCTCAAGCTTTCCATCAGAGCACAAAATTCATAGAAAGAATCACTCCTCACCATCCGTAAAAGCTACCAGAGTCTATCGCCTGGGAAATCAGGAGCTTCTGACAGCTCCAGACCATTTCTCTTTGGGAAGAGAAATTGGATTTCCCCAAAGTACTGGAGTTCTTACAGTAAGCAGGCAGCTCAACGGTTTTTTTCAATAGTTTCCATTTACAGTAAAATTTTCAGCTTGGGCTTTGTTTTCATTTTTAATGTTTTCAGAACTCTTCAGTTACACACTAAAATTATGTACAGCAAAAGGCTTAGGTTTTTTCATCCACAGAACAGAAAGTACTAAAGATAACATATCCTTCCAACATTTATTTATATATATTTAATTTAAAACATATGCAAGTTCGAAACAGAACCTAATGTAACAACTGCCAGAGAGTTCCAGGAGAAAGTATTAAAAATATTTCTGTGGTATTTACTGTAATTTGTCTCCTTCCTCCCCTTTTTGGTGACAGACACTAGCCACTTAAGTTAGAATAAGCTCTAACTGCTCTTACTCCTCTTTCGTTAATCAAATTTTGATTTGTTTAAGAGGATCCCATAGTTAAAAGCCAGAATTGATGGATTTCTATAGCTGTGAAAGATGCCTACATCTAAAAAGTATTTGAGAATCAAAAGCCTTTAATAAGACAGATTATTTTGAAGCTTAAGGAGGGAGGGAGTAGGAATAAAACAAACCTAAAAACCCCCCAAAACTTCCAGGTACATAGCAGAAAACGTCACAGACTAGTGTCTCATTTAACCTAAAGCAGGCACTCTGGAACCAGGTAAAAGCGCAATCACGTCCACGCACCGAGTGATCACAGCAAAAAAAATTAAAAGAATCATTTGCAATGCAGAAACCAGCCTTCATGAGGAATAACACCACGAGGCAAATGGGCACAGCACTGCTCTTGAGGGGTTATTTCCCAGCAGCCAGAGAGCAAGAAGCAGTCACCTTTGAAAACTCTCTTGCTACTTAAATAAATCCACACCGATTAAACAAAACCCATTCATACAGCAGGCAGCAATCATCTACTTTCAGCAACAACTTAAAATTTTCCCTTTCCAGCAGGAACACCACAGCTGGCTCACAGCATCTGGAAGAAGCAAGAGGTAACTTAGTTCTCTTCTGTCTGACCCAGTTCTTGTACAACTGTCAGTCTGCAACGAGCAATGACACGAGGCGTAATTTGCCTAAGTGTCCCACAGAGAACGATTCCGAGGCCTCTTCGTAATCAGTGGTTAGACTCCACCAGCAGGAAACAATCCTGAAAAAAGTCTCACCCAGGGAAGATGTATTTTGTCAAGCCAGCATATAGATTTCTCAATTTTAGTAACCTTAAATAGAAGGTCAACATGTTCCAGTTACTGAATTTAGTCAGCAACAATAAACCTCAATCAAAAGGACTAGTGACTAATCAAAAATCCAGTCTTCCTACAGAGAAAGGAAATTTCTCCATGGACAGAAGCACATCATCAAGAAAACATGCACATTCCATTTAACACACTAAGCGTAAAAAGAAATTCCTTGTCCACTGACAAAGCAAACAAGCTAAGAATTCAGATAACAGTCTTGGAAAGCATAAGGACAGAGGGAGAAGTAAAAGAAGATGCAGAACTATGAAACAAAAAGACAACATAACAGACGACAGAGATCTTGTTTTAGCAACTGTATCTACAAGAACAGATTTGAACAAAGACACTACCTTCATTAGCAAGATATGATTGAAAAGAAGAGTCACTGCAAGCTACTGTAAAAAAACACAAGTTTGTTGTATGGTAACGAAGGACAACACTGCTCGTGTGGTGCTGAGAAGCGAGACAGGAGGCTCAGGACTACATCCACGAGCATCATCCTTAAGTAACAGAAATATATAAAAAATATTTTTACATGCTGGCTGTGAAGTGAGAGTATTTTTATAGCTTCCAGCTTTCTTCGTAAAGACAGCAGCCTAAATAATAATTGATAAAAGGTTTGCAGCCACTTGCTAGCAGAACACAAGACCTTTTTACAGGAGAAAAGGGTCACGCATTTCCCATTTAACAAAACAAAACAAGATATTCCTTTCTCTGGAGTGAAATGCTCTCATTCTTTCAGAATCTGGCCCATGCCAAACCAACGACCTGGCCAGCTCTATGGCCTCTATATATTACATAAAAGAACAACTTACACAGTTATCTAGTTCAACTTTCCTCATTATCACAGAAACTTTTATCTGGCATATTTCATTTCTTTTTAAACTACCAGAGAGGCAAGACAGACAAAGTCAAAGCTGATTTGCGACATACAAGCACTATGGGAAGAAATACATTTCAGAAGAACAATGGACAAGTATGGGGAGTTTTGTTGTTTAATTATTTAAAATACATTAGGAGATATTCAGTCAATGTTCTGGCTGCCTATCTAATTAAAAATTACAGCAGACATGGACATAAGGACTACCTATAAATATATCCACCCCAACAGTCATGCAGAGAGGAAAATAATGGAGTTTGAAGCCTAACAGAATGAGTGCCTTGAAATGCAAATAAAGGCAATACCTTAAAAAGAAACCCAAACAAAACAACAAAAAAACACAGACAAAACCAAGAAAATACAAACAAACAAAATCCCAACCTTTAAGCCACCCTAAGACATAGAGAAGCAAGAAATTCAGCTAGTCTCAGCTGTGGTCATATAAAACACATTTCGTGAAACCAGTCCCAAACCATCTGGGGTTCTATAAGCTGCAAGCCTTTAGTTCAGATTCTATCAGAAAACTTTTAGGCAGCCAGAAAACTTTATTCATCACTTATCTTGTATTCTCCAAGTGCAAAACTCTTCCGAATCTCATCACACCTGGCCATACTAGCATCAATTTTCAAATGCATCAAAATAGTTTAAAAATCCAGTATTAAGCAGAAGTCAAGGCACTTAGAAGAGACTGATGCTATAAAACTGTTCACTAGCATAAAAGAGGCACACTGTTGGTTTTTTTTTTTTTTTACGGCGCTTCATAGAAAACGTCATTTTCCTACACCATTTTCTTATTGTGGAGAAATCCACAGCACTGCAAGCTGGTATGAGAAAGCAAAAGCATTACGCCTCTAAATCTTTTTCTAGGCTGTCATATGTAACATCAGCCTTAAAAGGTAAAGTAATGCAAGCACAGTGAACCTGGTAAAGGCATACTGAACAACCTGGGACACCAGAGCCCAAAGAGGCAGGATGCTCGCCAGAGCTCTTCTGGCTCTTTGCCTTGCAAGCTGGAGCCAGGAGTCCCAGAGTTCTGGCCAGTTCTCATGACTGATTTAATATCACCATGAAGCATTAGATTTCTTTCATCAAATTGATAAAGATGCCTACATACAACTGCTAAGAAGCACTCCTTTGTTTCACATCCCCTTTGGCTCTCTACATAACCATCAACATGGCAAAAACAAAAGTCAGGAGAGAAGTAACTTCCATATTTTTGCTTTGGCATTTGACACCATGGTGTTTACTGTCAGTGTCCGCTCCCATGAGACACACTGTTTTCTCCAGTTGCAAAGAAAGGCTTTTGCCCTGCAGAACAGGAGATTCATTTCTAAATTCATTTTTAAATGGGAAGCTAGTTATGAAAATAGGAAAGATGGCTCATCAAAATGTCCATTTTTACTCTTATTTTAATAATTCATGTCAAATCCTATTTGTCTAGCCACATCTAAGATTCCTTGCATCCAGAAATCGACGTCCTTTCTAACCTCTGCAAAACAGCATCATCCTCTTAAAAACTGGGAGCTTCTTGCTCTCTGAAGGATCCTATTTACAAATGCTCTAGACAGGTGACAGCAACTCATTTTCAAATTCATTAAACCTTGCACAACAAATGAGCCGTTTATTCTGCAAGATGCACATCAATATTCCCTAATAAAATCCAACAGGAAGTTTTTGCCGTAAAAAAAAAAATTCATCAATTTCATTTAATGGCTCAAAGAATCTCAGCATTTTTTATGACTTAATTTGAAACTTCAGTTGCTGAACAGTAGTTTTAAAGCAAATTCAAGGATTTGGTCAGGCAATCAATTTAGTTACAAATCGCACTGCTTAAAATGTTTAGCTACTTGGTTAAAAAGCCTTAGTGTGTACAATCTGAGAAACTGAAAATATTTTTCTGGAATTAGAGGTGTGGAGGGGAACATACTAGCCTGGTTTCTCTCCCTCTTCTCATGCACGCTGTGATTTAGTGATCTGAAAATCTTTCTAGATAAGCTTATAGGCTTATTATAGGCACTATAGGCAGTATTTTTAGGCCCTAAGGAGCAAGTGACTTCCTGAAGGAATACTTTTGAGTTTTCAGCAGGGTATAAGCTAGGCTGAAGAAACTATCTCAGATTTAAACCAATCATATTAATTTACTCATCTGTGTAAAGATTCCAGTTTACTGTAGGAAGTTAAAACACTTGCTGAGGTTTTCAAAAGCTCTCAAGTGATATAAGGCTCTGAGCCCTGTTTTCCAAAGTAAGTAAAATCTCATGCATACAAAGTCTAGAACAAAAATAAAACAATAGCAGGGAAAGAACGCAAGATGTCATAGTGTATCATTTGGAACAATGAATGTATTTGTGCAATCTGATTGTACAGCTACAATTTTCATTAGAAGTTAGATTAGTTTTGCCAGAGATGCCCAGGGACTTCTCCAATGCACTACAGTTTGGTCAGTGAAGACCCACAGCTCTGTTTCCAGTTTCAGACCTGCAGATGAAGGCATTTTCAAATCCAGAAAGACTTCAGTGGAAGTCTAAGGCTTCTTCTGATTATAATAAGAAGATAATAAGATTTCTGTTACTATTAACCTTTCACTGAAAGGGACCCTCATTCTCCTCCCCCAGGAAGACTGAATAAGACAAAATGAGTTGGAGGGTAAACAAAACCCTTTTAATCTTTCCTACCTAAGAATTAACAAGCAGGTATGTTTCACTGAATTCCTCTTCTTCACAATTAATACACTGAAAAAGTCACTGGTACAGATCACGTTAGAGTGACTGTTAGCCTCATACTCAATTACGCAGAAGCTCTGCCATCTGCCTACGGGATAAAGGTAGGCTGTAGGAGTTAAAGAAAACAAACCGCCCCAGTCTTCCTGGAACAAAATCCAAGTATCTGATCTGTGTTTGCTTTAGAACAAATATATTGCCTTAAAATATCAAAGGCTATGTAAACACAAAGAATACAAAAGCAGGAAACATTACTATTTCACTTGCATCATCCTAAAACGAAGAACTGAACATAAGCCATGCAGAGTTCTCCATGTTTGGGTAGCCGACACTTATCAGCCGAGACTACATCTTCCTTTCGGGACTCTCTAGAGGCTGCATTGTTCCCGCTCCTGCCCTTAGCTTTTTCCTAACAATACTGCACCAAGGCAGAAGCAGCATCCCACAGCTGAAGTCCTGCTTCCCCATGGCTCTTATTCCCCTGGACTTAACAACTGCTATGAGAGCATTAAACCTTTTCAGGTCATGCTTTCAAGCACTGCTGCATCCCACACTGAAGCCTTCTCCCTAACCAGATTTGTTATATCTGTAACATCTACCTCCTCATTTCATATATAAAGTGTTTAGATACGCTGCAGCATTGCTCTAACATATAACAATATAAAAATAAAGCTGACTGCATAAACCAATCACATCTCACTCTGCAATATAAAGACCAGTTCATGATCTAAACTGGTAAAAATTAAGATAAAAATAATTCTTTCCATTTTTAGAAAGTAAACCACTTTAAATTTATCGTGTTTTCCATCTCATCATAATAGTCTTAAAAAAAGAAAGAGGCTGACCAGAAATCACAAGCACCTTAAATGCTGTTTTCCAGCAGCCATGATAAATATTTTATAAACTACTTTAGTAGAAAGAAGGACTACTATACAAACATCAACAATAAGGTAAGTTTGCCATCTGTGATCACTGGCAGAAGTGTCAGGACTGGGAGAACAGAGACACGTACAGCAGCCAAGTAAATACATCACTTCTCTTCTTGCTATTTCACAATACAGCTCCTTGTACAGCCCTGCATCCGCACTACAATCTCCAAACATCTCAAGCTTTATTCATGCCTCTCTACCATTTTACAACAACATTTTACTTAAAAGTATCTCCTGCAAGAGGTGGCCGTTTTGAAAAAGAGAGAAGATGTAAAAAGTCTCAGGTTTTTATTCCGTACTATTTTGACTGTCTTGCTAGTTGTGAAGAGGAAGAAAGGAGATAGTTTTGAAACAATTCTCTTGCACCAGAGTATTTTCCGATAATTTAATACAGTGGCATGAAAATGATCAGTCACAAAATACATAACTGGTGCCTAATTTTTGTAAGGCACTAAGCCAATAGGGAAAAAAGCCATACCAAGTCCTATAGTCAGCAAGCTGTGCTTTCGATCCCCAGTCTGCAGACCTGCGGACTGCTTCTAAACAGTCGGCAAAAACAGAATCAATGGCAGCAGCACTGCTGGCCAACAAGCTTCAATTCTACGTACATGGCCCCCTGGAAAGCTTTAGGGAGTCCAAGAACAGAACAAGGAAGTTAGTTTTGTGCTGTATGAACAGGACCCCGCAACGTACTCTGCAGCTCAAGCAGTATGATTGCTACTGCTCTGCTCCCTAGAGCAACTTGCCTGCAGACGTTCATGCAGCCAGGCAAGCGTGCATCCAACATCCAAGTGTGTAACTGCTACAGCAGCATTAATCTCTGCTCCCCAAATCCCTTCAAAACTCTTGCACCATAGCTGATGTTCAGAGCAACGCATACAGTCCATCAAGTGTTCCTTACATGGCTTACCCTCAAAGTACCACAGGACTTGCTGAGCAAATACAGCTAGTGATCCTGTCACAGAAGCAAGAATTTCACGAACTTCTCACCTTTGCTCCAGGCAACAAAGACGCTTTGGAAAAGAATGTAGGAAGAAAACTCCTGAACACTGCTGAAAGTGCATTTTAACATTATTTAAGAAGATAAAAGGTATTGCAGTTACAAAAAACCCCAACTGATACTAACATAAAGAGAGCCATAACTACAGACTGTTTTCACTTGATATGTTAAGGAATATAGAAATTCTCTTAAGGAATTATATGCCAAGGAAAGTACTGAATGATGTACCTGGGTAATTTGATATCTTTCGTAACACACCAGAAAATTTAATCTTGCAATTATTAGGCAAAACTTAACCTAGACTGGAACATCCTATCTAAACCGTAATTCATGAATTTTGAACAATGAAATAGCCACACACATTCTTTTGTAGACTTTTCCAGTAATTAAAAAGATGAAAAAAAAAACCTAAAAAAATTGGTGCTTAAAAAAAGTTAATCTTCAAGTTAAAGCAAAACCTTGTTGCTTTAAAAATTAAATGGCATGTTTTATTACATTATGTTCTATCACATTTTACTCTGTTACTGTGCTGCTTTCATTAACTCTAGCCATAAAAGCCAAGCTGTGCTCTTGAGTGTACACAGGGTTGCACCTATGTGCTAGCAAGGAAGACTCACAGAGGTAAGCAAGGACAGAAAAGCCTTACAGAATGTTCTGCTATGCAAACATATTACCTAAACATAGCTGGCTTTGTGACATTTATGACACTTTTAGGTCAAATCCAAGAGGAAGAACATTTATTCACAGATAGCTGTAACAAAAGGAGAAAAACTAGCTATTTATGACACAAAGTAGATTTGTGGGCTCCTAGCCATCAGGAGCTCTGTCATGTTCACCAGTGGTGCTTTTAAGGAAATTACCACCCTCTGACTGTGTAACCTCCACCCGTATATGGATTTTATTATTCCTATAGGAGGAACAGACAGAAGCACAAGTCTGTGCATACTCCTGCTGCTGTAGTGTACAACCCAGCAGATGAACTTACACCTCCAGCATGTTCAACCCTACAGCAATGGCATGAATTCCCCAAGAAAAATGTAGACCACATTAAACAAATTTATTCTCTTATTTCAATCCTGACTTCACAGTTCCCTTTTCTGGAACCACATATAAAGAATTCAATGAGACCTCTTCTCACAGAAGTTTCAGTCATGTTCCTTCATCTAAGACGAAATTAATTTCTGGGGCTTAGCCCACAGTGTTACCGACCTGCTCACCTCCCATCACAAAACACTTCATTCAAAAGCTCTGTATACCTAGCAGCTGACAGATCACCAACTCTTGCCAGTATTCAATGCTGTATTCGTGGCCTTTAAGACCAGTAAATCCAGTTAGACTTCAACAAACAACAGTCCTAAGAAAGAGATGTCATTTTAGTCATGAAGTCCAACAAACTCACAGCCCACTTGATGTCTCTGCGTGCCTGCAGTGCACAATTAGTGCTAGCAGTTTTGGCAAACAGGAAAGGTAAATGTAAAAATCAGCTTCTAGATCCCTACACTGAGGGACAGTATTTCTTTCCATCCATTGAAACATGGTTTTTGGTTTATAATTAGAGAGAGCAACGCAGGGGGTAATCGGTGGGGCCCTCTAAGCAGAAAATCCCTTCCACCGTTGTATGTGAATGCAGGGGTCTGGGCTACACAAACCAAGGGCTCCCTCCAGAACTGTGTCTTTAAGCAAAAGAACTGATCACATATTTTATGAAAGTTATCAAGTGAAAAGTGTTAGCAGCTACACCAGCCTAACACAATCCTTTTGCCTCCAGAAGCCAGGGATAATCAGCTAAAAAGTTTTAGTCCTTTGCTACCAAGTAAGGTGGACACTGGAATTTACAAGGAAATGTTCCTCCCTATTGTCTGAGCAGGTTTTGGACTGTACCCCTCCAGAAAGGGACGGGAAGAGACAGGATAAGATCTGAACCACTGCAGAGCAGGTGAAAGAGTCAAAGATGATGTCGCTCATTTCCTCATTGCTGGATACGTAGAGAACAGGCCCAGAACTGTCTTGCTCCAACACGATGCCAGCACATGGTAAATGGTTTAGTTCAGAGCCTTGAAAGCTTCTCATTTTGGTAGGAGCTATCAATGTCCAATTATGTTTTGCATTTGTTGAAAAGAAAAATTACATTGAAACCAGAGATCAAAAATGCTTTGTCACAACCTGTTTAGAAAAAAGATGCCTGAAACTATGGAGAGCCTGCATGGAATTTTCCTTCTGTACACAGATGCAGAAGCCAGTTAAACAGACCCTTTGGCTTCACGAGAGACACGGATCGCTATGCAGCAAGGAACGATCTGTGCTTACTGAAAGCAACAGAGCAGAAGCTCTTGGGAGACGCCTGCTGCCCACAAAGAGAATTTGTTCTGTTTGTAAACCACATTTAATTGCAGCCAGAATATGCTTCAGATAAAACAGAATGGAGCAATTTCTACGTGAGGACAATGGTTAATGACAAATTGACTGGTCACATCAGTAATCCAGTTTTTTAATATCAGCTTTAAGCACCTCTTATCCAGCTTTTAGGATGAATTTACAGACTGCCACTAACCCAAAGAAGATGTGAACAAAGATTTTTAAATTGCAGTCCTGGATCCAAGTACGCAATGCCTCCTCTCAAGCACACTCAAAGGCTGCAGCTTGGCTCAGTACTTGGACTACACAGATTACTGTATTAACAGATGAAGTTGCAGTCCTTGGGGAGCTTTCTAATTCCCCAATCTAATAAAAAAAAAAACCTACCCAAACACCTCTTACCTAGGGAACTATAGAGCACTACAGAGCACTACAAAATACCAGATCAGCAACAGATTTCACTTTAAAGAACCAAAGCAAACATCATGACTATTTTGTGATGGGCTTATGTAAGCCCAGCAACCTGTCAAGGTTTAAGAGTGGGTACTTAAAAAACAACAAAGACTATTTCGACATCCTTCTTCAGGTTATTCTTACTGAAGTCACAACCTCCAGGAACGTTTTGGATAGCAATTAGGCAGACATATTTGTCTGAGTACTGCTGCCTTTAAAAGGCCTGGCACAAGCACTGTATATTTAATTTTTAATTAACTCTCAATCCTACAAATATTAATTTTGCATTCTATTTGTCAACTTCATCTAACTCTATTCAGACAATTAAGTTTTAAGTCCGGAAGCCTACGGAAAAGCTCATTAAGCATCTGCTGAACATTAAGGAAGGCTTCTAATTCTGAACCAAGTTTTATTCTCTCTCAATTTTTTCACTTTTCAACCTCCATTCAGTTACCAATTGAGTCATTTTGTGCAAGCACTAGAGTACCACATTTCCTGAAAATGTAACAGACATCAAATTGAAGGCTGTAGAAGTGACCAAGGAAGATATTGTACCTGAACAGAATGAAACCAAGTGACTCAACGGCTGCCCGCCTCACGTCATCATTCACATCACTCACCTACAAAAGGGAAAACAGGACATTCAGAATATAGTTAAAACACTTGAGGACTCTGCAACATTTCAGGCCAGGTGTCAGGCACACAAGTTAATCAAGATGACAGGATTATACAGAAAGAAAGTTAACAGTCATGTTCAGCCTTAGCTGAAACAGCTTCACCCTTGTTCGTACACTGTGACTGCAAGCCTATCAAAGAGCAGACAGACCTCATCTTTTACAGCTTGTTTTTTTTTCCCCAGCCCATCATTATGCAGACTATTCACTGCAAACCCATTACCAACTACTTTAGGATCATGTTTTATTTTTTAATAGGTTCCGTTTTTTGTGATACTAGGTCAAATATTCTCTTGCTGAAAGTCTACTTATCCCAATGTCAGAAGATCCTGTTATTTCTACTCATAGCGTTAAGGAAAGCTTTCATCACTTCACAATCTCTGATTTGGACCAGAACATTAACACCGTAGACGCGAAGCCTGTAAAAGCGATGTGCTTTCTCTTTCACCACAAATTTCTTGCTATGTGCTCGTAAGCCCGCAGTACTTACAGCCACATGCAGTAGGCGTCTGATAGCCTTGTTGTTCCCTGAGCCACAGTATGCCATAGCAACAGTGTACATGCCAGAACGACGGAGAATTGGATCCTGGAAGAGAAAGCATCAATATTTAACATCCATCCAAACAGGGACTCAGTAATTCTGACTCTAAATCTGTTCCACTGTTGGGCCTTGAATCTGCAAACAGGTAGCCCCACTGCTTAATTGTTTATTATGGATGAGTAACAGGACAATCACCAAAGCAGGGCTGTCATTACCAATTTTAGGGGGACAGAAAGTTGCTATGCCACAGGCTGCCAAAGAGAGTATCTGGCAGATGTGTCATTCTGCTTCTTATTCACTATCTGCTATTGACCACTACGAGATCCTTGACAATGACCCACCTACAGCGTACCTCATCTGTTTTTAACCATTACACCCTGTTCTGCTCCTTGTTCCTGCTCACAGGACTATGGAGACTGAGCATGAGGCTGAAGAAACACACAACTAAGCACTGTTGTTCTTGTATTTTTGATCAGAGTGAAGCAACCTGTGAAACTGCCCCACTTCAGACCTATGTAAGAACTTCCCCGGTTCGAAACAGCCAACCCACCGTAGCTGGAGGGTTCACAAAAGGACAGGAAGGTCACTGGTGTAACAAAAGGGCCAGGGATTAGGTCCTAGCTAAGCTTACCTTATCTCTGCAGAGACTCTCAATGAGAGCATCTGCCTCCTCCATCCTCCCGTACATGACCAGAGCAATTCCAACGGCAAGGCCTCGCAAAATCTTTTCATGCTGGGTTTCCTGTGCGTAGCCAACCATGTCCTCAATAGCCTGAGCATTTTTAGATCCCAACATAACCAATCCCAGTGCCAGGCCAGCTGCCTCACCTGCACAGCACAGAAAAGCAAAAAATCAAGCAAACTCTGCTCCCAGAAGCAGTACAATATTGTATCTAGAGAATCACACAAGATGTAGGCCAACGGATCACTTCTGGACACCACCATGCCCAGCAACCACATTATTCATAGCCAAGTGTGCTTCTAATGAAAACCTACCAACCACAACTTAGTGCTCTTCCCTACCAAGTTCAATTTTCTCTTCTTTGGACCACTGCTGAGGCAGTTTTCCTGTGAACCCCTGCCAATGAAGCAGTAGCCCCCACAAACTTCTCCAAGCCTATCTCTCAGCCAAAAAGGGCACATGGCTCTGGAGATCAACCACACTAAATAAAAAGCCTATGACAAAGGCAAGAATAGAGTAAAATAAGGGACTGTTTAAAGACCTATCATGTTTTATCAATATTTGGCATAGTGCCACAGACAAGTCCTGACAGGACCTCCGAACATTACTGCCACATAACTAAAGAACCATGCTGATCAGGAAAAGGTCAGTAAATAAAATGCAGCTAAGGCAACCTAGAAGTGATCTGTGCTGCTAACAGAAAACCTGAAAAAAAAAAAACCCACACCAAAAAACCCCAGATGCCTGATAAGGCCTCAGATGGTTATTTGCTTTGAAAGCAGAATATTTACCCGTCACTGCATCATCCTGGTATAGATTTGTTTTCAGCAAATCGTACACATCTTGACGTGCTGTCCCCATGGCAGCCAGACCCAAACCCAGGCTGCCACCATGTCGGACAATCTAGAGAAGCATATGCAAGTTCAGTCATCATAAAACAGGGAACAATATGGCTTCAGCTCAAGTAGACATCTTTCCATCAATATAAAGCTGCAAACTTTTAGCCCCAAACCACCCAAAATGACCACTTAACCTGTTAGAAAAACCACTTTCACCATCTCAGGCAGTAACTCTGATGAAAGAGGCAGAAAATAGAATAGAGACAGCAATTCAAAAGCCCATAAACAATGAGTATCAGAAGCTTTACACATAGCACAAGAGACTTTCTAGTATCTTTAAGGTCTTTTTCCCCACTGAGTGATTTACATAAAACCATAAATCTGTGCCATGTATAAAAATTGCTGCCGAGTAATAGCTTTTGAATAGAAAGGTAAATCAGTACCCACTTAAACAGTTTACATCCTCTTTTGTTCTAACAACAGATACAGGAAAGGCAGTACATTTGCAATAAGATGAGTGGGATCCAGTCACAGAAGTTTTAAAGAAGTAGTCTGAAATTCCCCAAAGAGAAGAAGGGAACATTCTGGGAAAATACTAATCTATTCCTAATTTAAAAAGAGACTTTTCATAGAGGTCTACAAACAGTAAGTGGTGAAGTAAAACACTTCTTTTTGTATAAGATGCATTAAACCTACAGGGCAGCAGAAATATTTCCTTTGACAGCTAAGCTGTAAGCGATAACAGTGCCTGAACACTGCAGGTCCACTAGCAAAACAAAGCAGATATAGAAGCAGTAAGAAAGATGAAGCTGGATTCACTGTCAAATATGTAAGAATTTCCTAAAAATCCTACCTAAACGTTGAGCAATAGCTTATTAAAACCAAACTTTATATTTAAGGCCGACAGGAAGTGTAAGTATCACACTACTGCCACGGTCTTAGTTACTTCTAACCCCGACTTCTAAACCAGCTAGCACCCTTCTGGATATTCCCAACAAAACAAAGGTTCATTACTGAACCCAGTACATACATCATTACTGGCATTCTTCAGCTGGTTCAGCAAATAGTCAATGATGTCCCCGCCATGGTTAGCATGAATGAGACCCAAGGCATAGAGACCTCCGCCTTCCTGGTAGGCTGACCCTGGAGAGGTGTCCTTGGGTAGGTATGTTGCCATTAGCTGTAACGCTTCTTTCTCATGACCCTGTATGTCCAGTGTCCATCAGAAAGGGAAGACAGCAGGAAGTGAAAGGTGAAAAAACAGTGGATGCAAACATTTCACGACAATATTTAAACAAGTCAGAAGAAAACATGTTATAGCCATTACTTTCTCCACAAAAATCAGCCTTTCAGTGCTGTACAATCAGCAAAGAATCATTCCCAATCGACCCCATTCTGTACTGCGGTTTTATTAACCACAGTACACAAGTATTCATCAATCACTTGGTCACTGATCTAAACCAGGACAAATCTGGCCTGAAGCTACACCAATTCATTCACTAGAGCACTTTAATGAGGGTTGAGGCACGCAAAACAATCATAGAATCGTTAAGGTTGGAAAAGACCTTTAAGATCATCGAGTCCAACCATTAACCTAACACTGCCAAGTCCACCACTAAACCATGTCCCCAAGCACCACATCTACCCTTCTTTTAAATACCTCCAGGGATGGAGACTCAACCACTTCCCTGGGCAGCCTGTTCCTATGCCTGACCACCCTTTCGGTGAAGAAGTTTTTCCTAATATCCAACCTAAACCTCCCCTGGTGCAACTTGAGGCCATTTCCTCTCGTCCTATCGCTTGTTACTAGGGAGAAAAGATCGACCCCCACCTCGCTACAACCTCCTTTCGGGTAACTGTAGAGACCAATTACAAATTACAAAAACAATTACAAAGACTTCTTCCTATTTCAAAACAGCTTTAAATATACCCTCCCTGTGAATGAATTTGAAGAAAATGACCACTTACTCAGGTCACCATTCAAACTTACTGAAACTTACTACAGTAAGGACTTTGGTACTAACACAAAACCGTTTAGGAAATACACACCTGCAATTTTCATAGTTAGAAACTATTGACCTGTTCAACTCACAAAGGAAGGGAAGAGCTACAAAGAAGATTCTCTCCTTGAGCCATGTTATCCTACCACCTTTTTGATGCTCAGCAAAACATGCCGTAAACTATATCGGGTATCAGATAAGATGGACTTGGTAAAGCACAGCTTTTCTTTAGTGCAAAGACACAAACTATGTTACAGCTGTGCCTTGCAATAGACTAGGTAAACTGGAGTGCAGGCATCATTCAGAATTCCCACGTCAATGTTTTCAGTGTTCACAAGTCAGGCATTTATATTGAACAGAAGGAAATGAATACAACATTACCTTGTGTATAACACCCAAGCTGGCGGTAGCAGTAAACTTAGCCCAGTTAGTGGCCCTGGCCAGCCACTCCAAATTGTCTCTGGAAGACGAAAACAGAAAGGTTATACAAGGTTTTTCATACAGCCCGTTCCTCATCCTGCAAGCAGGGTTTCACAGCACTGAAGACTGCTTTCAAACCAGAAAGCAGCTCCATAAGGCAAGAAGGCTAACCACATTTCCACTTTATACCTCTCTCCCCTTCATCAGCCCTGATTTTTGGCTGGTCGTAGTCAAGCTTCTAGATACTGGTGATCTCAGTGAAAGATGGAGAACAACTGCTCAATATGCAGCCCATCAAGTCTCCGGGAGAAACTCTAGCAGAGTTTCTGGAGCTTTCCTCAAGTCACTGGTAAGGTCAGCCCTGACATTTCCCTTCCAAGAGTCATTCAGCACTGTCAGTCTACCAAAAAAGATACATCATCTCAGAAATTCTCCCACTAGCGAACAAAGAGAACAGAAATTCCACATGTCCACCCTCCGAACTGCTTATATGGTTAGCAGTCAAATAAAGCCGGTTTGTGAGGATAGAGAAAAGGAAAGAATTCCAGCTTCTTCCCTCTGCCTCCACATTAGTTTTCAGACCCTTTGTTTGTTCTTGTCTAAGTCCATCAGAGTTCTGCAGCCACCCTTTTGGAAGTATCAAGCTAAGTAGAGCAACAGTGTTGTTCAAACACCTCTAAAAGACATTGGAGCTTCCTTGCCATAGATTTACCTGAGAAACTGGTCACTGGTTGTACCACAATGCATAAAGGAGTTTGCTATAACTGTTGCTGTATGACACACGGAATTCCGCACTGCATCCTGAAAGAACAAAAACAATCAGTATCACCAGTCAGCAAAAGATATGCCCTAGGTCACTTAACATGCTTGCCAGTACACTAGAAAAACGGATTGTAATTATGCTCCACTTAACTGGCAATTTCCCTTTAATCAAAGTTAATAGATTGTTAATACATTCTAATATATCCTCAACCCATCTTTCCAGTGCAAACCAATCCCTTCTAGGAGTTTCTGTCAGAGATGTGATTACTTCAATTGCAGCTTAATTGGAGAACCCCCGCTTCTGGTTCCCAGAACTGAGCACTGCAGAGCGTGTGCTGCTGATGTTTTCAAGCCATCCCTGGAGCACTATGCAGGATCGCTCCCAAGCACTTGACCAGCAGATGGAAAAGATTTTCCAATACATTTGAAGCGCCTCCTGAAACAGATGAACCCACTTACAAGCATCCTCTACCATTTTTGCTGACTATGTGCATCTCATTTCACATATAAGAAAGTTCTCCTACAGTTTCTAATAATCATTTAGCTTAAGACAGTCTAATTTACCTCTAAGTTTTCATTTGCCCACCCTTGAGTAACACCTTCCAAAACAAAACCAGTTACTCAATTCACTAGCACTGCCTACATTACAATATCTGATGGGTTTTGTCTTCGATGTGGAAATATTAGTCTCTGAGCACATATCAGGATTTCTTTAGCCAAGCTGAAGGTGTGGTCTCACATAACAGCTCAACGTAGATACCAACATACTGTAACCTACAGTCCTGGCTGACTCCCTCCCTCCCCAACCAGCAGCATTTGCAACGGATCAGTCATGGAGCTGGGGGGTGAGTTCGTCCATCTTACTGACCAGATGGAAAACAAACCCACCAAAAAATGGGTGGGAGAAAAGGATTAGTTTCTATAACCAGTAAGTGGAAAAGAAAGAAAAAAAAGAAAAAGAATCAACACACTAACAGCAGCTTGTCATTAGGTCATCCTAGCTGTAAGCTGAAACGATCTGATTATATGGTGTTCTTTGGGTGCAATCGACTCTTCTTCCGCCTCACAGGTTCAAGTTTTAAAAGTTAATTTATCGTGACTAAAACACAGATTTGTATCCTCAAAACCCAGCGAGGCCATGCTAAAACATAAGATGATGTTGTAAAATAACAGCAACATGGTCAAAACAAACACAGGATGAATCAGATGAATCCAAGACAACCAAATCTAACAAAGACTCTTACCTTTGTGTTTTTGAGGATCATGAGGTCTGTATTGTTGTTTCGTATTAAAAACTGCAGATGTAACTCGATGGCCATTTCCCCACTTAAAATTTTAATCATTTTTGAGATCTGGTCCTTAGGCTCTGGGTTCTTCAAACACAAGCAAAAAGAAAAAAAAACTTGAGAACCCAACTACGGCTCTGTTAAAATACAGTTCACAAGAAGTCACTCTGGTACATTCCCATCACCATACTCCAAAATCTATCAGGTTTTAGGACTAAAAGGACATTGATTCTGCCCTTGCTGCACAAGCCCAAACCTCCCAGATAATCAAGCCCCTTCATGCACAACAGTGCAGGTGGGGGAAGAGACTCTTTGAAGAGAAATATATTCTTTCATTGAAAGCAAAAGGATACGAGTGACATCTGATATTCTGCAAGCTGCTGTTTGGCCCTACAGATACAATGAGTCTCCTGCAAGAAGCAACCACTTTTAGAACTGTGAACCTGTATTTCCATGGAAGTTTTAATGGAGAGGACCACAAAGCCACGACACTTTGCATGACCTTGCTGAGCTGCAGCATCATTCTTGTGAGCTACAGCCTTTATTTAGAACAACAGCTAGTAGAACTAGGAATCTCTAACACATTCATCTTCCAGAGCTCTTTGAGAAAGCCTCCTTCCTCCTTGCGATGGAACAGTTTCCACAGATTACGTTCCAACCGAAGTCACTTCTGAGCAGGGTGAAAAGTACAGTGCAGCTCTTTGTACTGACATTGTTAGCTGGTCAGAGACCAGCCAAGCATGAGTAGTTCAGCCCCTAAACTAATCTCCTCAATTATTTCTTTGTAGTCAGCATTCTGAATCGTGGAAGATTAAGCTCAAGAACACATAGATCTATGTGCAATGCCAACAGAGCAGAACTGATTCAAGATACCTTTCCTGCACAAAAGCACTGTTTACAGGTTCCTTGATGGGGGCAAGAAACACAACCTCTTGTGGAATATAATCTCAACAAAACACTTCTGTTTGCCCTTGATTAATTTTTAAGTGATCTGCAAGAATCTCTCCAAGATTCCCAAATCTAGTTTGCAAACATGCACCATGGGGAAAAAGAAAAAAAAACAACAACTTCTCTTGGGTTTTACTTTCCTCTCTAGTAGCATTTCCTTTCCTCAGCATTAGAAGTGTCAGAATTGCATTAGCTATTCTATGTGCTGAAATGCAATTGTATGTGCATGTTAGAAGTGAACTCGCTTTCTCCAATACCTGGGAAAAGAAACTAAACAAAAAGATTCTAACCAGGTGGCCCAGCAACACAGCCACCATGCTAGCCAGAGGCAACACCTTCCTCCTTCATGGAAAAGGAACTACGTTATGTCAGCATCCCCTCCCGCCATTCCTGCAGAACAGCATCAGTTCTATCCAGCCAGAACTACAGCCAGATGACAGGAGAAGAAAAAAAAACACATCAAGCTAATTCATCAGCTAAGGTTCTCAGCAGCAGTCAAATTTCAGGCCCTTTCTTCTGGAATGAGTTAGTTACTTCAACATCAACAAAAAGCAAACACGTGAGCCAGATCCTTCTGTCTCCTTTTTTGGGGCTCAGTAATTCCCACTGAAATGTACCCACTTCCCATTCTCCCCCAATTTTCAGTATCCGAACTGCTGGACTTGCAGACTGTCAGATATTTGGTCCTCAGAGATCATCTGTCACCTTGTCTCCAAGCAAGACGGAAGTAGAATTCCATTCTTCATTAGCCAAACCAATTTAGTAACCCCAGAGATTCAAAGAGAACACATAAGAAAAACTAAGCAAGGCATATTTTGGAAACGGCACTCACAATTTCTGCAGACTTCCCTGCACAAGTGCTTCCTGGTTTCTCTTCTGCTTCCATAGCATCACTGAAATAAAATAAAAATGAAAAATGCAACCCAGTTCATCCCTTGTAAGTAGTCAAGCACTGTAATTATGGCTGAATACTGTCCTGAAAGAGTAGCCTGGGATTTAGAGATGATGACTGGAAACAGGACTGTGACAGGACAAGGGCTGACTATCTGGAGGTCACTGCTGAGAAGCAAACTCCTCCCCAATTCAATTTTCAGGGATCTTGAAGACAAAGGCCCAGAAAACCTCAGCCTCTTATTCCATCTATACGGACAACAAAAATAGAGATGCTTGCAGGGAATGAACAGGCAGAGACATGTGAGAAAACAAGGTCAACAACAAGGCAGCAAGGATAATTATATCCTCACCCAGAAGCCTTGAGCTCATCACCATCAGGATGGATGCTAGAGTGTTGAAATGGAAATGAAACATACTAAGCTGTTGTTAGCACCTTGTCCTAATGCTTCACAAGCTGGCTTATAAATTATTCTGTGCCTTTCCTTTTATTTCACTGGAAAAGAAAGGAGAATGCTTGCTATGCCCGTATCACTAATTCAAAAGCATTTAGACCCAGTTCCTCACAGCTGCATAAGCCCTTACATTTAACCAGCCTTAATCTAGGCAGTATTCTCCATCACACGCTATCAAACACAGTGCAGGGATCAGGCTGCGTACAGACACGACAGCTCTGGTGATTAAAGAGCAGATGGAGCACAAACTTCTTCTACGCTGCCCCCGAGCTGGGCAGCACCCTTAGCATGGATTGGCCAATTCTCTAAAAACAGAGGTTTAAAACAAAACTATCTATGTCAATTACCTGTAAGCCATCAAAAGAAGAAATAAAGAAAACGGAATGGTTAGTGCCAACTTTGGTTTTCTTCATAGTGGCTTCCTGCAGCTAAGATCCAGTGATGTTGACCACTGAACAAGTTTTAAATGTCAGGACTTTAACAAAACTCAGATTAGATTTGAACTAGCTCTTTTTAACTGCAAGTCCAAAAGGGTCTATAACACTACACTATCATCCAAGCTCACTCTTCCCCCAAGCAGGTAGCAGATCACAAGCTATGATGTGAAACCAAGCTTGCACATAGCTGCGATGAGCTTTTTGCTTGAACCCTCCTCTTCCTTAGCTTTACAAGTTGCTGCAAAGACCACACAACATCAGAGTGTTCCCGAGCAATTCACACTATGGCTTAATGAATTCCTGCTCATTAGCTGAGCCACAGTAACTGCACCATGCTCACCTCAACTGCAAAGGAAAATGCATTCTTTCAAACAACAGTGGATTCTGGTAATATACAATTTTGCCCTAAGCAAATAACATGTCTTATCTATAATTATGACTTAAATGAAGGGGAGTAACTCGATTGCTTGTAATGGGCAGCCATGCACAGAACAGGAGGCTCCATCAGAGCAGGACTGGAACACAACAATGACACCTCTTCTCAAGCCAGTCTCCCCACCTGTCTTTCTCCGATCCAGGGACGGTGCCGGTGTTGGTGGATCCAGGCACAGAGGCAATAGGAGTGCCAACTGTGCGGAGATTCTGGATCACAGAAGACAAGAACTGCTGGCTAGCACTTTCATACAGATCAAAGCAAATTTGGTAGGCCATGAGAAGGTTATCCTCCTTCACCAGTTTTTCCAAGATGTCGCTCACGGCTTGTGGGTCATCCAGGAATATCAGGCACTGAGCGGGAGGAAAGGAAGAACAGAAAAAAAAAAAAATCAGGAGAAAACATTATATACTTCAGAATGATAAAGTAACACTACCTGAGGCCACACTCCATTTTCCCCATTCCCTTATCTGCTGCTTCCATAGAACACTCCTTCAAAGAAAGAAAAATTCTCTCTCTCATAGGAGACAATAGAGATCTTTGAAGAGTTTTCATAGGTCAGTTTAAAAACAAGACCGAGTATTACAAATTCAAGACACACCATTCAAGCCTTCCTATTTCTGCAGCTTTATCTTCGGAAACAGACAATGTTGTCCTACTAAACACAGAAATTTCAAAAGCACATTAAAGAAGCATCAGTCTTTTTGTAGGGATGTCTCAGCTAAAATGGAACGGGCATAACACTCCTGAGTCCCATGTACATGGCACATCAAGACTGGCAAAGGCCTGAACATCTGAGTAACTTCATAACTGGTTGTCCAAACACTTTCAGACAATGGCTTACCAAAAAATAAAGCACCGTAAACGTTCTTTGGAGGAATAAATAAAATTCCAAGCTGTGAACCTACCATCTGATACTCCCTACACAGGCTTGAAATATTCTGTCAGAGTTGTCTGTGTCCCCAAACTGCCTTTGAACGTGTTTGTTTCTCTATAAATTGACCCAATGTGCAGTATTTGCATCTCTCTTTCAAGTTGATCTCACTTTGATATATATTTGAAGCACACAACAAGGAAAAGATATTTAACTGACTAAAAAACAGAGATCAGGTAGATGTCAAGTCAAATACATGTAAAGAAGAGTAACTTTTGACTGATCTTTAAACATCACTCTGAGAAGTTTACCTGGCACACGTTGATGAAGTCTGGTTTCTCCAGATTCATGTAGATTTTAACTAGAACTCTCAAGACTTTATTACGGAACTGTTTATTCTGCATCAAAGACATACAGAGCTTCAAGCTGTAGGCTAGCATCCCAGGAACATCGTTCTGAAATAAAATTCAGGGATATCAAGTCTGAGTTTGAACTGACAAGCAGGATGTAGAAATTAAAATAAAGCTACCTCCCTGCTATTTTAAAAAGCAGAGGAAAAAGACATGCATATATAAACCTTCACAGTTTCCCGTTTTCAGAAAAGCTTACATGCAGGTGCATTGCAGTTTAAAGAAAAAATACTACCAAAAATGTACAGGACCATTATTTAATTCAGTAGTTAAAACATGCAAAAGGTTCATTTAAAAGTTCAATACCTATTTACCCTTCTTCACCTTTCTTGTTTGAATAGTCATTCTCGAATGCAATGAAATTCCCTGCACTAACATAAAATGTCAGCAAAACAAACCATGCACCAAGAAAAGATCCCCAACAGACCTATTTCTTGCTAGAGACTGAGGAACAGATTTGGTTACTAGACTTCAGAAAGGTAATTTGAAATGAGGGATTTATAATGGGCAATTAAGTTAGTAAATCCATAGCACAGCAAACAGAACACAGCAAGGAAGATGGATGCCTTATGATTATCATTCCCATATACAGAAATGGGAGACATCCAAAAATATGGGAAAGCTGTGAACTGAAAAGTGGTAAAATTTAAAGGCTTTAAATTATGTGTCTGGCATATGATTGAGATACTGCAGCATAACAAGATCACACAAAACCACTGAGCTGCTGCAAATGACTACAGGCATGCTTCTCTGACTGCCATTACTAGGTGACATGACTTACCTTTAACCCTCAGTGAAAGATGTTAAAGCCAGACTGTACTGCCTTGCAGTCAGGGCAGGCTAAGGCTGCACACAGCCACTTATTGAAAATCAGAGCAGCTCACCCAACTACTGAATTTTTTTGTTTTTCCTGCCATAAATAAATCACTTACCTAGCCCTAAGGATCCCTTCCCACAGTGAATTACAGCAGATGACAGGCACAACAAAATAAAAGAGCTGTTCTTACATTACGCCAGACCTAAGGTCTGCCTAGTCCAGTATCGTATATTTGCTAGTAGCTGACAAGGAATACCTTAAGAAGAGGGCACATAGCCAAGCTTCCTGGGAATATTCTCCCAGCAATTTGCAGCTCAGAGATTTCTTAAAGGTAGGGGTCTCTCTATACTTGATAGCCCTGAGTGGCTCTGCCTTCCGTGAACATATTGAACCAAACACCCCTGAGGTTCATCTTTTACTCTGTTCATACAAAACAGGGCAAGTTCCATAGCAACATGGATCCTTGCACTTCATTTCTGGACTAGCTACGTGCACCTCCTGTCTCTTGCACATACCGATTCGAGGATGGTTTTCTCAAAGATATCCAGCCTGCGCGTCTCTAGAGCAATGCCGATGGCCTGCTTGTACTTGTGGTCATCCAAGCATCGCTGGAACATTTTGTTCACTATCCCTTCTAGCCTTTCATCAACAGGTTTCTTCTCCCCTTCTGGCAGCTCCGCATTCTCCACACACTGTTTGGTATAGTGGTCGATACATTTTGCTGAAAAGATATTGAACAAATACGGGGGGGGGGGGGTGGGGGGGTGGGGAAGTCAGCTTCCTAGATGTTTGCCGTTTTTTACAGATGAAGAGACCAGTATGTGCATACACACATTCTACCAGCAAATACAGCATATGGGAAACTACACAGAGGCGAGGCCCAAGAACTATTTGTGTAGTCACATACAGATAGTAGTGGAAGATACTTATATTCTCTCCTAACAAACTCTGCTTTTAGTGCTGAAACCAAGTAGGTATTTTTAAAATGGAACCAAAGACATGATCTTTGTTCAAGTACCACGATATTTTAAATAAATGAGGAAACAGCAGTAGGAGACTTCCTAGCTCCACTGTAAGCACTAGCTGGGGAGACTGAAAGCCAGCCCTGGTCCATCGTATCCTGTACAAGGTAAGTGATACCAGCAGACAAGACTTCTAAAAGACATTCAAATCATACATCCATTCAACATCTGACTTGCTATCTTGTTAAGGGTGGGTAAAAAAAATTGTACCCCTCAGTTTCGTGTGCAGCTACACTTACGAGCCAATTATTTCCAAAATTATGCCGAAATTGATAATAACATTAGCATACAAACGAGAGAAAGGACAATAAACAACCAAAGCAATTTTCCTATTAAGAACTCACAATAGAATAAGGGTTAAGAATAGGAAAAAAATGCCAGAACTCCCAAGTCAGTTCCATTACAGAATCCCAAAGCAGGAAAAAGAAAGCACAAAAACTGGGTAAAATTAGCTGAAGCATCAGTTTAAATGAATACAAGGAGAGGAAGAGAAATATGGAGAAAAGCAGCTAAATCAAGTAAAATCTCAAAGTTACAGCAGTTTTGACAACACAAGAACTTTTCTTTTGCAGCAATAGTTGTTTACCAATGATCGTCTCCACGTATTCCGAGTTGTCGTTGACATTGAAGAGGTCACCTGCTCCCAGGGCATAGTTCAGCGATTCTTCAAAAGCTCCCAGGTGGTAAAAAACCTTAGAAGCAACTAGTGCAGCAAACTGCCGGCTCCGAAAGCCCTCATCTTCATAGAGAACTTCACTGCAAAGATGAGAGAGAAGAGCATCAGCTCTGTGTGCTCAGTTCTCTTTAAGGCCACAGGACAGCTTGATTGAACTTGCGTCTTTGGGACTACAGCTCCAACCCCACACCCACTTATATTAGTGCTTTCTGGAAAACGTAGAGCTAGATGCTGTACTAGCCAGTATCAAGCAACTAGAACTACATCCACTTTATATCTCATGTTCTTTTTAAGCAGCACACCCTGAAGTAATAAGTATCTTCTCTTACATTTTGTCCACTGACTCAGAGATTTCTGCCCAGAAGTCATTGACAACAGCATTCAACTTGTGAAGAGCAAACTCCTACAAAAAATAATTAAAAGTTATATTACATTAAAAAATGCATTTATTACCTTTCCCCAGTAAAAATGAAGTACCACCCAAGACTGACGTCATAAACACTGACCCATTTCAACAGTAAATTCTACTTTAGAAGATCTTTGCAATCATTCATTAATCTTTGCAAGTCCTTTGCAAGTAAAGGGCTGCTCATTTAACAGGTAAGACAACCTTGATGTTCCTTCCCATGGCCTCTCTGTGATGAATGACTGGCTAGAATGACTGATAGCTGAAATTCCTTAAAATACAAAGTTTTCAAAGTCTTTATGGCAACCTCTGTGTAGCACATAGAATTGGCCTGTGGTCTAGGCCAGCCAACTCTACTTATTTGGACACAGTACTTTAGCAGATAAACAATATCTGGACTAGAACCAGCCCACTTGTAATCAGTTCAGAGCAAAAACAGGGCTCATTCAGATCTATCACAACCTATGTCTGTTTCCAAGCAAAACATTTAAGGGATATTACAATATTACAAGATGCACTTCCCCCTCCTAAAAGGGGCTACCTTAACTGCTCAAGTAACTAGCAAGTATCAATACACCACCACTTCGAGTGTTTGATGTTGTCCTATGGATTCATATACTCTGTGGACTGTAAAGTTTCTGTTGCTGTTTTCTTCTCCTAATACTATTGTGATTTTTTTTTTTCCAAGTGAAAACTGTAACTGTGATTTTGTTTTACATCACTTAAATTATGCTAAAAACTTGAGATATTCTTCAGCTTTGACTTTTACATAGTAAAAATGCAGTCTCTGGAACACTTTGAAGTAACAAAGCCCCATCATCATGAGACAGCTGGGAGCTTTGGTGAATAGAGATCTTTGCATGTGAAGCTCCAGTTTGATCCATGTTCAAAACAAGGAAGTTTGCCATCTGTTATCATGTTACTCAAGCCCTTCCTTTCAGCTTTCAGGCTAGATAGGATTTGGGGCCCACCTGTTGCTGTCCAGCCATTAATTATTGAGATCCACTCATTTCTGATTTTAAGCTCTCAACATAATACATTTGCTGTTATTTGCTCCCAGATGTAAGAGCTTACCTTGAGCTGTGGCTCTTCTTCATCCAGAAGAGAGATAATTCCAGCTGCAAAACAAGATCATAGTCAGTTTTGGACTCTCTCTGTTTCACAAATGAACATGTTATTCAGTTCAAAACGAACAGAACAGGAAAGAAGGCTGCTCTGGAATGCTGGTTTAAAATCTTCAGTATTAAAATTCAAAGATCAGATCCAAGTTTGTATTAAACATGATACAAAATAGTTCAGAATTTATAACTAAAAAGGTACACTGTTTATAAAAGATGATCCTTCTTAGAGGAAAACATATTAGACAGGAACCCAGAGAATACGGGATTTACTTCCAGCTCCATCACTAGTTTGCTGACTGCTTTCTAGCAAATCACTTCCCACTTCCCCAGGTGGCAGAAAGAAGTTCATGTCAAAACATCCTAACTTTTTTCATGCCAAAGAAACAGGCCTCATGGCTAAGAGAAGATGTCATATCTCACAGCTTTAGCAAGACTCCTGACACTGTCCCAGAACATTTGTACAAACAGCTACAGAAATATCGTTCAACTGACATAACTGAAAGAGAGGTTCACAGTTATCTGGGGAGCTCGATCTGAAGAACGGTTATAGATGGTTTCATTGTCTGACTGCAAGGACGCAACCGAAAGGGTTGGAATAGGATCCGATCAAAGTCCAACACAATTCACTGCTTTTAATCTTTCATTTCTTGTATAGATTGATAACCTTTTTAAATCTAAATAAGACATCAAATTGGAAAGGCCAGCAAGCCTACTGGAGGGTTGAACTGGGCTTTCAAAAGATCTCGACAAATCTAAAAGAAGAGCGTGCAGGTCAAAACTAAAATGTACAAATATAGAAAGGAATCTGAATAGTACAGTGGGTTAAGATGAAACATGATCAATAATATCACATGGCTGCAGTGGGAGGCAGAGAACCCAAACTTCACACTGAGATGTGTAAGTGAGAGCGTTTCTTGGCAGATATACGAGGCAATCCTTCCCTCTGCCTGGCACTGACACACCGGAGCCAGACGCTGGGTCCAGTGCTGGGCACTGTGTTTTAAGAGTTATGAGCAAACCAGGGTGTTCAGAATTGAGCAAGAAAAACAAAGAGGTCCAGCAATCGGGACTTATGAGGGTCAACTGGAGGTCTGTAACTGGTTAGTCTACGGAAATCTGGGAAGGGTACAGAGTCCACACATGTACAGGGCAGCTGACAGCAGAAAGAGAATAATCTGATTGTTGTGTCAGATATGAACAGGGGTAGTAAGACCAAGCTTTATTTGGAGCTTCAAAGACTGAGGTTTCATGATAAGAAAAGTTTTCTGACGGTAAGACAGTTATTCACTCTCCATTATCAGAGATTTTTTAAAACCAGGTTAGACATATGTCCGTCAGCAACAACTGAAGGAGCAGTGATGTGGCCCTTAGGCAAGGACGGCAGGTTCAGCAGCCCACCCCGCAGCACTCCTCCCACCTGTTCTCTGCAACTCTACTCCAAACGTATGATTTCACTTTTTTTTTTTTTAAATAAACTCCTGCATTTCCCTGATCTATCAGGAGGAAGCAATCTCACTCCTATTCAACATACCATTTCTACCTTTTTAAAACCCCTTTGAAATGAGTTCCTACTTCTCCTCAACTAAAATAAAACATAACACAAAGGGTTCAGAAAGAGAAAGATAGTTGCAGCCTATTATCCTCTGCACTGTTTCTCTCACAAAGCCACAACCAGTCAGATATTAACTTCTGGCCTGAGTACTTTTGGAAATGTTTCTCATATTTTTTTACGTTATGAAGTTCTCCACAGATCCAGAAACAGCCCTTAACATCTAATTCCTCACACACTTCATTAGCCTGGACCCTTCAGGCTAGCTCTTCCTCTGCAAGGCACTTGCATTTCCGACCCCCCCCAAAGTTCAAGTCTGCCTCTTCCCCCTTCCTCATTCCCTGCTGCACCTCCTACAGACCCCTGCTGCCCGCCGGCGTTATTCACTTTAAGCAGGCGAAGCCCTTCAGTTCTCAACCGCGGCGCAGGAGCACCCCCGAGTCTGCCAGGGGGCCGCCACAGCCGCCGGCCCGCCCTCAGAAAGCACCGGCGGGAGGCGGACGCGGGGCCGGGCCGGGCGGGCACGCAGCCGCCTCCGCCTCCCCACCGAGCCCGCCGGAGAGCCGGCCCCGCTCGGGCCGCCGCAGCACCCGGGGGAGGGCGGGCGGCGGGCACGGGGCAGCCCCCCGCCTCCCGCGGCTCAGGCTTCAAGTGCCGGTTGTGGCGAGCCGCCGGGCACCGGGGCGGCCTCCCGCTTCCGCCGGGGCTGCGCGGCGGCTACCGGCCAGGGGTGACCGGGGCGGGGGGAGGCCCCCGTGACGGGCGGCCCCACGGAGCGCTGCGGCCGGCGCCCCCGCGGCCTTTGGCGGTGCCCAGTCACGGCCCTGACTCAGCGAAACCCCGGCGGGCAACGCTACCCGGCGCCGCTCCCTCACCGGCCGAGGTGATCATGGTGTCGCCCGCCCGGCCCGCGGAGGGAGGTGGGGTCCGCTCCGGCCCAGGTGCGGTGCTGCCGCCGCCGCCTCCCGGGGTCCGCTCCGCGCCGCTGCCGCTCCGCCACCGCCCGGCCCGGAAGTGCCGCGAAGGCCCCCTTCCGGCAGGACCCCGCTGCTCCCGGGAAAGGTGCCCGTGGCGATCGCCTGAGCGGGGTGGCGGAGAAACAGCTAGGCGTGAGCGGGACAGCTCTGCCTCCCGGGGCCTGGCACTGCCCGCTGCCCCTCGCCGCCGCCCCGGGCCGCCGCGCGCTCCCCCGCCGGCCCCACGCCCTCGCGGACCGCACACCGGGCCCGCGGGGCACCCGCCCCGTGCTTGGCCGGGGAGGGGGGCAGCCCTGGGGGCGGCAGGGCGGGCTGCGGGGTCATAGAGTCATAGCACGTCCCGAGTTGGAAGGGACCCGCAAGCATCACCGAGTCCAGCGCCTGTCCCTGCACAGGGCGACCCCGGAACCCACACCATGTGTCTGAGGGTGTCGTCCTAATGCTTCTTGAGTATTGTCGGGCTTGGCGCCGTGACTGCCTCCCGGGGGAGCCTGTTCCAGTGCTCCACCACCCTCTGGGGGAAGAACCTTTTCCTAATGTCCAACCTAAACCTCCCTTGGCATATCTTCCTGCCATTCCCTTGGGTCCTATCGTTGGTTGTCAGGGAGAAGAGATCAGCCCCTGCCCCTCCTCTTCCCCTTGTGAGGAAGCTGTAGACCACGATGAGGTCTCCCCTCAGTCTCCTCTTGTCCAGGCTGAACAGACCAAGTGACTTCAGCCGCTCCTCATACGGCTCCCCCTCTAAACCCTTCACCATCTTCGTGGCTCTCCTCTGGACACTCTCTAGTAGCTTTGTATCCTTGTTGTACTGTGGCGCCCAAAACTGCACACAGGACTCGAGATGAGGCCGCACCAGTGCAGAGCAGAGCAGGACGATCCCCTCCCTTGACCGGCTGGCAATGCAGTGCTTGATGGACCCCAGGACACGGTTGGCCCTCCTGGCTGCCAAGGCACACTGTTGGCTCATGTTCAACTTGCTGTCAACCAGAACCCCCAGATCCCTCTCCGCGGGGCTGCTCTCCAGCCTCCTGTTCCCCAGTCTGTACGTACATCCAGGGTTGCCCTGTCCCAGGTGCAAAATCCGGCACTTGCCCTTGTTAAACTTCACACGGTTGGTGATTGCCCAGCTCTCTCATTTGTCCAGATCTCTCTGCAGAGTCTCTCTGCCCTCGAGAGTGTCAACAGCTCCTCCCAATTTTGTGTCATCAGCAAACTTTGATAACAAAGCTTCCAGTGCTGCATCCAAGTCATTTATGAAGATGTTAAAGAGCACTGGCCCTAAGATGGATCCCTGCGGAAGGCCGCTAGCGACTGGTCGCCAGCCCGATGTAACTCCATTTACTATAACCCTTTGAGCCTGACCCGTCAGCCAGTTGCTCACCCATTGCATTATGGCCCCATGACCCCGTGAATGCCCGCGTTTGTGCCCATGAAAACGGCTGCCCCCTCTTGCCAGCTCCCCCCTGCCAGGACAGGCTGCCCGCAACCAGGTGGCATCCTTTGGAGCAGAGGCGTGTCTCAGGGCACTGCAGGGATCAGGGATTGTACCCCATGGATTTACCAGCTCTTGCAGGTGCCTCTCTGGGCCCCGACTCCTCTCAGATACCTCGTAGCCATGGGGAAAGGCCTCACCCACACCCATTTCTCCCTTAAAAAGGGGGGCACGCATACAGATGCGTCTGACAGCCCCTTGCCAGATCCTTTTCCCCATCTGTCACTTAGCGGCGCAGGGCAGCATCCAGATCTCCCACTCATACAGGTACCTGAAGGTGCCCCAGTTGTGGAGGAGCATGGAGTCATTTTGGTTCCAGTACGGACAGATGGGAAATTCAGGCTGGTGGATTTGCACCAAGGAAAATCCAGCTGAACAGCAATGGTGCTGCACAAGAAGAGATCAAGGTGCTCAGACTTCAGCGGCATTGATTTCTACCTGTTTCTACTAAATAGGAAAAAATGCTTCCTGAAGGGCTTGAATTCCTCCAGGAAACCTAATGGCCTCAGCTAGCGAATGTTATTAATGAAAGTTATCTGAGCCTACCCACAACGCTGAGAGGGTCAGCCCCACTCCTCTCGGCAGCTGAGGAGGTCTCCAGCCTTCCCCACTGCCCACAGGGGAGCAGCCGACCTGAGCTGCACACAGACCAAGTCTGCTGATCTTCTGGATGCCATATACTGGGGTCACTTCCATTCCCTCCCAATATACCTTTTATTTAAATCAAGAGAAATATCAGTTAAACCATGCATAATGCTACTTTAAGGATAACACCATGGCCAACAAAAAATAAACTGAAGCACATTTCAATTCAGAAATTAAATGTCTTTATTCTTTACAGCAAGCACGTAAGATCAACAGCACCCTTAAATTATTAAATCAATTAAACATGTAAACCTATCTGCTGCACCTCCACATGCCCAGCTAGTGAAAAAAAAAAAAAAAGAAAAAAAGAATTCAAGTCACTTTTATTCCTCAGTCAAAGGAAAACAATACTTTTGGTCGAATGTATTCCCACTCACCCTTCCTAAACCCCAGGCAGGTCATCCGCTTCCACAAAAGTCTCACTGCAAGGGTAAGCTTGCATGATTTACTTAAAAATTACCAGTAAATAAATCCATTGGATTTGTAGCACTAAGATAGGTTTAACTGCAAATCTGTACTGTTGGGCCACCTCTTCATTTGTAAATTCTAGGCAGCAAACGCCAAATACTGCAAGAAAATAAAAGATTCTCCTGATTGTACTGTCAAGTCCTACTGGACTCACCTAACCAAGGGCTTTATCAGGGAAGTATGTAACTGCCCAGCGACCTGGACTCTGCTGTGAAGACGAGCAGAGGGACTCCACCGCACGGGAGCCCTATGCACTCACACCAGGGACAGAGCAGGAGGATACCTTCATCTCATTGAGACGCACTTACTACTCAGTGGTGAAGCCCGGGGTCATGAATACAGCCACCCACATTTGTATTTTCCACCTGGTCATAAGCAAAGAAAACCTACAGAAAACCTGCAGGCTGGAAGGAGGGGGGGTTCAGTGCCCTCTCTGCAGAGCAACACGCTCCGCCAATGCCAGCTGCCTCCTCGGTTCACTCTCCCCAGCCCACACCCACACAGGAAAGTGTTTCTGCCGTGAAGAGACGCGACATGCGCGTCCCCAAACGCTGCTTACAGGGACCTGGCATCCACCTACCCCCTCCCTCCCACCTTCTTATGGAGCAGCTACAGCACTTTACGGCTGCATTTCAGGTGAAGCTTTCCTATGTAGACCAAGCCTAACTATCCAAACACATTCAAACGAGCAGTGTGATAACACAGAGACTTGCTGAGCACACCTGGAAACGCTCCCCATCTCTCCCACTTGACCCCCCCACCATGCCCCGGACACCCTCAGCTGCTCCCTCCCAGCCAAAAGGGCAAAGCACCATCACAAAAGGGACCGACCCTAAACCCAAGAGCTGCTAAGCTCCGCTCCAGCATTACCGCCATTACTCCAGTGAGGTAGGTAGGTGTTGCTGTCCCCATCCTGCTGTTGGGGAAACTGAGGCACAGAAAAATGGTTTGTTGAAAAATGTTGATGATCATGATCACAAGCAGAGCTGGGTAAAAAACCCATCCCCTGCTCCAGGTAAGAGCTGGAGAGGTGCCAAAGGCACACTGCTGGGAGAGAGTGCTGGCCGGAGCTGGCAGGACTGCAGACACTTCAGCTGCCACTGGGGAAAAAAGGAGCGAGAGAAAGGACAGACGTGCATGGAGGACGTACTGCCATAATTCAGCAGCTAACCCAGAGAAGAGGTAGGCAGGACACGATGAGCTGAAGTTTCTGGCCTGAAACTCCAAAAGGACAGCCAGTGCCAAACAAAACCCAGCTTGTGCTAAAAATAAAACAAGACCTGTTTTATGTTGCATTAAAGTAAAAATAAAAAAGGTATTCCTACCATTATAATAATATTCCTCATAAACCAAAGATTTGTAATTAATTCTGTTGTCCTGCAGGCTACAGGCAGCCCTTTGGAACTACTTAAATAGATTATTTTTATATTTTTATATTTATTCATGAAGCAGCCACGTCCTGTTGAGAGGAATGCTGCAGGCCACCTCCAAGACCTGCCACTGCGTGGCTGTGGAGATGTCCCAGGTAAGAGGGGCCTCTCCCGTAACCCCACCTCGCATCAGCCACACCGTAGTGTCTGTCTGCCACCCCCTCCAACCCCGGCAGTCCATCAGTCAGTCTATGAGCACCAGGAGAAGCCAGAGGGATGGATCGTGCTCCCAAATAACACTCTGCTCCAGCTGCCATGACTATCAGTATCTTTTGTGTTATTTTTCCTCCTCGCAGCGGGCTGTTATTGCATTTCTTCACATTACACAGTTATATTCAAGCCTTTTCAGTAGCTGGTACATCCATGATCTCATATTTAGTCCCATTGCAGTCTCCACGCCACCGTGTTATTTGTCTTTTCCCTTTGCCTAATCAGAGAGAGGGTGGGAACTTGAAAGCAGCAATAAAACAGGAAAACAAGGCAGCAGAATCTGTTTGCCAGGGAGGCCAGCCCCAGCAACCTCAGCAGGGAACTTTGCTCAGAATTAGAAAGCATTGCTCTTTCTTCAAGCCGGTGGCTGTATTTCACACCCAAAGTCCCCACGCCATCTCGCCCAGGACGTGAAATACATCCCCAAAGGGTTTCTCAGAAGCCCGGTGTCCATCAGCAGCTCCAGGCACCCCCTGGCAGCAGGGCGCAACAGGGGATGGCTCCCTGGCATGGACCTCAGAGGCTGTTGGCAGCTACAGGAGACCCTGGAGAGCTAGGCCGAGCAGCTTCTCCCCAGAACAGTGGGTCCTCGGAGGAGAGGGTGAGTGGGCATGCACCAGCTCCCCCTCCCACTACTCCAAATCCACCAGGCAGATCCGGGACGTGGACTGTGCTGGGCACCCAGCAGCTCTAGGTGCCCGTGCCTCCAGCAGCTTCTTCATAGTTTCCATTGGGGGACAGGGTGGTCAGAGCCACTTCTTCCTGGGGGTCCTGCAGGTCATCTGCAAAGAGCAGAGAGAAGTCAAGGGAGATCCGAATGGGAAACCCTTCTTCATGCAAAATGCAACTTCAGATGAAAAGAAAGCACGGGGCGAAGCAATTGATATGCACTCACAACCTAAGCACAGCTGATTTTTTTCATAACTGATTTTCAGTTTGTTTTACAAAGTCATCATTGCTTCAATAAACAGGGGTGATCTATGAGCAAAGGAGCACGGGGCCCAGCTCTCTGGCCTCTTGCGGTCTCCGTAATCTCAGAACAAGCTGCGTGGCCACGAGGCGTCACCTGCCTGGCACTGACAGCAAGATCGGGTGCTTAAATTTTCTGACCCAGAGGACATGTCTCAAATTGGGCATTTCAAGTTGTTTTTTCCAACCCTTATGCTTTTTAAGCATTTTATGTCTTTAAGAGGCATCTGGACAATGCCCTTAATAACATGCTTTAAGTTTTGGTCAGCCCTGAAGTGGTCAGATAGTTGGACCAGATGATCATTGTAGGTCCCTTCCAACTGAAAATATTCTAGTCTGGTCTGGTCTGGTCTATCCTATCCTATGCTATGCTATTCTATTCTATTCTATTCTATTCTATTCTATTCTATTCTATTCTATTCTATTCTATTCTATTCTATTCTATTCTTTCTATTCTTTTTACAGTGAAGGAGCTTCCCATCCTCTACGTGCTCCTTAGACCAGTCTGGATCTCCACACCACACACCCTGTAGCCTCCCGCAATGGGGGCTCTCTGCAAAAAAGACAATCACTGCTGGGAAAGGTAAGCAGAAGTGCCAACGGTACAGCAAAGGCTGGACACTAGGCTATTCATTACCTGAACCATTTCCTTTAGAATCAGGGAGCCCAGGGCTGACTGCCCTCTTCCTCCTCCCCACCAGTCCCAAATGCAAGCGGTTTGGGAACACTCCTTCCAGCTGTGTTTGCAGAAAACATCACATAAGATCAGGGTGATGCTTCCAATTCATTGTTTAGACAGACAGCAGTTCTGCTGCCAGAAGCTCCAGCAAAACGCAGCTGAGTTCAGCAGTGCTCCCAGGGGTGTAGTTGGGCACCGGACCGAGCGTGGTTTTATTTAGACAAGCAAAAGGTCAGACAACAGGAAGATGGCAACACAGCGGCCAGATGTGCACTGGTTGTCTTCAGGTTCTGGCCAAACCACAGCCAAGGAAGAGACGTCAGCTGTGGAGCTGGAAAGAGCTTAAGGAGGCCACGCGAGGGGTTTGGGCACCAGGACCAGCAGGGAGGTGGTGAGGAACCTCTGACAGCCACAGCAGGAGTACGAGAGAGGGAGCTGGGCATACCTTCATGAACGTTGTTTGCAGCTTTTGCTTCGTGACCTTTTCTCCAGCTCCTCCGGCTCCAAGAAATGCACTGCAGGAAGTACGGGAGCCTCCACCTCTCCCTGTCTTTCCCATCTTCTGGATAAACAAGAGAAGATGAGTTCAGACTGGCAGCAGGCCAGCCCTGCTGCTCCCCCACCTCCCCACTGCTGGCTCGCAACATCTCCCCTTCACGAGCCCAACTCCTCGCAGCAAAGCTGGATCCACTCCACAGAGCCCACTCCTGGAAAGCACAGAGCAGCTCGCAATCCTTATTTCAGGCTGAAACCTCTCTGCTACCCTGGAAATTTGTCCCTGGTGTCGGTTTCTACTTTGCCACCTCGCTGCCAAAACCATCCTGGATGCGGCAGCCCAGAGCGAGCAAGAAACCTGGCAGGAGCTCAGGTGGCACACACGTGGCGAGGCTGGGGACTGACACGGTTAGGGCATTCTTGCAGAAGGAGATTTTTCTTTTGTATCATCACACAGCTTCTGCCACATCAACCTATTTACTGCTCCCTGCTTTATGAAGCAATTCTTCCCTCCCAGGGAGACCTGCTGGACACACAGACTTGCAGCACACTGAAAACTACAGCTGTAACTCCTTGCAAAATGCAGAGAGCACGTGGCCTCCATTGACGTATAGTATTTATTCTGGATGACAATGAAGGTCACAGCAAGTTACTACAGGCTTTCAAGCCATTATAGTAAAACACTAAACCAGTGTATTTTATATGGTCTCCAACAGCAGCAGTTCAGCATCTCCATTGGAATATCGCCCAGCCTTTCACCTCCTGATTGGATAACAAATAATAAACCACTTCAGTGTCCTTCAGCTTATCAAACCGTTGCGACACTAAAGTGTTCACAGTGGCAGTGTTTCCTGCCAGTCAACAAACCAAAACCTCCAGCCACAAACACACCCCCTCCTCGCAGTGCGTGGGGACGCTGGACACCACTGAGGCATGACAGGATGGCAGCCCAGTGCACTTCTGCTTCGACCCGAGAGATGCAGGAACCCCACTGCGATTCCTGTCCCAGCTCCACCACATAAGTAACAGTGTCCAGGACCTTCCCAGCACGGGGGGGCTGCAGCTCCACAGCAACTGTCATGGTCAGAGCTGAGCAGCCGTGTGTGGGAGAGGAAGAGGCTTTGAGGCTGGGCTGAAATAAAAAGGGCACAAGCACAGGTACACAGAGCCTTAGACTCTGTACACCTCCCAGCACCCTTATCCAGATGCAAGAGCATCTTTTGTCAGCTTAGCACAAGCCCCTGTCAAACTCAAGAGGGGGAAGAAGACAAGCTCAGCCCTGACTGAGGACATCTTTATGGTGGCATCCCTAGAACCTGCTTTGCAGGGTGCTCCGCAGCCCCACGCCCATCTTTCCCACAGTCCTCCCTCACATTACATTAAAGATATTATTCCCCTTGTGTTTTGCTTGTGGGGAAAGCCATGGGGTGAAGGAGACCAGGCTGCAACAAAGCTGGTGCCTGGCACTGCCAGGTCCCCAGCTCTCCGGAGGCACGGCTACACCTGGGATCCCTCTGGCCACATGGAGATTTCAGAAGGTAGCGCTCACAAGGGGCATGGAAAGAAGCTGCCCCTGCCTAAGGCTGAACCCTGCAGCTGATGAGCGTCCTCATTACACACGCAGGTCCTGGGACACTTACATGACTAAGAGCACCAGGCAGCGCATCAGAGGTGAATTAAAGCAACGCGCTGAGTCCTCCCACCCACCATGCTTCTAAAGCCCACACAAACAGGCTGCAACACCTGCTCTGGCTCCTTCTGCTCCTCTTGCTCCCCCGCTGGCTGCTATGCTGATTCCATGTCTGCACGAAGGATGAAGCCACAGCTAGCCACAAAAATACATGTACTGAGCCATGTGCCAGCAATGTGCAGAGGCAGGAAAAGGTCACGTATGCAGAGATGTTTTTCTGCCTCTGCAGCTGCTGTCCCACCAGGCTGCTGTGACCACAACCTGGAGGGCTCACTGCTGTCTGCAAGCACACCAGAAATTCTTGCAGCAGGAACAATGTGAGAAAGACGAAAGCCCATGGAAGGAGAGAAGCTAGAAAGTACAAAGGGTTGGCAGAAGAGAGTCCTGCACCCTCACGGGGGTCCCGGCCATCTCAAAGCTCCTCAGTGTTCAGATCCAGGATTCTGGACTGAGCTGATGGAAATAAGCACCTGAGCTGCAGCAGCTCTGGGATCCCAGAGGATCCGTCAATGTGGTGCTGCAAGCAAGTGCCAGGATTCCTCAGGGTAAAGGCAGCAAGACAGCAGAACACCAGAGCCCCTGGAAATGATGAGGAGCAAGGGAAAAGTGGGAAAAAAATGAAAAAAGGGAGGAGGAAAGGGAAACATCCCACAACAGGCAGTGCCAAAGGTTAAAGCGAGCCCATGCTCAGCTGCCCAGCACCCCACGTTCGCACACAAACATGACTCGCCTTTCGCCCCAGGGCAAGTGCCTCGAAGCCTGTTTGACACCCAGCTGTCATCCTGCCATCCACATGTTACTTAAACTGGCCACCGACAGACGCGTGGTTTTAAACCCAAGCACCCGCTTGCTGTTCTTACTCATTACGCAAGGCCAGCACAAGCACCTTCCTCCCGCAGGAAGGTCAGGTCCTGCCTGCACCCTACAGCACGGGTTGCACCCCAGTCCTGCGTCCCTGAGAACACACACCCATAAGCATGGATGGCCACCGCGCCACAGCCGTCAGCTGCCACATCCCTGCTATCCAAGAGCTGCTCTAAGAGTGCCTCCCAACCCGCTGGGAATTTTGTCCTCCCCAGCTGCCAGGACTGGGAACCCCACCAGAAAGAGGCAGATCCCATTGGGAAGGCTCTGATCCCACCCACATGAAAGAGATCCCATTGGGGAAAGCCAGATCTGATTGGGTGGGGGGGGAACATCCCATCAGGAATGGTGAGCTCTCATTGGGAAAAGCCAGATCCCATTGGGGTGAGGGAAGATCCCATCAGGAATGGTGAGCTCTCATTGGGAAAAGCCAGATCCCATTGGGGTGGGGGAAGATCCCATCAGGAATGGCCAGATCCCATTGGGATGGAGCAGATCCCCCCGAGGAGGGGACGATCCCACGGGAAACCGGGGCAAGTCCCACTGGGAAAGCCCACGGCCCCCGGGTGAGGGGAGGAGGGAGGGAAGGGCCCGGCCACCCGCCGCCCCCCCGGCCGGCGCCCCCGGTACCTGCGGGGTGCTGCAGGGCGGCCCGCAGGGCGCGGCAGGCGGCGGCACGGCAGTCGCGCAGGGCGGCGGGGCTGCCGGGGCTGTACCGGGCCCCCTGCACCGTCCCGGGCGCCGGGAAGTGCCGCCGCAGCGTGGCCTCCAGCACGGCCGCGTCCTCCCCGTCCCCGCCGGGCAGGAGGACGCCGACGACGGCGGGCGGCGGAGCCGGGGGCAGGCGGCCCCGCACGTCCCGCACCACCTCCCGCAGGCGGGCCCGGGCCCCGCGGCCCCGCGCCGCCCCGCCGCGGCACAGCACCAGCAGCAGCCGCGCTCCCAGCGCCCGCCGCCCGCCGCCGGCCCGCCGCCGGGAACGGCACCCCGGCCCCGGCCCCGGCCCCGGCCCCGGCCCCGGCGGCGCCTCCTCGCCCAGGAGGTCGCGGGCGAAGGCGGCCAGCGTGGTCGCCGCCGGGGCCCCCTCCGCCACCTCGGCCACCAGCAGCACGGCCCGCCGCCCGCCCGCCCGCTCCACCAGCGCCCGCAGCTCCTGCAGCTCCGCCGCCGCCATCCCCCGCCGCCGCCGCCGCCGCCGCGCACCCTGCCCGGCACCGCGCACCGCCCCCGGCACCGCACCGCCCACTGGCCCCGCCACCCGCCCCGCTCCTCTTCGCAGCCCGCATCGTCCCTACCCCGTACCGGCTCCAGCACCGGCTCCCCCGCCCCACGCACCACCCCGTGCGGGGGGGACCAAGGATACCCCGGCAGCACCGCCAGCCCCCTCCCGGGACCGGCACCCCCGGCTCCCTCCGGTGCACAGCCCCTGCCTGCTGGGCACAGCAGAGAGGGTGCTAGCGGGGGAGCTGGGCCACCAGATCTGCCACGCTACCAGCCCCGGAGCCCTCGCACAGGCCTCCTGCGAGGCTGGGCCTGTTACCAATGGGGAGGTGATAAAATTCGGGCAAAACCCAGGGGCTGTGGAGGAGCTAGGAAGCTGGGAGAGGGCTGAGCGAAGGCTGTAGTGACTGCAAAGTGGGACACACACAAGACCTTGACAGAGGAGCAGCTGATCACACACCCCAAGGGTATAACATGTAACACGCCGTACCCCAGGCAGTGATGGAGTGGCCCCTGTGGGCATCGTGCTGCAGGAGGCACGATGCTGCTGCACAGCCCGGCCAGGCTACAGCCACCTTTGGGCAACAGTTCCACTTTGGGAAACAATCACTCCCTCAAAGGCCATACCCACCCCACTGGTCACAAGTTCCCCAACTCGTACACAAGCACAAAGCCGAGCTGCAGCCCCCGAGTCCCTGCCCAAGCCAGTCCCCTTTGGCTTCCCCTCCAAAAACACCACGTCCATCCCCTTCCACGCAAAACACAGCCCATCGTCACAGCCCCACCAGCATCGTCAGTGCTCCGCAGTGACACACATGTCCCGTCAAAGCACAAAATATTTGCAGGGATAATACGGAGCTATTATCAGAGCTGCGGTGCTGGCACACGTTACGCAGCCCCAGCGTGGGAAAAGGCCCGTATCCCACGAGCCAGCTCTGCCAGCCAATGGTGAATGAAAGCCACGTGATGGCAGCCGCTGCGCCCGGGCCTGGCCGTTGCTCGGTGTCGGTGTGCCTGGCAGATGAATCAGGAAGCTCCAATTCACGGCATGTGGTAAACATGTCCCATTCCACATCTGAACGGGCTCCTCTAAACAGGTAACGTCTTACTGCAAGAACGCAGGAGGGGATAAACAGCTCAAAGGTGCAAAAGGCCAGAGTCACCTTGGCCAGTTGCTCTCTGAGGCCGTTCGGAGCCAAACCACCTCTGCGGGACAGGCGGAGGAGGCTCCAAGAGCACTGGAAGTGAAAGCAGAGCAGAAATCCATGTGCCTGCCCTGGATCAGTGATTCCTGATGTGTGCATTGGGGCACGCTTGCATGCCACGAAGGTGGCTGAGCCAGCGTGCCTGCTCCCTGCTTGTCCTCTCGGCCACCCATCCCCAGAGCCCGGCAGGTCAGCAGCCGCCGCAGGGAAAGGACGTGCCACTGGCTGGTCCCCAGGCACAGCAGAGGTTTGGCAGCTCAGGAAGGTCTCTGTGCCACCAATTTGAAGCTAGGAAAATGTCTGACCCAGCTATGAGAGGCTTAGCAAATGCTGTCCTATGCCAGCACTGCAGGGGCTGACAGCCTGGGCAAGGGTTTCAGAGAGACTTTCTGCCCTGGGTCTTAGCAAAAGTGACTTACACATTGACAAGGGCTGATAAGCAAGTCGGGGGGAAATAAAACAGGAGGATTAGGCTCCTTTTCCAAAGATCAGGGTCTGTAGCCACAAGAGGCCATGCTTCCACAACAGCATGGTAGCCCTGAGAGCAGCTGTCAACATGGCAGGGCTACAAAGTCAGACATAATTCAACAGCGAGGTCTGGCCTTAGTGTTGCCCAGATTTTTTATTTACAAGGATTTTTTTCTCATCTGGTCAGAAACCTGCTCATGGTCCTGTGGAGAAAAGCCCTGGGTGTAGTCAGCACCATGAGCTGTGCCAGCAGCAGCAGGAGGGGACAGGAGTGGGTGCTGGTCCCCAGGAGCCCTCACCTTGGGGTTTCTCTGCTCATACTTTACCCCGCCACAGAATTTTGGGTACAGCCCTCACACAGATCTGTTCATAAGCCAGTCACGAGCAGAAGGTCTCTGGGAAGAGGGACCAGCAGCTTGGCTGGTCCCTGCAAGGAACAAGCCAAAGACAGGCACTTGCTTCAGCCAGTTTGACTGGGGAAGCCCAGGTCTCTTGAAGCTGGCTCTAAGGAGGCAGGGTGCTCCCTGCAAACTGCCACAACAAACCCCACTGCATGTTTAAACTCCCCACGAGCTGCCAGCACGGCCTGTGGTGTGGTGGGGCCACTTACACCATCTGATGTGCAAAGACCATTACAGCACAGGTCTCGCAGGGCTCTTTTCAAGCAGTGCCGTGACTCACATAGAGATGCCAAAGTGCCTCGGGAAGCAGGCTTTCAAGCGGGCAATTCCCCAAATTTATGAAGATGATTCCTGCAGAGAAGGTAGAGAAAAAATTGAAATGATTTTCCTAACCCAGAAGGAGCACCACTGCCTATTTCTCTGCAGTGGCCCTGATGTTTAAACTGCCAGCACAGCCTCTAAAAACTAATATTTGGGACCAGATAGAGCTGCTCTTCTTGGCCACTGCAATTCTCTAGTTAATTTTGGGTACACATGTAGCATTGCCAGCAGACGCTGGTTGGAAAGGTGAGCGTCACCCACAATACCCAAACAACCTTGTTTACATTTCTTTACTGATTAACAGAGGTAAGATCTAATAGCAAATACAACTTTATCGTCCTTCGTGTTACTTAAAGAGGTACAGCTCAAATAGTTCAGAGGCAGCCGTGGGCTCAGTAGTATTTGTAGTCCCCGACAAAGTGACTTCAGAGCTCTGGCAGGCATCTGAGCAAAACACAGATGTATTTACAAGGCCTGACACTCCTTCAAACATCCATCCGACAGTCACATTGGTAGAAAATCTCTACAGATAGCCCTAAATGAGGGTAATGACATCTCTTACATATGCCCATAGCTGTTCAGAGCAAACACAACACGTGCTCAATTTTGGACTTCAAAGGAGGAAGAAAAGATGCTTTGTTCAGAGAAATAAATTTATCCTGTGTATTAGTAGTGCCTTGAAGTCTAAACAAAATCAAAGGTCCATTGGATTAGGCCCCTTGAGAGATGCATTTACCAAGATTAACTTCTCTTCTGAAGAGAGTAGAAAGAGGATGGGAAAAAGGATTCTCATGCCAATTTTGGTGATAGGAGTGCAGAGATGCTAAATGAGCAAGAGGGAATCTCTGGGAGCAGCTCTGAGCCCCCGTGTCCAATGACCCAGCCCAGCTCCTTGAACTCTTCCTCTCAGCAGCCTCGGTGCTCACGGGGGCACTTGGAAAAGCCTCTGAGCCAGCTAGGAGCGAGAACTGGCTGCTGACAAGCTAAGCCTTAGCAAACCTTTGCACCGGTGCTCTTTCACAGACCTCTCGTTCAAATCTGCTTCCACTTAACTGCTTTAGAAAAACACATCATTGTTACAAGATGCTGGAAAGCATCTGCCTTACTCGTGCAGTGCTACCAGCTGCCACCAGGAGCATTGCTGCGGGGCACCGGCACTCACTGAGCTCTTCATCCATGGAGGTCTTCTTGGGTGTCCCAAAGAAATATCAGAGGAGGTAACTGTGAGTGAAGAAAATACCCCAAACCCCACCTATTCCCTTGCCCTGAACATCCCAGTCCCACTGATCGCCTTCTAGCCCGTCTCCTGTTCACTCCTCCATGGCTTTTCCCATCTCCTCCACTGACCTTCCCCAAAACTCCCCTCAACCTTTCTAGCCCCTGAACCCAGATGCCTCCCCACTTTTCACCCGCTGAAGCTCGAACTGTATCAAACCAGACACGGGTCCTTCCTGTGACAAATTCAATCACAGCTGAATCCAAACTGGGTGGCCACTTTGTTCTGTTCCAGCTCCCCACAGCTCAGACGCAGCCACCTCCAGGGACCACTGAGGCAGCCCCAGGTCCCCTGGCAGCCTGTGCTGACTCAGTCCCAGCCTGGATCCATCCAAGTCATCACATCCCTCTGAACTCCGCTCAGCGGAGGTTACACCCCATAAGCAAATAAAGCTGGGAAGTCCCTGGCTGCCCCACGGCTTGGACACAGCCTGGCTTCCTGACGGGGAACCCCAAACCTTTCCCTGCCTCTCTTCTCCAAAATCCCGTTCCCTTTGAAAGCTGTGCCTCATCCTGTCCATCTCTGCAGTTGTCCTAATTTTCCATAGGTTTCCTTGAGTCACCATCCCTTTCTGGACGGCAGAGGGGCTTTGGAAGGTATTTCTGAAGAGAAGGATGGGGAACTGGCACAGGACTGTGTGTGGAGAGCCAGTGGTGTTGGGGCAGTTCCGATCACACGGTAGGAGGGGTGCCTCTGCCTGTTCCCTTGGAGAGCGATGGAGGATGCCCCTTAGCCTGCTCACTCTTTGCTCCTCCACTGGGAAGTTGCTCAAAAACTGGCTGGCAATAGACATGAAATCAGTCCCAAGGACCAAGCTGCCTCTTCTGGCCTTTTTCCAGCTGTCCTGCCAGAGCCTCAGCTGGACCCTTGCCTTTCCTTTGACAACAGGACCCAGGACTAGCTATTCACAGCCACCAGCCTCCTTTTTTTCTCAGTACACACATGCCTCTGACACCAGTGGTCCAGCTTTTTGTGTGCTTGCCCTTTGCAGAACCTCTTAAAAGTTACACAGGACCCCACCAAGCTGGAGACCTGTGGTTGGGAACCACCACATGCAAACGCAGCCCCTCCTGCCTCCCTCGCACTCCCTCTTGCATCCGCCTGCCTCCTTCCCACAAAACCCCTTCTTGGCATGGGCCAAGCCCCCAGGTTCTCAGACCTGCTCCCTTTATAAAGACAAAGGGCAGATCCATCAGCTTTCCCAGGTTGGAGTTGCTCCAATGGGCAGAGCAGGTGGGTTTGGATCTGCCTGGTTTGACACTGTTGAGCCCTGAAGAGGCCACAGATAACCAGCTGGCAAGGTGCCCTTCTGGCACACTACAGGGCACCAAAGGGCAGTTGGACTTTGCCATGGCATGTAGACATGATGTGCCAGATCAGTGAGGAGCAGGGTTCGGCAAGGTTTTTTTGGAAATGGGCAAAGCTTGGTCTGGATGGCAAAGCTTGGCTCAGGTGCTGTCTTGATCAAGGCAATATTCCAGAAGTAGTAATCAGATGCTCATATGCCAGGAGCCGGCAGGCCGCTCTGCTGCTCTCACAGTGTGTGTCGCGAGTTGAGCAGAGCAGGTTGTTCTGTGTCCTGGGAAGAGACCTGTTGCCCTTGGCAGACTTCTGGGCCATGCAGCAGTGCTCCTAATGCTTGCTGGTGCGTCTCCTCCTTGGGCTCTAGCTGAGCTGGCTGGAGAGGTTTCAGGCCACAGCTGCTTGTTCCTGCTTTGCTGGATCGCAGCGCTCCTGCTAGCCTGGCAGCAGAGCTATCGCATGAAAACTCACCAACCCTGCATTAGTCAAAACGAGAAGAGTGTTCAACATTTAAAGAGCAGATCTCCCATGACTTGCCTTTGTTGGACTGCAAGAGGTTGGGGAGCAGTCACAGCAGCAGAGCAGGGAGCTTCAAGACTCCTGTATATTCACCCAGGATTAGCTGGAGAACAAAGCATGGATGCAGCTTGAGAGCACCCATGGCCTTCTGCCTCCTCTCCTCCTTGGCTGTCCGGGTGACCACACTCCTCCCTGTCCCAGCCACACATCCCTGTGGCTACATCCCTTGCCCCTGCAGGGCATCCCTGCGCTCCCAGGTCCTGGCCAGGATTTCATGTGCTTCAGAGCTTCCTCTTCTACCAGCAGCACTTGGCAGCGCCACACATCGCCCCACGCAGAAGTGCCTGGACACAGCACGAACGTTTGGATGGTTAACATCATGCTTCAGATGCTACAGGAAATAATGGAAACACAGGACCTCATCATGGCTACTTGCTTTAAGGATCTCCTAATGTGCTGATCCAGAGTCTCTTAAAGCCAAACTTTCTGCACTCGCAAACAGCCTGAACTGTACACATCTTGCATTGACTCCAGGGAACCATTTCTGTATTAGCTTGATTAAAAAAAAAAAACCAACAAAAAACAACAAAACAAAAAGTGTCCTCTCTAACAAAAGGGGGAATTTATCTTAAGATGCCCAGTTGCTCATGGAAAGTCTCTTCCACAACAGCGCAATTGGGTCAAGTGTGTTATAATTATGTTTAGACAACCGGACAAGGTCATTTTCCCCCCATCCTTTAAAGCAGGTTTTTCACAGAACCAGCACCTCATCTAAGAGGCTGCCAAGCATCAGCACCACCCAAACACCTACAGCAAGGCTGTTGTGCTTCGTAAAGCCACACTGTCCTTAAGGATGTGGAAAGAACCCATATTTGAAAAACAACCTGGCGGATCCTTTCCCTGAAAAATGTTGGTTCAGAGGCTCTGTACCACCCTCAAATCCCACCCCTTCCACACTATGCTGCACAAAGCTGCAGCTTTAGCAGGAGTCTCATAGTCTTTGATGTACGGCTTTAAAGCTTATAGGTACACACAGACACACAGGGAAATTCAATAAATACCAGGGTTTTAATACTTCTTTTGGTCATAGTTAAGATTTTAGGTGGATACAAGATCTGTAAAAAAACAGAGAAGAAATACATATAAACTCCCAATGCAAAAATGTGCAGCTAACTATAGTGCCTTGCCATGCCCAGAGAGGATGCGAAATGAGTTCAGCTATCGTATGAGCCATTGGCCTTAGAAAGAAAAATAATCTACTGCTCCCACCGTTCCTGCCACCCAAAATAACCCATTCCAGTAGTTCAACCTGCTGGATGCCTACTGGTACCCACTTGTATGTAAGGTCAGTTCCCTGCAATAGCCCCTTTAATGGGCAGTGGGCTAAATGTTAGGTTTCCATCTGCGTAATATTTTTTTTTTGCCCAGGAATGAGGAGGAATGAACACAAATGTACCGTTTTACTTGAGGTCCCTCTAGTTTGAAGAGGATGCTGACTGATTCCCTGTTACAGAAGGACTCGGCAGCATCAGCCTGCACTCGGGCACAGATCAGGACCGTCCCCACTCCAGTGATTCTTGGCCCTATACACGCTGTGGGTTCAGCCCACGCCACTCTCCGTCCTCCCACAAGAGCTGCGCTGACACCTCCGTCAGCCAGCATGCAGACCCTGATCTACAGATCTCGGTGCAGTTTGGGTCAAGATAACAGCAAGCTTCTTTCACCCATCGTACTGAGGGGACAGGACATTCGTGGGCTGCTCAGGCAGCAAGCACGAAAGCATAGCGCGAATGAGAGCAAGCCGTCGCGTGCCCAAACGCACCCCGCTGAGCTACCAGGCACGCCTGGAGCGGCTGCCGGCGAAACAGCGAGTTGCAGAGTATGCCACGCACATAGCCATCCCCGGGTCCTTCCATCAGGTAGGTGGGGAGGATCCCATGGGTGACTCTAACAAGTTTAGACAGCTCATCCCGGACCCTTCAACTATTCTGGTGGGAGGACAGCAGCTTGAGGAAGGCCAATGCACTTTGAGAAAGGCAAACAGCACTGCAACAGGAGACGGACCTTCATCTTGTTTGCAGCATCTCATCCAATAAGTAAGAGGGGGCAGCAAACTTTGCTCTCCCACCATCCCGTGACTACAAAGAAACCTGGGGAATTTCAGGTTTGTGCTGATGAGAACTACCAAAGACCCCTGCATTCAGGCTCTCCTGGGAAAAAGCGCTCTTAGGTCTTACCTCTGGGTTTCTTTCACTGTCTCAGTTTCGGGACAGTCTAAAACCCAGAGGCAGCTGCCCTGCTCTCACTCCCTCTCTGCCGACAGCTGGTTTCTTGGGGACAGCCCAGCAGGTTTCTCAGGGACATTTTGATGTTTGAGCAAGGCATTTCATGCAAAGCAGAAACTCAGTGATTTTTGACAGAAGTTTCCTGGGGTAGATCATTCAGCCAATGCAGCGAAGAAATCTGAGCTCTGTAGCAAGGATGGTGATACTGAAGGAGCAGTGTCCCCCTTCTGGCAGCAGCCACATACTGAATCATGTCTGTGCAGAAGCACCGGGCAGACAAGCAAGGCACCAGGAGGGAAGTATTTCTATAAAGGGACATACATCCAGGTGAACGGCGCTAAAACCAACCTGCCAGATCCTGCTGCCTAAGGAAATTCGTTCTTCGATACCCTGTGTCACATATGTTCAGGCAGAGCACAGCAGTGACTGAACTCAGGGAGCGAAACAATAAATGGACCCTGGGAGTCAGCTTCTAGGGAAGGAAACGCACGTGATGGAAGAACAGCAGGCCTCATCCTGGTCAAAGCTTTGGCCTATGGCTCACCCAGAGAAGCTGGCACATCCCTCCAATGCAGAACGTAGGGTCAGTGGGACCACGGAGCTGTTAACACAATCACGGAAAGCCCCAGCGGTGGAGTCAGGACTGCAGTCCTTACACCGAGCAGCACCTTCATAGCCACGTGCGTTTTGGGGCAAGGAGCAAGAGCCACCACCGTCCAACTCGGAAGACACAGTTGGCTCAGACTTACATTGTCCATCCCAGCACTTAAGTCCTCATTCTCATTTCCAGCTCGCGTTGCCTGCAAGGTCCAGCTTATCTTCCCTCCTGTACCTGAACCCGGCCACTGAGCACCACTTTGGTCTACGCTGTCCCTCAGACCCTTCCATGCCCCACCCTGAGCATGCTTTTGTTTCCAAAAAGCCTCTTTGTCCCTCAGCCCTGCATTTAGCTATGTCCCAGGATACCTTCACAGCAGTTTAAGCCTTCTGCGTGCTCGACACGCAGCTCTCTGCCTCTGAGATAGCACCAGGCTGGCCTGGGCTGTAGGGCACTGCCTCCAGCACCACCAGTTGCCAGGCCCCATCCAGCAGACACTGCGGTCTCCTAAGCGCACCCACCGCCTGGGCCCGCTGCTCCCGGGGGTCCGGATGGATCACCGCAAGCACCAGCACGTACACCAGGCAGGGAGGAGGTTCCTCACATCCCAGAGGGCCTCATCCAGGAGATCCCCCTTCATGAGCTGCTTCAACACAGTGGCTTGCCACAGCATAAAAACCAGATGTGGCCAAACCTCATCCTCCTCTTCCATCCTCTCCGCCTGCTCTAGTTTAGCCCCCATGTCAGCTGTGCCACACAGGTCCTGGGCAAAATCCACCAGCACCAAGGGAGCTCTCACATTGTCATTGTCCACCTCCATCACCAGCATCCGCCTGTTCCACCTCCCCACTATGTCCAGCAGGTTGAGCAACTCCCAGGTGGTTCAGTCCACAAAGGAGCAGAGAGACCCTGTTTTGGGGCATCTTACCTCAAACTCAAGAGCGCTTGTTACCTTCTCATCAGCAGAATCCAACCACATGAGAGGCACCACAGTCCTACCAACCTGCTGTTACAGTCCCATTTGCCCACTACCTCTGGTAATGCCCCAAACTGGAAATTCCATTTGTATTCCACCCCATCCTTCTTGGAGTCCTGTGTGTACAACTTGTTGGTATTTGCGGAAGACCAAAGCCCTGCTTGACCTGAGCCAGCACCCCACAAGCTGCAGTTTCCCTCCACGTTAAAAAAAACGCAGCTTTCCACTGCACGCGCTGCTGGAGACAGCGGCGGCAGCAGGTTTAGTTCTTGACGCAAGTCCAGCGGAATGATTTCATACCAGAGCCAAGCAGCCAGGTCCAGTTTTTGTTTGAATTGCCATTCAAAAGGAAGTCTTAATTTACCTGATAACGTACTCTGAATACACGACTGCTCCGCCTCCTTCAGAAGGAGGAGGATTAGTTATGAAATACCAGCCTGCGGCAGGAGAGAAGCCAGGCAGCGGGGCCAGGCAGGGAGAGGGATGCTCTCCCTCATGGGGAAGGAGGGAAAGTGTGGGACAGAGGGAAGGCGAGGGCAACGCCTCACCGACTAGGGACGCCTTTCCAGTGACTGAACAGCTACACGGAATCGGCAGCATCACCCACCCAGGGTATCAGCCGGTCACTTTGGGACTGTGACATCAGCATTAACCATGCCAACCTCCCTTAAAACTGCCCAGTATTTTTGAGGGATGTACTAAGAAACTCTGAGACTTGCACTTTAAGAATCTTTAAATTATTTTTCACCACCTTCTCGTTCAACAAACCTTAAAGAACTCATGGAAGTGATACGCCAGCCCGACGTACGGATCCTCCCCACCCCACGTTACACACTGCGGCAAGGCTGGCCAGGAAACCAGCAAGCATTAACGCTCAGGCACTAGAGCTGTGTGATGAAACACGTCTAAATAAATTTCATAGAGCAGATGCTGCAGGCACGTGTACTGCCCAGGTACGCACGGTCTCGTTCTTTGGGATTCTACTAGAGCCGCTGTCTTCAGATGCAAGGACTTAACACCTGCTAGGATTGTGTCCCACGACACAGTTTTGTCTCAACAGCAGTCAGCGCCGGGGACAAGAGAAACGGGAATAAGAAGTTTCCCTCTAGAAGGCAGGCAAGGACCCATTTCTCACGGTCTATATAAAGCTTGCCTGCACAGTTTATGAGGTTGTAGACATTTGTTTAACCCTGCAAACCAGTCAGATTCCATGATGGGAGGCACAGACAGGTCGCAGTAAAGGCTGCCAGTTATTTATCTTTAGAATGTAGCCTGCTCTACAAATTTCATCATCTAGCTTAGAATCACTGCTCCAACCCTGTGCTGTGAATTCCGATACGCTACTGAAAAAGAACAAAGTCCCTCAAAATAGGTGAAGGGGATGAAAATAGAAATGTACAAAAATTAAACAGATTCTCCATTTTATTTCCAATAAAAATTTAGATCCTAGATGGATACAGCATCTGTAAAATACAAGAACAGAATCACGTTAGAAATCCTGTTACCGGACTGTACTACTTGCAACACAAGTTTTGCAGTTATGATCTAGACCACCAATCTCCAACTACTATAAAAGCGACCCCCCCATTTACAGAGAGGAGGTGCAAGAATGACAAATTGTAGCAACATCCCTCGGAAGACATCGCATCAGAACTCTGGGCGATGGACCTAAAGGGACAGTCTCACTGCAGCCTTGTGGCTGAAACAGATCAAAACATTTGGGAGGCAGGAGAAAAACCTGTCAACAGGTAGGTATGGGAGTAGAAGGGTGCAAAAATAGTTGTACAAGATCCAGGGAAAAGAAATCAAGATAAAGGCACCCTGAAAACTGCCAGTAAGTATCTTGTTGCTAAAATAAATCCGCTTACCACCCGGATTCTGTGTCCAATGGCCTTGGCAGGAAGGTTGGAGCGGAACTTGGCACGAACCATGCCGCTGTTCCCGTGGGCGCGCGTTACCTTCCCCCAGATCACTCGTGTCCTGTTGGGCTTGCCGCCGGGGGTTACGGTGTTGCTGAGGGAAGAGAGGAAAAGAACTGCTGAGCACGCCAGTCACAGCTCCGTACGGGACTGACCAGTCACGGGCAGACAACACGGCCTCTCCAAGGCACTTCCGGAACTTTATTCCACAGCCATCTTTACCTGGACCACATTCCACTGATTTACCTGTGAAATCTGCTAGACCTGGGATTTTCACTATGCCTTCCAAATAAGGTAAGTATCACAGCTTGTAATTTGTCAGAAGCTCCACTGGAGAGCTATTAACAAGTCACAGAACTTAAACATTTGGAAAATGCTAATGCTAAGATGATCAAACTAAAAACTCAATTTCAACCGCTGGTATAAGACTGCAAAAAACTGCTTTAGAAGTAAAGCTATATGCCATCTTGAAGTGATGGTGGTCAAGTTAACAGTCTGATCAATTTTATTCAAGGCACTTCTGAACTCTAACAGCTATACTCAAAGAAAAAATAAGTGGAAGGGAATTAATAACTGTTCGTAAGGCCTCCACCAATGCCAGCACCGCAGAAGTGAGAGTGCTCTGGCCTGGGCATGCAAAAGCCAGGGTACCAATTCCTCCAGGCTTTACAAAATAATTCTGCTGTTAAAGTAACTCAATAGCTCATAGTACTGGACACAAGTTCACCTCACTTCAATTTACTCTATCAAGCTGCCTCCAGAGTTTGCCAGTCTCAGGCAAAATTTGTTTCTCATCCCATCTGCTCTTTAATGTATCATTTATAACACTGAATGATTATTTCACATAATTTCATGATCTGAATTAAGAACACATAGGCCAAATAAAGCAAAAATAACCAAGGACTTTTAAAACGAAACCAACCCAGAAAACTGGTCTACACAGTAGTACTCCATGGACATTCTACTGATAAAGTGAGCCCAATTTACATCTGTTCTAACAAAAGCTCTATAAACAGACTACTCACATCCTGGTATTTTCAAAAGCTGATAGAGGACTTGGCTAATTTAGCATAACAATAAAAAGCTACTTACTTTTTAGCTTTGTACACATAGGCACACCTCTTGCCCAAGTAGAAGTCTGTCTCCTGACGAGCATAAACACCTTCAATTTTCAGAAGGGCAGTGTGCTCCCGCTGGTTTCGGAGGCCACGTTTGTAGCCAGCAAAAATGGCCTTGCACCACAGCCTAAAGGTATTGAAAACATTTACAAATTATAATTCACTCCAAAGTATCAAATGTAAAAACAAATAACGTGCTGTTTCAGTAGAAACTACTTCCACACCAGTAGAAATTTAGCTGAGGAAAAACCCCACTGCTTTTGCTTTTACTTAATTACTGCAAATCCTTACATTCAGTCAACAGAGGAAAGTTAAGTAACTGGGACAGGAAGCGTTTATGCGAACTTTGTGTCTTTCTTCTTGTTATAAACTTCTGACACTACAGGCTTCATAGGAGCACCAAAGTGCTTCAACATTAATAGGTGTTAGGTTTTCAAATGTCTACAAACACTTTGTGATGAGTAAATATCACTTTTTTCTATACACCGCATAAACTGAGTCTCCTGCATTGCAGTAACTGCTATAGGAGATGTTAACTGCTGTTAATTTGCAGCCTCAAAGGAATGAGCTGCAGTCTGTGGGGACAGCCAGAGAGACAGCCCCACATGCAGCGGACAAGTGACATGACACAAACTCCTCAACAATTCTTCACGACAAAGACCTGTCCGTACTACACGGGTAAAGCAATTATAAGGCTCATTCCACAGATCATGTACGCATCATGACTGTCTCAACTGCATCCAACGTCTGTCCCATAATACAGCAGTACTAAACGAAGCTATCCAGTCCTACCTTCCACACATGCACAACAGAAAATAAACTCCACAGATAAATATTAAGACAAAACGCTCATGAGATTCAGATTCAATCCCTCCACCATTTACCACCTCAATCCCTGTATCCGTAAGAAAACTCGATAGCATAGTCGCTCCCTTACTCAAGGAAAGAGTATGTCAAAGCCTCACTGCCCGCTGAAGGTTCACACACCCTGTGCTAACAAAGCCACCGTTAGTATCCCGCACCTGCTGACGGGCCCGGGAGAGCGCGGCGCACCGCACGAACAGCTACCGCCAGTTTAAGGCGGAGGCTTTAGGAAAGAGAGACGCAACTGTAGGCGTTTAACAGAGAGCCCAGCAGGACACCGGGCAGAGCAGCTGTCCTGGAAAATGACGGCAGCCACAGGAAAACAGATCATTGCCCGCAGCTTTAGCAAAACACTCTCAGAAATGCTCAGTTTGCAAGACAGCCTGTCAAAAGTACACTGTAACAGCGAGCCGAGAGCCATCTCGGCGGAGCAGGTCACTCACCTCCCGGTCATGGTGTCCTCCTGAAGCCCTGGTCCCAGCAGGCCTAGAAACGACACGCAAGCCGTGAGCCTCCCGCTCCAGCCGAGCGAGGTCCGGGGGCCAGAACATCCGATCGGCCGGGGCCACCCGCAGCACGGCGACGAGGGCACGAAGGCCACCAGCCTACCCAGAATGGGCTCCACCTCACGGGGGAGGGAAAGGGAACCCTCCGCTTCCCCACAGAACGGGACGCTCCAGGCGCCTCAGCCCCCCTTCATCTGCGGGCCTCAACCTGCGGCCGGGCCCATCTGCCGCGTATCGGCGCCATCCCGCCTTCTCCCGCTCCGCACGGCCCCAGCCGCAACGCCCCGGGAGCCCCGCGCCCGCCGACGGCCCCATGGCGGGGGAAACTCCCCTCCCGCCCTTCACCCCGCGCCGCCGCTGCCCACCTCAGCCCCGCGGCGCCGAACCAAGATGGCGGCGAAAGGGAGAGCGGCCGCGCTGCCTGCCGGGATATGGGCAGGAAGGACCCCCCGCGGGCGGCCGCCGGCACCGCCTGAGCGGGCAGAAGCGCGGCGGCCCCGGCGGGGTGGGTACGCCGGCCCCCAGCGCCGTCTCTCGCCCCGTCCCCCGCCTCCCCTTTCTCCTCCGGGTGGCGATCCGGGGAGGGGCGGCCCCAGCCCCGCCGTGCAGGCACCCCCTGGGCAGCCCCGCGAAGCCCCCGGAGCGTGGTGGTCGCCATGGAGACGGGCGCCGCCGCCGCCGCCGCGTCCCGGTGAGCGCCGCAGCGGCCGGGGCCGGGCCGGGCCCAGCACCGGCAGCGGGCGGGCGGGCAGGGGGTGCCCGGTCCGGTACCGCCGGCCCAGCCGCTGTGGGCAGGGCCCTGCGGCCGCCCGGGGTGGGAGCGGGAGGGTAAATCCCGGCGCGGAGGTTGAGGGGAGGCCGGGCAGGGCGAGCGGGGCCGCAGCCCGGCGGCGAGACCGGCTGCGGCGGTGGAAGCAGCCGAGGAGCCCTACGAGGGGGCAGCGAGGAGGTGAAGGGCAGCGCTTGGTGCCTGTGGGGCGGCCAGGGCGGTGGGGCCCTCTGCTGATGGCTGCCCTCCGGGCCCTGCCCCTCTTCTCCGTTCTCGCCTTGAATTAGTGAATCACCTCAACACTTATTTTACCCCCAGTATCGCCTCAGTGACAGAAAACGCATATTTCCACGCTCAGATCCCTGTCACGGAGTCACAAATTCCTGTGTTTTCCTAAATAAGAATAGGTGGAAGCAAGTACTTACCCATTTTCCCAAGTCAGGGCCATTTACTCCTGATTTCTGCCACTTCTCTCACACAGCCAGAAACTGAGGTGCATTTTCAGTGCTTTAAGTGATTTAGGAACTTAATCCAATACAGTTGTAGCGAGGTGGGGGTCGGCCTCTTCTCCCCAGTAACAAGCGATAGGAGGAGAGGAAACGGCCTCAAGCCGCGCCAGGGCAAGTTTAGGTCGGATATTAGGAAAAACTTCTTCACTGAAAGGGCTGTCAGGCACTGGAACAGGCTGCCCAGGGAAGTGGTTGAGTCCCCATCCCTGGAGGTGTTTAAAAGAAGGGTAGACGTGGTGCTCGAGGACATGGTTTAGTGGTGGACTTGGCAGTGATAGGTTAACGGTTGGACTCGATGATCTTAAAGGTCTTTTCCAACCTTAACGATTCTATGATTCTATGAAATGTGCCCTGACCATCCAGACTTTCACTGTAACTTTATTCCTAAGTGTCTTAAGCTGCATTTGAGTGTGTGCCCAGTGCTTTTATGAAAGATTGGATCTCAGGAGCAAAATCTACTGTCATCTTGTCACCAGCTGGGCTTGGAGAGCTTGAGCCTGGACTGAGGAATTAGATCCCGATCCAGGAGGAGAATTAAGTCTCTCTGTACTTTGTTGGGCCAGGGTAGAAGCACTCAATGCCTTGTAAGGATGCATCAGCAGAGGTTTTTCTTAGAGAGATGAAATTGTTAGGAAGTAGGAGCAGAGAGGCGATGGGATATTATGAACTCTCCAAATTATTCTGTTGGCTTCTACGTTAAGGAAGAGGTAGAAAGCAAAGCAATCCTCAGTAATCTACGCAATTAACAGTATCAAATGTGTGCTAGGAACCGCTGCTCAGAGAAAGGACACAATCCCTGCTTTGAGGAGAATGAACTATCTGTCAGAACACTCTGTTTTCCAGCAGTAGAGATGCCACAGCAAATAATTGCTCCCTAAAGCTTATCTTTTCCTGTCCCATACAGATTTAGTCCCATATGGGACATAGAGCTAAAAGTAGCACCACATCTTTCATTCCTGCGCTCGGTTCTCCTGGGTTCTCACCAGTACAGCCTCAGAGAGCCTCAGAGAGCAGGAGCAGAAAGTCTTTCTCTGCAGTCAGGACGAAACCTAAATTGCATCTCTAAGCGAAAACCAAGATTACTTCAGCTTTTCAAGGTTTCTTTTCTATATAATTTATATATATATATATTTTTTTTTTTTTTTAAATGAGCAGGATGGGAGAAATGTGCATCCAGGACTCTCACACAGCAGAGGGAGTTGCAATCCCCAAAGGAACAGGAGGCCGGACCTTTTATACAGTTGTTTTAAAAATTATTTCTTGATATGTTTTTCTTTCCTTTTAGATCAGCAGGGAAAGAATGTCAACCTAAACGCTTGGGGGAAGCTGAATCCTGCACATACCTCTTTTTTATTATTAATAGAGTTTAATGAAGGAGTTGAGCAAAGTGCAGGGATTAATGTCAATGCCAATGGCTGAATCAGGATGGTCTGTGGGCACTGTGTTAACACTAAAATCCAGGGAGAGCAGCTTGCTATTTGTACTGTTTCTTGATGCCCCAGACAGCGGTTTCCTTCTCACTTCCAAGTCAACATACGCCCAGAGCGTACTGGCTTGGCACATGCATCTGCTGAGTGAGTATACGGTTATAAGAGGAGACATATAGGAGGAGCAAACCAGCAGGCTTTAGAGAAACATTCCAGCCGTGGGCTTTCTTAACACACATTAATATCTTGAGTTAATTCTCTCTTGGACAGAAGCTGCTGATAGGATAGAGGAAAAGCTATTGCATCCTCCTTTGTTTCCAAATCAGTCACTTTTTCCTATGAGAGCTTCAAGTGTTATTTCTTCTTTCAAGAATGCTGTTGTAATCATCTGTCACAGCTCTTCCACAACAATTTTTTTTCACCATGTTTTTAGCATTAGGACTCCACATGTAATAGATTATTCTCATGTTGTTTAGACTCAAAATATGGATCACTGATTTCTTAAAAAGATAAAAATGAGTAAAACATTTTAAAAGTATTTTATTAGTGCCTGTTGATTGAAAAGAGACATTGTCTGACTTTCTCCATGTACAAATACTTAATTTGTGCATCTCCATTTCTATCACTGATTGCAAGTTTGAAAAGAAAGGAAAAATGATGCTTTTAGTTTATTATGCAGATTATTAGTTATTTATTTGTTAATGATATTACCGGATTCCTATCTCAAGCTGTAGCATTTTTTTTTTTTATAATTAAGAGAAAAGAAAGAAAAAGCCTCAGAAGGGAGGAAATCAGTTCCTGCTTAGTCATAGGTGACCATCAAAAGCCCTGAACAGTGGGATTAATTAGGTAAGTCAGTATAAATAGTAGAAGGATAGTAAACATATTGATAATATTCAGAATCACTCCTTTGCTGTTATCTTTTCCTGCCATGATTTAAGCACACTTCTCCTTGAAATAATTTAGGGTGCCTCTGCCATTATCTTGTCTGAAAGGCTGTTCCATATCTTCATCCGTTCAGAAGTTAGAAACCGTATCATAATTGCCTGACTTAGGGGAAATTACACTCTTTTGGCCCTGGACCAGTATTATCCTTTAACTTAAATAGCTCTTTCTCTCCCTGGTATCTGCTCTTCATATGTATTTACAGAGACTACTCACAGTCCTCAAGTCTTTTAACCTCTTGTAAAAGAGAATTCCTATTCCCATGATCACCCCACTAGTCGTCTTCTGTACCTGCGCCTGGTTTTTAACACAAATGACTAGAAACATGCACTATGTCTTATCTGAGGTTTACTGATGCCTTATGCGGCGGCACTAATACTTCTTTCTATCTGCTGAAAATACCGGTCCTGCTACATCATAGCACTTTGCATTATTCATCGTTCATAACATTGGAGTCATGCCACCCCTGAACCCTCTCTTCCACCCTGTGCTCCTGACCTCATAGCAGAAATTCTTGTGAAAATCCTTAATGCAAGACTGTGCACCTGGTAGTCTTGCATTCTGAGATATTATTCAGCTAATCGAAGAAAAGGGTCTAGGCTGAAAGGAGCACTATCCCAGTCTCATTGACTACACGTGTAGTTGTCGTGAAAAAGACTGCCACTCGCACACTAGGCTTTCCAGTTGTCATCTTATGCACAAGGAAAGCCGTGTCCTGTTACAAAGGACAGTACATTTCAATATGTGTTGCATTAAACAACTTACTGCAAGAGACAGGGACATCAAGAAACAAATATATAAGATCTAAGTTGTTTTTGTTTGTTTTACCTATTATGTTATTAATAGACACCTACTAAACCTGCGCTGAAAAGTGACCCCTATTTTCTGCCCAAGTGAAATTAATTGCACGTTCCAACTGTAAATTACTATATTTTCTTCAACAAAAACAACAAAAAAGGACGAGGACAAACGGTAACGATTTCAGAGAGGTTATAATAAGTATGCATTTTTAAAATACTTGTGAGGTTGCTTATGAAAAATCACAGATTTCCAGTGATCTAGAGCATAACTGCACCTAAACCTCTTTAATTTTCATAGAACGTGGCCATGTCTTACCCTGTTAATCATGCTAATAGGCATTGTCTGATGTATTTCCTTGGCATGCTTACAGATTGGACTGTAATATTCTGCAGACCTAGAATATGTTTATTCAAGGGTTTTACAGATGGTGCAAATCCAGTTGCAGGTATAGCAGCCAAATGAAGATTTTGTTAGTGGATGTTGATGCGTCCATTGCCATGACATTCAGGATCTCAGTCATCTCAGATTCCAGTTGTGCTAGGTGTTATACAAGAAATCGCTGTTTTGTGAATATAGGGTTTGGAGGGATTGTCTAATGGCTTACCAAAACATTAAAAATCTCAGAGAATTTCTCCATTGTTATGCAGGTATTTTCTTACGCATTTTTCTAAATGGTCCAATTTAACTTGGATTAATAGTGAATTTCCACCATTCCCTAGATGTGCTTTCACAATAGTCCATCTATAGGCAAGGCAAAGGGATGCCTAAGTGTACATCAGAGCAGTTTCACATTTGAAATGCAATTTAAAATAAACCAGCACAGAATGTTAAAGGTAGTTTACTTCGTCCAGATATTGGTTCTTCTTTGACTTTCAGCATCTTCAGGTGCTAACAGTTCCTGCTGGGGGGATTGGGATCATAAAAATGTTAAAGCTACACAGTAATAACGAGGAATGATTAGAGCAGGAAGGTTCACCATCTGAGATTTTATAAGACATATGGATTTATTTATTTTTTTTTTTTTAAAAGGCACCTTCATTCCATTGTTTCCCAAAGAACAAAGTCCGTCATGAAGCACTGCTCCCCCTTGAACTGAACGGGGAGGCCACCTCACCCAGTTTGTGCCTTCCATATCCGTTCCCTTCCCAGCCTATCTACCCAGATCTATGGTAGGAGGCACCAGGACCTACTTTGTTTTGTGAAAGCTAAACATTCCCACTGTCCCTGAATGCAGCCATTAGCAGAGCATAGCTCCTCTTATAAACTGTGTATGAAAGGCTATAAACAAAGCTAGGGAAGTATATGAAAGGCTGCAAATAAGGCTATTTCAGGTCTACCTTTAGTTTAAACGACTGTTACTAACACTATACTGTCTTTCTCACTGGTATCTTTTGTCTTTGTTTCTCTTAGCAAGAGCACAGAGACTAAAGAAATGGAAAAATTCACTCATCTGGAAGCTCTGCTGTTTACTGCTGTGCTGGAGAATTGTGTTGACCAGCTCTCAATTCTTGGGTATATCATGCCGGTTTCATGTGAGGGCAAGACAGACATCAGCCATGTATGTGCCTCTATCCTTGCTCTTTAAAGAAATCTCTCTTGGTTTTCTTCTTGTCTTGGTTTTATGTTTTCTAGCAGCATTTTTTAAATATCAACTCAGATACCTTTTCTGCAAAGTGCTCCATGACCCTTGCGTGAAGCAGCACAATAAAAGTGCACGGATGACCAATTGTAATATTTATACTGCAGCATCACCGAGAAGCCTTTGTCGAGACTTTGTGCAAAGGACCCTGCTGACCCAAGATGAGGTTCCTGGGCTTATAATTTTAAAATCGCAGTGGTTAGATGACAAGCAAAGGATTAGGGAAAAGGAAACAAAACACATCTAGGTTCTTATACAGATACGTGGATATTTTAAAAAAGCAAAAGAATAGGATATTTGAAAGTACTCAAAACCAAGGTATTCCTGTTCCTCTCTAAATCCATGCTAAAGTTCCTTTAGTCCCCATGGACAATGAATTAAGAAAGATTCCACTTCAAAATATATTATTAACTACCTGTTCTCAATGACCATTATTAATTAGTTGATTTCTAATAGGCATGATAACTAAGAGGGTTTGGGCAGAGGTATAAAGAACAGAGAAGCCCTAATGCTCAAGCAGACGTTTGTTGCTGTGGAGGGAGGTGGTGTGATATTTCTGGTAGCTGATAGACATAGGAAACAGGATGGGACCATCCTGAGGGGTACATGGTTCTGTTGTCATATATTTTAAGTGACGTAGCAGGCTGGTTCCAGTTTAAGCAGGTTTGAAACTCTTTTTTAAGAGGAACTCAAAAAAGAAAAACGTGTGTGACCAGGATGGAAATAAAAACTGGGATCCGAGTTTTCAGATCTAATGCTGTTCACTCTGTCTAATGTACCACTTCAGAATGCAAGAGGAAGGTAAATCAATATGTGGTTTTCTACGTGTTTCCTTTCCATACTACCTTCTTTTCAAAAATGCCATTGCAAAGCAGCCAAAGCTGGTGGTACAGTAAATTTCAGGGCGTGAACGATGCTTAGACTGTGCAATAGAGGGCACTCCTTCCCTTAAGAGAGTCCTGTGAGCCAACCTTACCTGTTTCCAGAGGATGCTTCTCCCTCACAGAGCTGGGTGGGAAACCTCTTACGTGCCAGCAGCAAAAACACAGCGAAAGAGCATATCTCTAGGACAGTAGGAGTTGTTCTTCTTCAGACACACAGACTCAGGTTGATAGACCTACTAAAGGTACACTTAAATTATAGAGAAAACACCTTAGCTTTTCTCTTCAATCACAGATGCTCATTTTTACCAACTCACTTCTTAAAACACAATTGTCTCACAGACTGTAAATGCTTCTTGTGTTCTTAAAGATGCCAAAACAAATATAAAAGGAAACAATTTCAAAACAAGAAAATGGCTTAAGGAAGCTACTTGCTAACTTTGGTGCTCTGTAATTTGCTACTCCTCCCTGTTTCTCAGTTTACATTTGGCTGTTATTGTATTTGTAGAAGACCTGTACTTGCAAAGCATCCTGGAGCTCTGTCAGTCAACAAATCAATGACATTTTCAAAGACTGACATCTAAATTTCCGTTGATGACATTTTTGAGAGGATTAATCACAGTGTTGGCCAGCACCTCACTGATTCTTCCAAATCGGGGGCTCTTGTACATCGCTTCACGCAGTGCATCCCCCAGAGGAAGGCAGCCTTTCTATTTGCTGAATTTTGGGCAAAAGATAAACAGCTAGGAGACTACACAGATGGTAATACATGCGGTTTACAAACTCCCTGCTCTTACATAGTTATTTGGTAATTATTAGTGGGTAAGTCCCTACTGTTTACAGACAATCCAGTTATAGCCTGTCTTGAACTTTCCCAGACATTGAAAAACATCTATCAGAACATTCATAAAATGTACATTATATTAAAGCAGTTTGTTTGCCAAAATTAGTTCTTTCTGAAGTATAGCCATCACCAGCAAACTACTCAAACCCTTTTTTTCTAATTAACTATGTAATTTTCATTTGTCGGTGTATACTTTGCATGCGATTCATTTAATTTAATGTAAATTTAACTGTCCAAAAATTAAGCATGTAGTCACCTAGACTCCTTCTGTAGTCAGTGGCGACTCAGGCACTGCCAGAGGCTGATTCAGCCCATCCGGAGATGCCCAAGGTGCTCAGAACAAAGCAGCCCCTTGTGGTGCCCTGCATGCTGCCCTCACAAACTACGGCAGCAGCATCGCAGACCACTAATGGAGTAACTTCTTGGAAGTACTACTGGCATACACAGTGGCTGCCCCGACCGCTTGTTTCTACTCTGCCCTCTGTGCTCTGTTGGCGCAAACGTGTCTGTGGTTGTGGAGGGATCTGGACTGAGAACTGGTGCTGCTAAAAAGAAACTTTCTGGTTTTCCTTTTTGCTGGAAAATGTTTCAGCTCAGTGAGTTCTCTAATCCATTTCCCCAAGCAGGCAGGGTGGCGAGTGGGCAGCTAGGGACTAGGATGGGGCTGGCAGTGACTGCGTTAGCTGGCTTCAGCCGTACTGCTATTAAGTCTTCGCCAAAAGGGCTGTCAGGCATTGGAACAGGCTGCCCAGGGAAGTGCTTGAGTCTCCATCCCTGGAGGTATTTAAAAGAAGGGTAGACGTGGTGCTCGAGGACATGGTTTAGTGGTGGACTTGGCAGTGATAGGTTAACGGTTGGACTCGATGATCTTAAGGGTCTTTTCCAACCTTAATGATTCTGTGATTCTGTAAGTGTTTAGCCACAGAGATGCTGGTAGGTGGGCAAGAAAATTTTCTCTTTTAACGTCCCAGTGTATACACCTGCATTCTTACACATAGCACATAAAGCAGAGAAATTCCTAGAAGCGAGGCCTCAGCTGATTTTATAGTGTGCTTTTGCTTTTCTGGGGCTTTTTCTTTTTTAGTAAAATTGTACATAGCCACAAGATACCCTTCCATGTAGAAGAGAGCTGCCAATATTTTGAATTTCTTCTTTGAATTGATGTTATGAATGAACTCTCAAAAAACTAGCTAAGCAGATAGTTGATGTCTATCACTTCTATTTCCACACATCTCAGCCCTTGTTATAACAATAATATTGCAGGGAAAGGTCATGGTGACAGGCAGTGGGAAATGGGTAAGATGGAGAGAAGGTGGAAAGGAAACAGGCTAACAGTCTTCCAGTATGTAAAAGCTGCTGCAAAGGATGGTATGATTTGTTCTCTGTGCCTATGGAGACTAGGACCAGAAGCCAGGGGCTCAACTGCAGCCAAGGAGAGAAAAAAAACTTTCTTATGGTAAAGATTGTTGCGATGTGCTGGCACTGGCAGGAGCAGGCTGCATAGTCTCCATTGCTGAAGGTCGTTAAGAACATGTCAGGAATGACACAGTCTGAACCATCATCTCTTGGGGCAGATGAATTCACCTTTTGAGGCCTTTTCTAGTCCCGTCACTTTAGGACTTTCGATCCCATAAACTTCAATAAGCCTACATTGTGTGTTCAAAGCTAACCAAGGTAAGTGTTTCTGCTCTTCTACTCTTTGCAGAATGTAACATACACTATCAACTGCTCTTAGTGTAGTTTATTATTCATTTTTCTTCCACTCACATAATGTTGCAGGGGGCTTATTTCTACTGCCCAATGTGCAAGCAGGTCTCTCTTATTCCCTTTTAGACTGGCATCCAGGAACTGAAAGAAATCATAGAGACCCAGAAGGAGCTGGACATGAACCGCCAAGAGCTTATATCAGCAAGGCAAGGGAGTGGGGAAACGGTTACCTCCGGGTCTCTGGAAAGCATCGAACCCAAGCAGCAGCTGGGGAAAACGGAACACGTAAAAAGTACCCATCATCTTTCCAACAGGGCCATGAAACACAGTGCTCTGTCTGTGAAGAAACTCAGAAAAATTCAGGCTGACAGGTGAGTAAAGTACAAATATGATGACTGTGGGGGATGATCAGAGCTGTAAAGCAAAAATACAAGCTTCCCACTCTCCCACTGCTGGTGTACCTCAGCCTCGGTCAGGAAGGAGTAACTCTAAAGAGAGCAGTGGGGTCTAGCTTCATAGGCCATTTAGTTCTGGCCTTTGCTTGCCTCGGGATGCCAAGTAATGACAATCAGTTTATTTTGAATGGAGTTGCAAAATATTACCCAGTTGATAATGGTTGCTTGGGTGGAATTCATGCCAGGTACTAGCCAGTGCTGATGTTCTGGTATCTGGAGTCAGGTTCTCCTAGCAGATATGTACAGGCAAAGTGGGATCTGAGCATTGTCTCGTGAACTCAGTTATTCTGCAGGGCACGCTCTATGGCAGCTACTGCCATTCTCCTTTATAGAACAGATAATGTATATAAAGACCAAAGAGTTTCTTTCTTTTTTAAAATAAATTTTATTCCTGCACATAATCCAGTGCCTTGATTTGCAGAAATACCAGCAGTCTTTGGCTTAAAAGACAGACTGGGGAGCTGAGCATTCAGTATGTGTTTTTCTGCATCCTGGCTTCTGTCCTTTAACGTTATTTCAACAAAGGGCTTAAAGAAGATCCTAACACAAATGAGGAAAATGCAGCTAAAATATAAATACCACATGCACCATGAAATTCAGTAACCTGGGCAAGCCCGTGTATTTGTTAAGATCAGCTTAGGGCTGTACTGGGATATTTTGGCACCCAGATATCCCTGCATAGACACACTTGTCTGCATCCCCAGGTCTCATTTCCCAAGATCCACCTATCTGTCACCACTACTGCAGGCCAGCAGCACAGTCTGGCACAACATGGATATGTTTGGGCCTCTTTGCTGTTTCCTAGAGTAGCATTAGGGGCAGCATTTTTAAATTATAAACTTCAACCAACTCCTAATACAGGGTTCTCCAGATGTGCAAGAAGCAGATAGCATGGGAGAAGCACTCCTGGGTTTGATAGGACATAAGAACAGAAATGGGATCTTATATTTCCGTACCTTTTTAGCTGTAAACAATAATAGATAAAGGTGCCAGACACTGTAGTATCAGCACCCATAAATTACTGTTGTGTTCCTTTTCCTCCTGGCAGGCAGTATGCAACTGATGTCATTACAGTCACTATGAAAAAGATGCAGGAATCGGGAACATTTAATAGCCTAACAGAAGCTAATGAGAGAGAGAAGGCAAAAAAGAGCAAGATTCATGACATCCTCACCAGGTCAGTGCTGTGTTCAGTACTTCCCTGCTTACCTGCTGAAAGCCAAAGCCCATTTGGGCTCAGTACATGCTAAAAAGGAAAAAAAAAATCCCAAAATACAGAAAGGATTCTGCTTTTCAACTTGAATTATTCTGTCTGCTTTACAAACTGCACTTCTTTCCCCTTCAGAAAAAAATAACTGATGGTTCTGATACCGATCTGAGCTAGGAATTGCCTGAGCTTTGACCACAGTGGACACCAGTGTCTGCATTAATGCAAATGCTGCCCCATATCAATTAAAACATAATGTGATGTAGGAGCTCCCTGATCTTTAACTCTTGTCCCCAGTGAAAGCCGGAGCAACAGAGAATCTGTTCAAACCAGGGCCAGCAACATATGGTCTTTAGGTTATGTGGTGCCCATGAGAATCTGCTCTGACCCATATGCTAATATGCTCCCTTTTCCCAGTAGCAGCGAGGGGCTAGCACAGATGGTAACAGAGGCCATTGTCTTATTTAAGGCTAATCCACCAGCCACTGCACTATTGATCCTCTTCTGTCCCAAATCTTATTTGGGATTTGTTATCATCTCAACTCAAACTGGTGATTCCTTAGCTCAAACTTCTGTGCACTAGAGGTCTGGAGGTTTTTTTTTAGCATCGGAAGCCCTGGTTCAATCCCAAGTCTGTCAGAGAGAATAGCAGTCATCAGAGAAATATTTGATCATTTTAAAGCTACGTTGTCATGAGTCCAGCCTACTGGAACAGCTCCAGTGGTGGCTCAGGGGTCTGCCTCCGGGGCAGGTCCCCAGCTTCCAGTGAAATGCGTGATTTCAAGCACGAAACCCAACGCTTCCACTGTCTAAAATGAAGGGATTTATTGTTTATCCATGGTAGGGACAGAAAGTAAAAATGAAAGCAGCAATTGCTTGTGGGATAACTATCCAATAATGGAAGGTGGAAAGGAGCAGACAAATTATAATCAGAAAGGACATAATCCTTTTTATTCCATTCTGTCAATCATATCTAGCCACTATGTTGTCTGTTCTACTATACATTCTTTTCATGGAATGAACTCAATCTGTCTTTCAATATAATATCTACTTGTCTGGTTTTGTGTCAGCATACCAGTCTGAAAGCAGTCTGCAGTAAGACTGGAACTCCTTACCAGGAGCTTTTGTTCATCACAGTCACCCAGCTAAGGACTCTGAAAACGAAATGCATGTTTGATGTTAAGGTTGGGATAGGGTACGAAGTCTCAGGTACCAACTGTAGTATTTACTGGCTTTAAATCAAATCATAAGCATAAAAACTTAGAAAAGCGCTCCAAGTGAAATAAGATAAGACCTAGAACATTACTGCATCTGTTTTGTTTTAGACAGGTAAACACCTCTCTAGCTTTTGGCCTTCACTCATATCCCTTCATGGATCTCAGAACCTGAGGCAGTGTTTTTTGGAAGATTTTAAGTCTGATATGAAAAAACCATTCTCGATCCATATAATGAAACTTACACAATTTGGCACTGTCTGCTGATTAGGCATGCTTCTGCACAGAATCAGGGAGATTTTTACCTGAAATGCAGGAACTGTGACTCAGTGATAGGCATCTTCCCTCTCTGCTATAGGAATCGCATCATCCTCAAGTCCACTCCAGGCTTTCAACAAGAGCCTCCCCTGGTTTTTGGCTCATTCTCCCTTTCATTCCCATCCTCTTTGCTCAGTCTGTGCACCTCTTCTTTCAGGGTTTACTTACCAAGTCACTAGCTTTGGTGAAAACTCTCTGTTTCTGACTTGCGGATGCGCTGCCTCCCCGAGGCTCAGAGCGAAGAGATGAATGCCTTTTTTGCTACCTAGCCACGGGAAGCAACTTGTCTTCTGCTGGTCAGAAGAAGCAGGCCAAGCTTTTGTGTGCGCTTCTTTTAGTTCAGCTGTTAGAAACTCACGGAGTGAGCAGGAGAAGCGGGGCAGTGTTCAGCTAGGTGCCGCAATGTACCAGGAGACAGGAAGTCCCCCTTCCAGGTAACCAGCCTTTGTCTTTTTTGAGATATTCAAGTGATTGTATTTTCTCCTTTTTCTTCAGGGAGGAGGAAGGAAAGAAGGAGATAAAGTCACTCGAGAAACAGCTGCAAGACGTCAAGAAACAAACTGAAATAGAACTTCAGGTGAGATCACTTAGCACTGGGCATCACGCCAGGGGGGAAGCCTGTTAGCAAGCTCGCCTCTGCTTCCCGGAAAGTAGCACTCAGATGAGAGGACGTGTGGGATATATAGTGATCCATCAGTTAGGAATGTAGAAGCAGAATAATTGCAATAACGATTTGTATTCTGAATAAGCCTGCTAATGACTTTAAGAGCAGTGTCCAATGGTTTTCAAATGGGAGCTCAAAATGCTCGTGATCATGAGAGACTATGATCAAATTAGAATACCCCCAAAACACTGCTGGGAGTGGCAAAGCACGGACATCTGCCATCAATAGGAAAGAGGTTATCTGCAGATAGCAGTATCTAAGGTTCTGTCATACTTACTCATGCAGACGTGACACCTAGCACAGATGAAAGTGTGACGATGAGGGAGTGAGAAAGACACCTGGCATAAGGGCATGTCATTTTTCTACCTACAATTTTGTGCGGGGAAAATGTCATAATTTTAATCTATTTTTCTAGGCTTCCAGTTATTAGAAAATCCCGAACATGGGAGTCCTACACAAGGGCAGATCAATGTTATTGCGCATACGCTGTCAACTTGATCTTTCTGGAAAGCTTCAGCCCTTCTCTCTGCAGCATGCAAATGGTGTGTGCGTGCATGGTAAATCTGGGGCATTCTGGACGCGTCAGACTTGCTACACGAGTGCACATCAATTGAATGGCACATCACTGGTCACTTTGATGCTCACCAGACAGCTCAGACTTGATGCTTATGCGTGCTTTAGAGCAAAAGCACACGCGGTTCTGTGCAGAAACATGGAAACGTAGCCTAGCCCTGCTGAGGCAGGAAAGAGTGTGTGATAGCAAACAAGCAAAAGGCAGGCAGGTTCAGAGCTATACAAGGACTGGAAGCAGGAACAAGAATCTGACGCTTGGTTCAGTACTGAGCAAGAGGACAGCAAGGGCACCTGAGGAAAGAATCGGTGTCACTGCATTTTGTCTTTGGACAAAAGTATGGACGGTCATCAAGCCAGGATATAGTTGGCTACAGAGAGGACTTTTAAGCCACTGACATGCTGGTGAAGTACAGTTTATAGAACATGGAGGTTTTGTTTCGCAGCCTGGATGTATGTGCAGTGGAAAGTTTAATTGTAAATATAGGATGGTTGTAAGAACATGAAGGCTCTGGTAGTGCATGCAGCTATCTATCACTGACGAAACACCAGAAATCCAGGGGAGATATTAGAACAGCAGAGAAGAAAGCAGGAATGTACAAGATGGGAAAATTCATTTAGGTCAGTACTCATCTACTAGCGGAGATCCTGGAAATGCATAACGTACACTGGGAAGTGTAGCAGGATGCAAATAACACTGGAAAAAAAACTGTGGACATAACAGAGAGGAGAAAGAAGAGGAGTCACTGAAGGAAATGGAAAGTTAGCAAGTGAGGGGACAAACCAATACATGACAGCTGTGGGAACAAAAAGACAAATGCAGGATGAAGTTTTTTCCCCTACAGATTTGAGCAGAACCTCTAAAGGACGTAGAGGTCAGAGCCAGGACTGAAAAGGGAAACTGTATACCTCAGTGTATACTTACTTACTGACACTGGAAATGGTATGGCAGCCTATTTCCAGGCCCTATGGGACAACCCAAAAGTCCCTTGACATCTGTGTGGCAGTTAAATGAAATAAGCTGGATAGTTTGTCCGGCTCAGAGACCGTATGTTGTCTGTTTGCTTCTGCACACTGTCCCTGCTCGGTCAGATTCTGACGGCTCCGGGGAAGTTCCCGTTCTCCCACTCCCCAAGCTAGTGAATACGATGAGGTAGTTCTTCTGTGTAGCGCTCCTCAAACCTCACTGCGTCTGTGCAGACAATGTACGTATCCGGTTCTGGTTTAATGCCTTCCCAGGGATTGGTGTATAGGGGGCTGTAATCATCCCGTCTCACACTAGCGGCAATCTCCCGGCACTGTGCAGTCAGGCTGGGCACTGCTCTGTGTCCTGCCCTGCACCTCTCCTGCCTCTTGCAGTCATAAGGAGGTGTGTAGCTCCTGTGCTGAGAGGCTGCTCTTCTCCATGTTCTTTCAGTACCTTCTGCTAATTAGGTTCTTGCTTTTTGCCTCATCAAGTGGGATCGGCACTCATCTGGGATTTTGTTTTTATATTTCCAGCTTAAAAATCCTTTTCTGGGCTTCCTTATAGTTTCAGCTTTGATAACAAATCAAAGACAAGACTACTTTCAAGTACTGCTTTCCTCCTGTGCCAAAAATAATGGTGTCTCACTGTGTCTCCCAAGGGAGAATAATTTCTGTTCACTTCATATGGGATTTTCCCATAGGCAGTTTTACAGAGACTTGCATGATTTGTCACCTTGCCAACTAACTAAAAACAAAAATACAGCTTGCTGATTTGGGAGTACTTTGAACAATAATAATGCACAGACCTGTTGACAAAAGCCTACACAGTTGTCTCCAGTCTAGTGGATGAGAAGACAAAAGCGAGCAAATCTAATCATGGAACCAGAAAAACACGGCCTTTGCTTGTTGCCTGTATATTTATATTTTCAGCCTTGCTACCTCTTAATGAGATGCTAATTAATGCTGTATTAGCCTGCTCAGCTCATTTTTCTTTCTAATGGAACACAAATCAAATGCTAAATGTTCTTATTTATTTTGTTTTCTTTCCTCTTGGAAAGCACCGATGTCTCTAAAGGAGCTGAAACGATCAGTCTGGGTTTGCTCTTACCCCTCCGTGCAGGAGCATCACCGATAGCTCTGCTTTGGCTGCAGGAGTTCTGTTTGCTGCTGCAGTGTTCATTTTCTAGCTTGTACAAAAACACTCGCTTTCTCCGGTTTCCTGGACAAGTGATGGCAGTCTGTGCAGATTTTGAAACAAGTTAATATCGTATAGGTTCATATAGTTTTAATATAAAAATGTAGGGAATGTAAACTTTAGAATTCCTGCATTGCTATTCACCCAAAGACTTTCTATGTCCCGTAGGTTTTGTGGTATACTCATGCCGTACATGTGTGCAAGTCATGGTATAATTTTATAACGAGCAGTAATATTGCAGGCAACCTACCGGACAGAAAACCAAGATGTTGCACCCCGGCACCAGTGAAAACTGGTCCGTAACTTTTATTCCATGTGGGCTCTCATAACACACCCAGCTCCACTGTGGCAGTGTACCACTCGGTAGTGCTTTTAGAAGTGTGACTAAAATCCATCGTGTTTCTTCCCTTATCCTCTCCCAGGAGGACAAATGCATCACTGAAGTGTTCTGGGGGAATGTTTTAAACATCTGCACACACCCACCGGTGCATGTTTCTAACGCAGAAATGCACCGGGCGATTGCAGTAGAAGGCACAAGGTTTGTGATGGTCCTGAGCTCCTGGGTGACTTCATTCCACCGCCGGCAGAGCCCCAAGGCAGCTCAGCAGGACCCGGAGCTGGCGCACTAGACCCAAACCTGGCCCCAGAGGGACAGGACTTTCGCAAAGAGTGCTGCTGCCAACGGGTCTGCCCCCTCTACCAGCAAACTTCCCCTCACGCGGCTCGCTCCCGCAGTTGTCGGGGTTGGAGGTGAGCGAGCGGAGGGCTGCAGAAGCCGTTACGGTGAAGCTGGGTGACTTTCCAGGCCTGCTGTCCTTTCGGCTGAGGCATTTCTCGGGGGTGTGCAGCATGGGGGTGTTCTGGCAGCTGGGGCAGAGATGCGGGCTACGGCCTTGTTGAAGCGTCTGTAGGGCTGCACGTTGTGGTTCCAGGGGCAGCGAGTCCAGGCTGCAGCAGGTGCATAGATCTAAGCATATCTTCAGGCTTTGCAAGCTGAGATATTGCAGCTGCCAGCGGAGAGACTCGAGCTCGTACGCAGGGGGTGTGGAAGCGAGGAGGCAGGCAGCAGGGCGCTCTGCCGGCACGCTCGCTGCCCGCACACAGCACAGCACCCATTCCCCTGCCCGCTCCGCGTGCCTGCCAAACGGCAGCGGGTCTATCCGACCGCTGGAGGAATTCCTCAGACTGTTTACTCCTGTTTGCTGTTTTTGTAACCAGCTGTATTTTAGGTGACTGTAAATACTAATTGCTGTGGAAGAGCTGAGAGATCTAGGTGGCACTTGCAAGAGAGAGAAATCAAAGTAAACAAAAACACGGGAGCGCGCGTACCCTCTCCAGCTAAGCACAGTTGCTTTGGCAGCCAAACAGCATCTGTGGGGCAGACTCCGATGGCACTGGGTAACAGCAGCAGACAGGCCTCTGGGCTGATGTCTGCGAGCTGAGAGATAAGAGAAAATCGGCTTGTTTACCTGCTTGCGAAGCCGACTGGCTCTTGACAACTATTTCCTGGGTTTTGATCTTGGTCTTTGCCAGTTTTGTGATAGTTTTGGACGCATGAGGTATGATTTTGCATCTTTGGTTTGGCAGATTCAACGCTGAAGTCATCCCAAATAAGCAGCCCAGAGGTTTACTGCATTAACTATGAAAGCACTCTGTGTCCTGGCTGGGACCTTTGCGATGATAAACCAGAACGAATAAATATTAACTTATTTTCCCAGTGCCCGTCCCTAAAGTTCAGGGAACAGCATACTCCACAGGCGGTGCCCACAGCCTGTGGGCACTTTTTACTACCAGCAGCCTAATACCAAACGCAGCCTGGTTCTGCAGCGCCAGGCCCAGCGGCTGGGCTGCAGTAGCTGCCCACACGCCTGCAGATGACTTTCCCTCTCCAAGAGAATGCGTTGCTGTAAAGCACCCGTGGGGTTTTGCATTTCACTTCCCATCTGCTTTGGCTTGTGTAACCAAGCCCCCAGACTCCCCACCTCTAACGAAGATGTTTTACAACACCGCAGACCAAATCCAAACCACAAACATGAATACAACAAAGCAAACAAACAGAGCAGATGGGCCCCCATCCCGACTGAGGCCTGGGGTGCTGGAATCAAAAGCAGTTTTTCCTCTGCCTTACTAAAATATGAAATGAAAAAGAAAATAACCAGGTGAAGCGTTCATGCTCTGCCCCATCTCTCTAATATCCGAGTGCTTTGTAACCTAGACTGAACCCTTCTTTTCGGACCTGTTTGCAGATCCTTAGCAGACAGCAGTAACACACTGCCATCAGCAGCGCTTGGCTTTGCTGAGCTTCAGCGCCACAAAAAATGGGTGTTTTTCATTAGCATCTCCCCAGTCTCTCTGCCAGCCCCTCAGTTTAGACGGGATTCCACCACGACCCAGGAAGACAATCTCAAAGTGGCAGGGTCACCTCCCGTGTCTACTGACCAGGAACCCAACCCCTCCCAGTGCCCACCAAAATTTCATACTGGGGAAAATAAAGGCCATTATCAGAAACCTTAACAGGGCACAAATAGGTCATATCTGTAGCTGCCTGCAGTCATATGATGATATGGCCGTAAAATAGTACCTGATGTTGGCGACCTTCAAAAAAAATGTGAACACATGACTTTCAAATCCACAAAACAGCATCAGCCAAGGCCCCTAACTGTCCTGAGCCTTATAAATATACTTTACTCTTCCTAACTATGTCCGACAAGGGGTGCAGAGGGAAGGATTTTCCTTTTAACTGTTCCAAACTCTTCTTATAAGGAAACCTTTTCCAAATGAGTCATGCTGCAGAGGCTTTTAAACACAGCGCTATTGAGCTGGCTTCTTCCTGTGGCATTTTTCCATGTTTACACAGCTAAGGAATGCGAGGGTGCTTCAGAGACAAGATATGTGGGCTTCAAAACATTTAAATGCCAGCACTTTGGCATTTCATCTTCAGCTGCAAGGTTTGGCTGATGAATGTCAGACTCAGCACAGCATGGCAGGAGAGCAAAGAGAAAGGCTGTAATGGAGCAGTCGGGTGCCAAACCAGAGGCATTAAGATTGATCTTGCATAATTGCGCAGGAGACTTTGATTACCTTTTTAACTCTTGATACGAAAGTCTAGAGTTTTACATTTTACAGGTGGTTCTTCCAAGTTCCAACCCCGGATTAATGAACTTTTATCTGTTACTCAAAGAAATTCATTAAAAAGGAGTAAACAAAACAACAATCCCAAATCAAGCAAATGCACTTTGCCTCCTGAGCACACTCCCAAAGCCGGACGAACGGGGCACGTCGGCTCAGGAGTCTTGCCCATGGGGGAGATCCTGGGGACAGAATTCCCCCAGGAAAGCTCAGCTCCGTTGCAAAACAAGGTGTGGGGAGAGGCTGGGAGCTCATAGCCAGCTTTTCCTTGGCACTTTCGCCTTGCCCTGGGTGTATGCTTTTATAACAAAGCGGGCACCATCTACCTGGTAAGATTTCAAGAAAGAACTGTTTAAACACATGAGTGAGTCAAGATTAGATTTTCACCTGTTCCTAAGACTGTGTTTATACGGTTGCTGCATAACTAGAAAAAAATAATCCAAGGAATAGAGTATACTTTAGGAAATCAAACTTTGGCGTATGTGGGGCTGAGGCATTATCCTCCTCTTGCAGATGCTCAGTCAGGGAGATGGCCTAATCCAAGAGGTTAGTAAAGCCTAACTTTAAGCAGCTGAAATTATTTGGCTTCTTTCATGCTTATAATAAGCATGCCTGAATCCATTCCTGGACCAGAGACCAGGAGGCCTGGCTTCTTGTCCCACTCTGTTCCTCACTCCACCCTCTCCAGAGGTAATGACTCCGCGCTGATGGGTTTATCGCCTTCTTTAGGGGTTACAAACCAAACTTCCCTTTGAAGTAGAGGCTGAAATGGGGCAACGCTCAGGGAAAGTGTGAAGCCTATAGCCTTGTCTCTTCTGAGTTTATCAGGGAGTGGAGAGATTAAGAAACAGTGAGCTGACCTCAGTCTCCAGGCTTGCTTTTGTGCTTCTTCTGTCTCCTCTGCTAGCACCGAGATGAAATGATTGCCTACCTCAAAGACGAGCTCCAGGAGATGAAAGCCAAAACGAACATGGAGAGCTGCTACATGAAGAAAAGCACAGACCTCCAGGTCCACCAGACCCAGAAGAAGTGCAGCAATGCAGAGAATGTCCTGGACAAGGAAATTCAGGTAAGCCCTTCCCCGTGGCCCCTCCTGGAAGGCATCTCCAGCTAGTAAGGAAAGAGTCCTCCCTCTTTCCCCAGATGCCCTTTCTGTTCTCCATCACTGTTTGAACTGGATCGGGAAACTCATCCAGGTTAGAACTCTGTATCTCTTCCATTGCTTCTCTGTATGGCCCTGCGACCAGCATGGATGGCGTGGCTGCAGGAGACAGCGGCTGGAGGCAGGGACTGCTTAAACTAATACCATCGTCAGAGAAACAGACCCATAACTACATCCAAAGGGTGTAGTTACAAGGCTAGTTAGCAACATAAGCAGCCCGAGCTCCCAACATTGCCCACAGCACATTTTGCTGATAGAGCTGTTCGTGTTTTTCTGTTTTTGCAAGAGGTTTTTTTTTTGGTTTTTTTTTTGACTGATCAAGGTCTGATCTAGTTGTCCCTTTTTCATGGATGGCCCAGGGGCAAGGACGGCCTCGATTAATTTTGTCACTGGGAAAAATGTCTGTGGACTCTACAGAGAGCTCCGGCACTCTTGCTCACCAGCTGGGCTTTGAGCAGCACGTGTGGGCACCCACACATGCACTGACATTGTCCCTCACGTTTTCTGTCCACGCTTATCACAGAAGTTGAGGAGCAAAACTGATGAGGAGATTCGAGTCCACATGGAGATTGAAAATTTCCTCAGGCAACACCATAAGGTATGTGTGACTGTCTGCTAATGCTTAAAATAGCAACTGATAAACATTACATCATCAATTAGTGCCTAAAGAAAACCAGTTATTGCTCCATCAAATTTACCAGGTTCACGATTGCTGCTGTTTGAATGATGACTTATCCTCCAGTCTCAATTAACCCAGCTCTCCCAGACTTGGGATTTGCTACATGTGGATACACTTCCTTAAAATTAGAGTTCCTGCAATGATTGGCATTGTTTATTGAGGTGTTACGGATTTTTCCTCCCTCAGAAAGTTGTATTCAGCTAACTGGAATTTTATTTAGACCTTCCTCGGCAGGAGCTGGGGCTCCCAGCCACGCAGCGGAGCGCGCTGCTGCGCAAAGCGAGGGCAACAGTTTCACAGACCCAAGGGCTGCGCAGAGAGGGCACTAAGAAGGAAACGACACAACTGCCAGGCCAGTTTTGCCTTGTCTCAATCTGAGGAAGAGTCAGGGTTGGATAATTGCTAACTCACAATTATTCTACCCATTTTCAGCAGCAACCAAGCATGAATGTCCTTGCGCTGTTGAGCCAGAGGTTCAGAGCTTTCCTATTATCAACAGCAGTGCCCGTTACAGTGAATAACACTGGAAAACATCTCATAAACCATATGACTGGAAGAAAACCTGCACTACTGCAGGGTACCTAACAACACTGCCAGTATGAAATATAATAGAAGATAATAAATTTTTAAAAAGTGCAATAATAATAAATTTTTAGGAAATGTAATAGAAGATATTAAATTTTTGCAAAGTGAAAGCCTCTCTGTACTCAGAGAGCAGCTGGTGGCTTTATAGGGGCCCAGTGAGAAGAGGATGACCATGCCCTCCATCTCCCTCGTGTGTCCAGCTGTGATGCCGTAATGAGATTGATGCTTTTCCTCAGATTATTTTTCCATGCAAGCAGTCATGGTTGTTGCTATGGAGAAGTTATTCGTGAATGGGAGGAAGTCATCTGGGTGACTGTTCCAGCAGCACCTGCCCTCCTATTCACGAGCGAGACAAAGCCAAGTTCACAACCTGAAATAGCGTGAAGCGCTGTCCCCTGGGACCTCATTCCCGGTGCGCTGAGTTTAATCCAGAAAGCGGGCAGGGAGTCAGGCAGAGGATAAAAGCTCTCTCACTGTTGAATTCTGTTTCCTAACCCCCCTCCCTCTATATACACCCAAAGAATGGCTTCTGGTTGCCATTAACTTCACCAGGACTGACTGTCCCCAAAACTAACCCCCAGCGCTTCTCCATTCTTCACGCGCCTCTGAAAGCGCAACCCCATCTCTCTTCATCCCCAGTCCAGTGCTGCGGCTTCCGTAGTGAACCCCCAGCGAGGGGCCTGCAAGCCACCAGTTATGTACCACTCGTCCTAGGCGTTTGATCCTTTCAAGGCTTAGACGAGAAGGAAACATTGACCATGCCATAGTTATGGGACTCTTACCTCCATCCTGAAAGGGGGCCAGGTACCAGTAGCAAACCTTTCCCCTGTACACTCTTTGTCCCATGCTAAGCACCCCTCTATCCCCACGCAGACGGTGGAAGAGAAGCTGGAATACTGGGTGGACAAATACGAAAGTGACACAGACGCTAAAGACGAAGAACTGGATGCCCTAAAAGCATCAAAGGCAAACAACTTGGAAATGCTGCAGAGACTTGCCGAGGAGGTAAGACATCAGCAGCACCTCAGTGCTCAGCCATGCATGACTGCATCCTGGCTTTTTCCTGCGCTCGTTCAGATAAGGAACCAGGACCATGGAAAAAAAAAATCAGTAATCTTGAGATGTAGGGTGCGATTATAAGCACCGGTCCTGGGAAGGCAAGGACTGAGTAGTCATCTTCTATTTGCCACCTGTGACATCAAGGCGGGATGATGATGTTTCCCCTACAGCTATTTTCAAATACCAGCAAGTAAACAGAGCTATTGACAGCCTCTGCGAAGAGCAAAGATGCTGTTCCATCTCATCGATATGCCTCACCTTAGTTTGTTGCCTTAGTCTGAACAAATCTGCTCCTTCTGGCCACACCTGGGTCCGCCAGGCTGAGACTGGCAACGGCAGCTCCATCCCTTCCTGCAGCCGCACATTCACAGCTGCACAGCGCTGTTGTAAGGGAACCGACTCCAGTGAAAACCATTCCTGCTCCGCGGTGGTTTCTTGGCTAATGGCCGGGCTCTGATCACAGCTATGCAGGTAGAGCGGAGCAGGCCACACAGGGCAGAGAGAAGTGTCTAGAAAAAGGGGTGTTTTAAAGCCAGAGGGAATTCACTTGTAATCGTTCCTTACTGTCACTGGGTCTGAGATGATGGGACTGCGTTAGATGCTTCCCCGCTTATGGGCTCATTTTTCACTTTGTACACTGTCATCTCAGCATCCCCGGAGCGTTTGCACATCATCTGCTGCCTAGCCCGGGGTCCTTCCCACCGCCATCTGTTGCCTGAGACGCCATCAAACGGCCATTTTCCAGCACAGGATCAGAGGGTTAATTACACCTGGGCCGTGAGACGTTTCCCTTTGGCAGCACTTAGGCAGTGCCTTAGGACCGATGGCGGTAATGAGCAACATTTGCCATCTGGATTCAGGAAAGATCAAATAAAGGAGGTAGGGGAGGAAGGTCCACGCCTACACATCACCCTTGGGCTGCCAGAGGCTCCTTGGTGCGCGGGCTGGGGACCTGCGCCGCGGCCCACGGGCCAGAGCAGCCCCGGCTGGGCTGTGAGAAGCGTGTAGCAAGGATGAGGCCAGTAGGCAGCCAGAGGAGAAGACTCCTTGCACCAGGGTCTGGGTGAGCCCTGCCCTGCCTGGGCAGGCTGCTGGACAGAGTGAGCCTGGAAGGCTGGCCCCGCAGCTTAGGGAATGTGTTTTTCGTGCGGCTGTTGCCACCCCTGTGCTATCTTGCAGTGCCACATGTTTGAGGAAACCATCATCAGTGACCGGGCGGAAAAGGAGGCTAGAAGAAGACAACTAGAGCAGGATGCCCTGGAGCTGAAGAGCATCCTGAAGGTAAAGGGGAGCAAAGCTGAGGCAGTGCTGTTCCATCAGCAGCGCTGTTCCATCAGCAGCTGGGAGTTAATCATTTGCACCACAGGCTTTGTTCAGGCAGAAAATGGCCTGAGAAATTGGCTGGTGTGGGGTGGCACGAGCAAAGGACAGATAAAGCCTGTCCCTTTCTTCTGGGACAGACACAGCGCCAGCAGCTAGCTGAACCAGGCACCCCAGCAAGGGATTTCCCCTAAGACCTCTCTCTTCTCTCTCTCGTTTCCAGCTGCAGGCCTGGTGGAGAGGTACGATGGTCCGCAGAAACCTTGGCCCCTACCAGGCCCTCAGGAAGCTTTGGGAGAAACAGCTATCAAAGCAGAAAGAAAAAGGGAA